>NC_087267.1:23378716-23692466 GCF_015220805.1 Pogoniulus pusillus | reverse complement strand
TTGAGCAATCGTAGCAGCTTGGTCTGTGTGCTGGTTGTGTTGATGTTCCTCAGTAGGTCTGCTCTTAGGCATGTGTGCATCTATGTGCCGCACCTTCACTGGAGTTCTCTCCAGCCATGCATCAATGTCCTGCCATAGATCAGCACACCAAATAGGCTTTCCTTTCCGCTGCCAACCATTCTTCTTCCAGTCCTTTAGCCAACCCCATAGAGCATTGGCTACCATCCATGAGTCAGTGTAGAGGTAAAGCATAGGCCAATTTTCACGTTCAGCCACATCAAGAGCAAGTTGAACAGCTTTTACCTCAAGCAAACTGACTTGATTCTCCTTCTCCATCTCTCACTTCGGTAACTCTCCTGGTAGGACTCCAAACTGCTGACTTCCATCTTCGCTTGTTCCCAACAAGACGACAGGAACCATCTGTGAACAAAGCATAGTTCTTTTCCTGATCAGAGAGATCACCATAGGGAGGAGCTTCCTCAGCACGAGTTATTTTCTCCTCTGGAGGTTTGGAACAGTCTGTGCCTTCCGGCCAGTTGGTGATCACCTCCACCAGACCAGGTCGATCAAGATTCCCCATTCGTGCTCATTGGGTTATCAAAGCCATCCATTTAGACCAGGTTGCATCTGTGGCATGATGTTGTGATGAAGCATCACAACAGAAGCATCACCGGCTGGGAGGGCAACTGAGACAAATCAGTTGCCCCCTCACATCAGAACAAGTACCCAGAAGAAAAAGAGGAGGGTAATTATTATTGGTGATTCCCTTTTACAGGGAACAGAGGGCCCCATATGCCGGCCAGACCCCTTCCACAGGGAGGTCTCCTGCCTTCCTGGAGCCCGGGTCAGGGATGTTACCAGGAGGCTGCCTACTGTAGTGCAGCCCTCTGATTACTATCCCTTATTAGTTATACAGACAGGGAATGATGAGATTAATAACAGAGGGCTAAAAGCTATCAAAAGGGACTTTAAGACACTGGGGAAAGCAGTTGAGGGAGCAGGGGCACAGGTAATCTTTTCCTCTATACCCTTAGTTACAGGCTGGAATACAGAGAAGAACAGGAAAGCATATTTGATGAACAAGTGGCTCAGAGGTTGGTGCATCCAACATAACTTTGGATTCTTTGATCTTGGGGAACTTCATCTTGCCACAGGTCTGCAAGCAACAGATGGGATATAACTATCACAGAAAGGGAGAAGGACCCTGGCACATAAGCTGGTTGGGCTTGTTGAGAGGGCTTTAAACTAGAATGGAAAGGGGAGGGGGTTAAACATGACAGCACCAGAGATAAATCAAAGGGAATTGAGGATGGTAGGCTAGAGCTAGGAGTAAAAGCAGCAGCCCAGCTGAAGTGCATGTACACTAATGCACGTAGTATGGGTAACAAACAAGAGGAACTGGAAGCTCTGGTGCTGGAGGAAAACTATGATATTGTCGCCATCACTGAAATGTGGTGGGATGATTCGCATGATTGGAGTGCTGTAATCAATGGCTACAGACTCTTCAGGAGAGACAGGCAAGGGAGAAAGGGTGGGGGAGTGGCTCTGTATATTAGGGATGCTCTGGATGTCATGGAGGTAGAAATCAAAGATGATCAAGTTGAGTCATTATGGGTGAGACTTAAGGCGAAGGCCAACAAGGCTGATATCCTAGTTGGAGTCTGTTACAGACCACCCAACCAGGAAGAAGAGGTTGATTTATTGCTCTTTAAACAACTGGAGGCTGCCTCAAGATCACCTGCCCTTGTTCTGGTGGGCGACTTTAACCTACCAGACATCTGCTGGGACTTAAACACTGCAGAGAAGAAGCAGTCTAGAAGGTTTCTGCAATGTGTGGAAGACAACTTCCTATCCCAGCTGTTATGTGAGCCTAGCCGGGGGGCAGCCCTGCCTGACCTGCTGCTCACAAATAGAGAGGGGCTGGTAGGGGATGTGGTGGTTGGAGGCTGCCTGGGGTCCAGTGACCATGAAATTATAGAGTTTTCAGGACATGGAGAAACCAGGAGGGACATCAACAGAACCTCCACACTGGACTTCCGAAGGGCAGACTTCAGCCTATTTAAGGAACTAATTCAGAAAGTTCCTTGGGAAATAGCCCTTAGAAACAAAGGGGTCCAGGAAGGTTGGACCTACTTCAAGAAAGAACTCCTGAAGGCACAGGAGCAGGCAGTGCCACTGAGCCGGAAGATGAGCCGACGAGGGAGGCAGCCAGGCTGGATGGGCAGGGAGCTGCTGAAGGAATTAAAGATTAAAAAGAGAGTGTATCACCTTTGGAGAAGAGGGGAGGTGTCCCAGGAGAAGTTCAAGGAAGTTGCTAGGTCTTGTAGAGGAAAAATTAGAGAGGCAAAAGCCCACTTGGAGCTCAGGCTGGCCACGGCTGCCAAGGAAAATAAAAAGTGTTTCTTTAAATATAGGAATGGCAAGAGAAGGGCCAAGGACAACCTCCAGTCCTTACTAGATAGAGCGGGGAACATAGTGACAAAGGATGAGGAAAAGGCAGAGGTGCTTAACACCTTCTTTGCCTCAATCTTCACTAGTGGGACAGGTTGTCTCCAGGACAGATGGACTCCTGAAGTGGTGGATGGAGTCAGGGACCAGTACAGTCCCCCTCTGATCCATGAAGAACAGTAAGGGACCTGCTGCGTCATTTGGATCCTCACAAGTCCATGGGACTGGATGGGATCCACCCTAGGGTGCTGAGAGAGCTGGCAGATGAGCTGGCCAAGCCACTCTCCATCATTTATCAGCAGTCCTGGCTCACTGGAGAGGTCCCTGAAGACTGGAAGCTGGTCAATGTGATTCCCATACACAAGAAGGGTCGTAAGGAGGAGCCAGAAAACTACAGACCTGTGAGCCTGACCTCAGTGCCAGGCAAGGTCATGGAACAGGTCATCTTGGGTGCCATCACAAACCACCTACTGGATGGCCAAGGGATCAGGCCCAGCCAGCATGGGTTTAGGAAGGGCAGGTCCTGCCTCACCAACCTGATCTCCTTTTATGATCAGGTTACCCGCCTGGTGAATGTGGGGCAGGCTGTGGATGGAGTCTACCTGGACTTCAGCAAAGCCTTTGACACTGTCTGCCACAAGAAGCTCCTAGCCAAGCTGGCAGCTCATGGTTTGGACAGATTCACTCTGTGCTGGATCAAGAACTGGCTGGATGGCAGAGCTCAGAGAGTGGTGGTGAATGGTGCCACATCCAGTTGGCAGCCAGTCACTAGTGGTGTTCCCCAAGGATCAGTACTTGTCTTGGGTTCAAATGCAAGTTCCCAGAGACTCTTATAAATTTGGTAGACCCAATGACAATTTATAGAATTTATAGAGTTTATAGAGTGCCCTCCCCTCCTCCCCCTCCTTTCCCCAAAAGACAGGGAGAGAGATAAAAGGTAGGGACACCCCAATAAATCAATCTCACTCGATTTGGAAGTTAAAAAGGAAAAAGTTTAACAATAACTTAGAAAAAGGGATTGGAGGTAGGGGAGTTTACAAAGGATAAGGAAGGGAAAACAGCAAAATACAAAACAGGGATGGATACAACCCGAGTAGTGTGATGGTGTCTCTGCCTCGTGGCTGGTATGCAGTATCAGTGTGTGTGTGTTCATGAACGCAGGTAGAGGAGGAACGAGCAAGAGAGCGAGGAGCAGGAAGTGCTCCTCTTTTATACCGCAGGAAGTGGGGGGAGTGGGCTAACCATCACCTGGAGTGTGGCCCACCCCTGAGGAGGGGCCCAGACCCCTAGGGTCAGGTTCAGGGTCACTCCCCCAGGAGTGTTAACCCTATACATTCCACCCCTTGGTTAGACCACTTCCACCTTCCTAAGAACAGTCTTCTTCTCCAAAGATGGGAAAAGTGTCCATGGGTTAAGAGTTCGTGAAGTCCTTCTTGGTCCCCGGCTGTATCCCAAGGCGATGTGCTCCTCTGGTCCGGTGCAGGTTGCTGAGATGTGAGCAGGGCAGGAACGGAAGAAAAGTCAGTGAAACAGGAACAGTTCTTGTTGGAACTGAGGAAAGTCTTTTCCCTCTGTGAAGAAAAACATCAGGAACAGTCTCTCTTGGTGTCTGGCATCAGGGGAACAGGTGTGGATGAGATGGCTGTAGACATCCTCTGGAGGGAAATCAGGAACAGTCTCTCACTGCAGGGCATCAGTGACGAATCAGATGCAGGGTTCTGGTTGGACGCCGTGGTGTGATGCGATGTTGTAGGACTCTGGATAGCTGCTGCTGTCATGTAGGTTCTGTTGGACGCCGTGTAGTGGTGAGGGTATAACTACAAAAACAACTTGTAACCCCTTATGAACTATAATACAAGTATTGCACAACTATGATACAACTATTATACAAGATAACCTGAAAGTATCTGGAACACATGGAATCAACTCTGAGATTTCAAAACCTTTTCAGCTAAAGAGAGATTTCTCTGAGGGACACACTCGATAACACCAGTTTCCATCATCACCCAGTATGTGTGACCAGGGCCCTCTGCAGATACCACCCCTTTGATAGGTTTTCCCCCACCAGAGGCAGGAGCAACCCACACAGTCTTTCCCAGTAGATTCCTTTCACAGACTACAGGAACTCCATCTCCCTCAACTATGGGCAGTAGGGCAGACTGAGCAGGACCAGCTCTGTTAACTGATCCCCTGCTGTTCACCAGCCAAGTGGCTTCTGCAAGGTGCTTCTCCCAGTTTCTGAGAGTTCCACCTCCCATAGCCTTCAGGGTGGTTTTCAGCAGGCCATTGTGTCGCTCAATCTTTCCTGCAGCTTGTGGGTAGTATGGGATGTGATAAACCCATTCTATCCCATGCTCTTTTGCCCAGTTGCTTACAAGGTGGTTCTTGAAATGGGTCCCATTGTCTGACTCAATTCTCTCTGGGGTACCGTGTCTCCACAGGATGTGGCTCTGCAGGCCCAGAATGGTGTTACGGGCAGTAGCATGAGGTACTGGGTAGGTTTCCAGCCACCCCGTGCTTCCCTCCACCATGGTTAACACATACTGCTTGCCACTGCGAGACCGAGGCAGAGTGATGTAATCAATCTGCCAGGCCTCCCCATACCTGTACTTTGACCACCGTCCCCCGTACCACAAAGGCTTCATGCGCTTAGCTTGCTTTATGGTGGCACAGATGTCACATTCATGGATAACCTGAGTTATGGCCTCCATGGATATGTCCACGGATCTGTCTCGGGCCCATTGGTATGTGGCATCTCTTCCTTGGTGACCAGAAGAGTCATGTGCCCACCGAGCTAAGAACAGTTCACCTTTGTGTTTCCAGTCCAGGTCAATCTGGCAGATGTGGGCAGCCTGGTCAGCTTGGTGGTTATGCTGCTGTTCTTCAGTGGCTCTGCTCTTTGGGATGTGAGCACTGATGTGTCGGATTTTAACTGGTAGTTTGTCCAGGCGTGCAGAAATGTCTTGCCAGAGATCAGCAGCCCAAATAGGCTTCCCTTTTCTCTGCCAATCATTTCTCTTCCACTCCTTCAGCCACCCCCATAAGGCATTTGCTACCATCCATGAGTCGGTGTAGATGTATAGCATTGGCCACTGCTCTCGCTCTGCAATGTCCAGGGCCAGCTGGATGGCTTTCACCTCAGCATACTGGCTGGATTCGCCTTCTCCATCTCTTGCCTCTGCAACCCTGCGTGTGGGGTTCCAGACGGCAGCCTTCCATCTTCGCTTGCTGCCTACCAGGCGGCAGGAACCATCTGTGAAGAGAGCATATGCCTTTTCCTCCTCAGGGAGGTCACTGTATGGAGGGGCTTCCTCGGCACGGGTCACTGCCTTCTCTTCTGCTGGCTTTCCAAAGTCAGTGCCCTCTGGCCAGTTGGTGATGACCTCCACAATGCCTGGACGCTCGAGAGTCCCCATCCTAGCCCTCTGAGTTATCAGAGCCATCCACTTACTCCAAGTGGCATCTGTGGCATGGTGCGGAGTCGAACCCTTCCCTTTAAACATCCAAGTCAGGACTGGAAGCCTTGGAGCTAAAAGGAGTGGTGACTCCGTCCCAATCACCTCAGAGGCAGCTCTGACTCCCTCATAGGCAGCTAGGATTTCTTTCTCTGTGGGGGTATACTTGGTCTCTGAGCCTTTGTACGCCTTGCTCCAGAACCCGAGTGGGCGGCCTCTTGTCTCATCAGGAGCTTTCTGCCATAGGCTCCAGCTAGGACCATTCTCACCGGCTGCTGTATAGAGAATGTTCTTAATCTCTGGGCCGGTTCGAACTGGTCCCAAGGCCATGGCATGGACCACCTCTCGTTTGATCTGGTCAAATGCCACCTGCTGCTCAGGTCCCCACCCAAAGTTATTTCTCTTTCTTGTAACGTCAAAGAGGGGTTTCACAATTTGACTGTACCCGGGAATGTGCATCTTCCAAAAGCCCACAAACCCCAGGAAGGATTGTGTCTCCTTCCGGTTAGTGGGTTCCACCATAGTGGCCACTTTATTCACCACATCCATAGGGATGTGGTGTCGGCCATCCTGCCATCGAACTCCCAGGAACTGGATCTCTCTGGCAGGCCCTTTAACTTTGCTTCTCTTAATGGCAAAACCTGCATCCAACAGGATATTAATGATCTTCTCACCCTTCTGGAAGTCCTCCTCTGCTGTCTCACCCCATACAATGATGTCATCGATGTACTGCAGATGTTCCGGAGCGCCACCCTTCTCCAGTGCAGTCTGGATGATGCCATGGCAGATTGTAGGGCTGTGCTTCCACCCTTGAGGCAGTCTGTTCCAGTGGTACTGGACTCCTCTCCAGGTGAAGGCAAACTGCGGCCTACATTCTTCTGCAATGGGGATGGCGAAGAAAGCATTAGCAATGTCAATTGTGGCATACCATTTGGCCTCCTTTGTTTCCAGTTCATACTGCAGCTCCAACATATCAGGCACGGCTGCGCTGATTGGAGGAGTCACTTCGTTCAGGCCTCGGAAATCCACCGTGAGTCTCCACTCCCCTGTCTCCTTTCGCACTGGCCATATCGGGCTGTTGAAGGGCGAGTGGCTCTTGCTGATGACAAGCTGCTGCTCCAGGCGGCGAATCAGCTGCTGCATGGGTAGCAGGGAGTCTCTGTTGGTGCGGTATTGCCTGCGATGAACTACACGAGAAGCAATAGGTAACTTGACATCTTCCACCTTGTGGGTACCAACCACGGAAGGGTCATCTGACAAGCCAGGCATGATAGACAGCTGCTCTTTGTCTGCAGTCTCTACAGCTGCTATGCCAAAAGCCTACTTGTTCCCCTTCGGATCTTTAAAGTACCCTTCCCGGAGAAAGTCGATCCCCAGGATGCAAGGTGCATCAGGGCCAGTTACTATGGAGTGCTTCTCCCACACATTCCCGGTGAGGCTTATCTCAGCCTGCAGCACAGTCAACTCCTGAGACCCCCCTGTGACTCCTGCAATATTAACAGTATCTGTCCCCCTGTGGCTGGAGGGGATCAGAGTGCATTGGGCACCGGTGTCTACCAACGCTCTGTACTTCTCGGCTTCAGAAGTGCCAGGCCATTTCACAAACACGTCCCAATATACTCTGTTATCCCTGGCCTCCGCCTGGCTGGAGACAGGGCACCTCTAATTCTGAGCAGTGTGACTGCATGAGGCACATGGACCTGAGTTACTGGCTTCACCACCCCTTGAGCGAGAGCGCTGCCTGCGGGACACTGGGGCAACCCCTCTTCTGGAGGAGTTATTCCCTGTGTTTGTCCCCTGCAGTTCCCTTACCCTGGCCCATAGAGCTGAGGTGGGCTGGCCATGCCATCTATCCATGTTTTCCCCATGGTCACAGAGTGTTCTCCAGAGTGACCCCCTGTGTGTACCCTGTCTGCTCTGGGCTGGTCTCCTGCGGGGAGGAGGAGGAGGAGCACGGCGGCGTGTGTTCCTTACAGCTGAGACTTGCACCCATTCTGAAGGTGAAGAGCAGTCATCCTCTGCCTTCTGCATTTCAGAGAAAGAGGCTTTCAGCTCGTTCATTTCTTGGGTGAGGGTCTCTACAGTGGCAATTAAGGTTTTCCTCGACAAACTGTCTTCAAACTGTCTTAGGTCATTCACAAACTCCCTGATTGTGGGAAGGTTGTTGGGGTCTCTGCCCAGCAGCAGTGCTCCCAATGTGGGGGCATATGTGGAAGGGGCACACTGAGTCAGTTTCTTTAAGAGGGCTGGCTTCATGCGGACATCATCAGGGTCCGAGGGCCTCTGGTCGGCTCCATAAATTATCTCTTGAACCGCCATTTGCCTCAGGTATGAGATCCCCTGTTCCATATCTGTCCATCTAAGGGGATGGAAAATCATGTCATCCTTAGTCGGGTACCTGTACCTCACAGCTATCAGAAGCCTGGCCCAAAGTGAGTGGGTACCATCGAGCCTTCCCAGCTCCTTATCCACACCTCCATCCCTCGACAAGGATCCCAGTTGCTTTGCCTCCCTCTGATCTAGGTCCACGGTTTCTGCTCCTGCATCCCAGCATTTCAAAAGCCAGGCTAAAAGGGACTGTCCGTTTGCCCTTGCATACTCCTGCCTTATGTGCCTGATTTCCTTTCTGGGCGTGGAGCTGATAAGGATCACTCCATTATCAGGTCCATTTCCAGCTGGTTGCTGTTGCTGGGGGGTGCTGGTTCCCGAAGAGGTCCCTTGCCCTGGATCGGTATCTGCAGGAGGGTTTTGATTTGATCTTGCGGGCCGCGTCGTATTTGGCGCCAGGTGAAGGGGGCTGGGCTGAGGGGGCAGGGTCCGGGGGGCTGCCCTGGGCGGGACCGGAGGCGGAGTTCGGGGCGGAGCCGCGCTAGGGGCGGTGCCTGCGCTGGGGGCGGCCGGAACGGCCTGACCTGTCGCCCAACCCCCGCAGCTGCAGCTCGGGCAGTGAGGACCACCCCTCCCCCTAAGCACCCTAATGGCGGCGCCCACCCGATACTTCCACGTGTCCCAGTTCACCGCTATCTTATTAATTCCCAAACCCAAATTTACACACAGTGAAATAACAGCTATCCAGTACCATTTTTCCCCCAAAATATCTGGAGCTTCTGTGCTCCAATGCATATACTCAGATTGATTCCATGTTCCAGAAACATTTCTAAACACAGTGATGTTACTAACAGAATTCAGGAAATAGGCATAGACTCGGGCAGGCAAATGCTTAGAATATTCCCAGAGCATATCAATGACAATCCAGAAGACATGGTAACTTATAAACTTTAACAGCCAGCCCCACAACAGCCATGCAAATGCGTTAATGATTAAGACTTTCAGAATATCCATTTTTTAACTTCCAAATCTTCTCTGAAAGAATTCTTTCTACCTAGCCCCACGTTGAGACGCCAAATAAATTGTCTTGGGTTCAAATGCAAGTTCCCAGAGACTCTTATAAATTTGGTAGACCCAATGACAATTTATAGAGTTTATAGAGTTTATTGAGTGCCCTCCCCTCCTCCCCCTCCTTTCCCCAAAAGACAGGGAGAGAGATAAAAGGTAGGGACACCCCAATAAATCAATCTCACTCGATTTGGAAGTTAAAAAAAGGAAAAGTTTAACAATAACTTAGAAAAAGGGATTGGAGGTAGGGGAGTTTACAAAGGATAAGGAAGGGAAAACAGCAAAATACAAAACAGGGATGGATACAACCTGAGTAGTGTGATGGTGTCTCTGCCTCGTGGCTGGTATGCAGTATCAGTGTGTGTGTGTTCATGAACGCAGGTAGAGGAGGAACGAGCAAGAGAGCGAGGAGCAGGAAGTGCTCCTCTTTTATACCGCAGGAAGTGGGGGGAGTGGGCTAACCATCACCTGGAGTGTGGCCCACCCCTGAGGAGGGGCCCAGACCCCTAGGGTCAGGTTCAGGGTCACTCCCCCAGGAGTGTTAACCCTATACAGTACTGGGCCCAGTCCTGTTCAATATCTTTATTGATGATCTGGACGAGGGCATTGAGTCCAGCATCAGTAAGTTTGCAGATGACACCAAGCTAGGAGCAGGTGTTGATCTGTTGGAAGGTAGGAGAGCCCTGCAGAGGGACCTGGACAGGCTGGATGGGTGGGCAGAGGCCAATGGGATGAGATTTAACAAGGCCAAGTGCAGAGTTCTGCACTTTGGCCACAACAACCCCAAGCAGCGCTATAGGCTGGGGACTGAGTGGCTGGAGAGCAGCCAGGAGGAAAGGGACCTGGGGGTACTGATAGACAGTAAGCTGAAGATGAGCCAGCAGTGTGCCCAGGTGGCCAAGAGAGCCAATGGCATCCTGGCCTGCATCAGGAACAGTGTGGCCAGTAGGACAAGGGAGGTTATTCTTCCCCTGTACTCAGCACTGGTCAGGCCACACCTTGAGTACTGTGTCCAGTTCTGGGCCCCTCAATTCAAGAAGGATGTTGAGGTGCTGGAACATGTCCAGAGAAGGGCAACAAAGCTGGTGAGGGGCCTGGAGCACAAATCCTATGAGGAGAGGTTGAGGGAGCTGGGCCTGTTTAGCCTGGAGAAGAGGAGGCTCAGGGGTGATCTTATTACTGTCTACAACTACCTGAAGGGGCATTGTAGCCAGGTGGGGGGTGGCCTCTTCTCCCAGGCAACCAGCAATAGAACAAGGGGACACAGTCTCAAGTTGTGCCTGGGTAGGTATAGGCTGGATATTAGGAAGAAGTTCTTCACAGAGAGAGTGATTTCCCATTGGAATGGGCTGCCCAGGGAGGTGGTGGAGGCACCGTCCCTGGGGGTCTTCAAGAAAAGCCTGGATGAGGCACTTGGTGCCATGGTCTAGTTGATTGGTTAGGGCTGGGTGCTAGGTTGGACTGGATGATCTTGGAGGTCTCTTCCAACCTGGTTGATTCTATGATTCTATGATTCTATGAACCTTTGCCTTTGAACATCCAGTTTAGAACTGGCAGTCTAGGAGCTAAAAGCAACTGTGACTCAATTCCAATCACTTCAGAAGCTGCTTTCACCCCTTCATATGCTTTTGGTATCTCTTTCTCTGTTGCGGTTAATTTGCCTCTGAACCTCTGTAGCTACAACCCCAGAAACCAAGTGGACGACCACGTGTTTCATTGGGAGCTCTCTGCCAAAGGCTCCAAGTTGGACCATTGTCACTGGCAGCTGTGTACAGAATGTTCTTAATGTCCGGACCAGATCGCACAGGTCCCAAGCCTGCATGGACTAGTTCTCACTTGATCTGATCAAAGGCTGCTTGTTGTTCAAGTCCCCACATGAAATCGTTTCTCTTACAAGTCACATCATGCAGAGGCTTGACAATCTGACTGAAACCAGGAATGTGTAGCCTCCAAAATCCCACCACACCAAGAAAAGAAAGTGTGTCCTTCTTATTGGTAGGAACTGCCATGGTGGAGACTTTGTTGATCACATCCTGTGGAATGTGATGTTGACCATCCTGCCACCGCACTCCCAGAAACTGAATTTCTCTGGCAGGTCCTTGACCTTGTCTCTCTTAATGGCAAAACCTGCTTGCAACAGAATGTCAATGATTTTGTTACCTTTCTCGAAGACTTCCTCAGCAGTTTGGCCCCATACAATGATGTCGTCGATGTACTGGATGTGCTCTGGAGCTTTACCTTTCTCCAGTGCATTGTGGATGACTGAATGACAGATGATTGAGCTGTGTTTCCACCCCTGAGGCAAACGATTGAACTGGTACTGGATTCCTCCAGGTGAATGCAAACTGAGGCCTGCACTCCTTTGCTATGGGAATAGAGAAGAAAGCATTAGCAATGTCTATGGTAGCATACCATTTAGCCTCCTTTGATTCCAGCTCGTACTGGAGTTCCAGCATGTCTGGCCCAGCTGTGCTCATGGGTGGCGTCACCTCATTGAGGGCACGAAAATCAACTGTGAGTCTCCAGTCGCCGTTAGGTTTATGCACAGGCCAGATGGGACTGTTGAAAGGTGAATGAGCTTTCTCAATGGCAGCCTGACTCTCCAGTTGACAAATCAGCTGATGAATGGGCAACAAAGAGTCACGGTTAGTTCTGTACTGCCTGTGGTGCACAGTTTGAGTAGCAATCGGCACTTCCAGATCCTCTATGTCATGATGTCCCACAACTGCAGATTCATCAGAAAGTTCAGGTCTAATAGACAATTTCAATTTACCATCCTCAATCTCTACAGATGCTATGCCAAAAGCCCATTTATGACCCTTAGGATCTTTGAAACAACCTTGTCTCAAAAAGTCAATTCCCAAAATGCAAGGCGCATCAGGACCAGTTACAATAGTATGTGTCTTCCACTCTTTACCAGTTAAACTGGTCTCAGCCTGTATCTTAGTGAACTCTTGAGATCCACCAGTGATTCCAAAAATAGATATGGACTCTGTCCCTTTGCAATTGGATAGCAACAAAGTACACTGAGCACCTGTGTCAACTAAAGCCCTGTATTTCCAAACTTTTGAACTGCCAGGCCACCTAATGAATACGTTCCAATAGATTCGGTTCTCTCCACTATCCCTTTCCTCCTCCTGGCTGGAGGCAGGGCACCCCTAATGCTGAACATGGCATGTAGGGTGTACACAATGATTAGTGTTGTTGTGAGAGAAATTGCAATTGTTGGAATAATTGCAGTTGTTCTCAGGAGCTGAAGAAGTGACAGCTACTTTCCTAGCATTGGCAGCATTGCCTCTGTGTCTGCCACTCTGCAGATGCCTGACTCTCTTTGAAAGAGCTGAAGTAGGTTTACCATCCCACTTGTTCATGTTCTCCCCATATGTGTCACGCAGAAGTATCCACAGTGATGTATGTGATTGCTGCTGTCTGGGTGGAATTTGTCTCCTCCTGGGCTGGAATTGCCTTGCAGGAGGTGGGCGTCTGTTCCTGACTGCAGAAACATGCACCCATTCACATGATTCAGGAACAGTATCCTTTATCAGATTTGTAATGCTTCTGAGATCTTCCTTCAGCTCTTTAATGCTGTCTTTGATGCCATCCTTGATGCTATCTTTCATCCCCTTTATCTCTGTAGTCATAGTATTTTTGGCAGAGGCTAGGGCAGAATGTGACAAGCTGTCCTCTGCCTGCCTGAGCTGGTCAGTGAATTCACCAACAGTGATAGACCTTCCATTATCACCCCTTGATAGAAACTTGCTGGCCAAGATGTTAGCATAGAATGAAGGAGCAAGCTTAATAAGCTTCTTCATGAGACCTGTTCCAAGAGGAATGTCATCAGACTCATGAGTGCCATGATCTCCATAGAGCACTTCCTTCACAGCAAACTCCTTCAGAAGCTTAATTCCCTGCTCAATGGTGTTCCACTTCTTGGCAGCCCATGGCAAATCATCTCGGGAAGGATATCTCATAGCCACAGCCAACAGAAGGCGTGTCCACAAGCTAACCTTACCAAGAGGACTTGCTAGGTATTTGTCCACTCCGCTCTCCTTGTTGAGTGGTCCTAGCTGCTTGGCAGACTTGTCTCCTACCTGCAGGATGTTGGCACCAATGCTACAGCATCTCACCAGCCAGCTTAGAATTGGTTCACCTGTTTCCCTTGAGTATTCCTTCCTAACTTCCCTGACCTCTCTGAGTGGATCGTTGGAGTCCTGGATGTCATCATCCTCCTCTTCCTCTTGTTGATCTGGTTGTCCCTGGCCTAGAAACAGAACCTTCCTCATAGCACTCTTAAACTCATTGGAACCATCCTCTTTCTTGGCAGCCAACCTCACAGCACTCTTATCATTTGAGTACTGCGATCTCAGCATGTTTGGTATGTCCCAAAGACTAAATGCCTCCTCTTCCTCCTCTTGCTCACCAGATGTCCCCTCTCTTACATCCTCCTTTGAATCACACTTTGTCAAAAGCTGTGTCTTGGCTTTTGCCTTAGTAGGTGTCAAAAAGGCTTGCACAGCAATAGACTTGGATGTGTCTACTGGAGGGTTTGAATCATTGGGGGTCTGGCCTGGGGTCTGTGAGTTCAGATCTGCCTTATAATTAACAGGGTTCTGGTCTGCTGGTGGCTGGGGATTCGAACTGGCTGAGCTGGTGTTATTAGTGGGATTATTTGCCTGTGCTCCTGGGATGCCTGCCAACCCTGACGTGTTATTATCTTTGTTGTCAGGAACATTGGCAGTTTTCCCAGAAACTGAAGAGGGAGGTGCAGGGACTGGCTTGGGAGAAGGTAGTTGTTGAGAAATTGTCCCTGGCTGTGCCCCTGAATTTTGCTGGGAAGGAGATTGTTGTGTTCCTTTGATTTGATTTCTACTGGTACACTGTTTTTGAGACACTGTGCTGTTTGCTTTTGAGACAGAGACTTTCCTAGTTTTTAAAGGCACTGCATTCGAATTGTTTACACATAATGCCAGAATTAATATGAAAATCAAAACTACAAGACATAAATTGACACACATCATACCTGCCACAATTTGCTTTGAGTAAAAATCTTTGCAAGGGTCCGGCATCTCAGTTTGGGGTTGAATCACCCTCATCAGTGCTCTAGATAAGGCAGTGTTTTAATTGCTTGTAAAATTATTGGCAAATACCCCTGTAATGTTATTGGTAAGATTTTCAGTGACATTAAAAACGGCATACCCAAGAAAGAGATCACCCCAGGACCAGAAAATGCTTGTAAGCTTAGCTTTGACCTTCTTAAAAACTACATGAAGCAAGAAATAACCAGTTTGGTCTTTGATCCAATTGTACACAAGAAAACAGAAAACAGGCCACACAGTAGCCTCCACCAAGTAAAATAGCTGCTTTATTAGCTTCATTCTGATTCCCAGAGTTAATAAACAGTCATTCAAATTAATTTTGCCCCACGTTGGGTGCCAATTAAAATATGTGGTGGTTTGGATGTTCTCCGCCCCACCACACTTTAGGAGCACCCCGCTAGACTCAGCCGGGCTCTGGGAGGATAAATGAAGCTATTTATTTACAGCTAGCACAATATACAAGCAGATATTTATGGTATATACAGTTATATATAGAAATATACAAGGTAAAAGGTAATACAGAAACACAACTCCCCTCTCAGAAATCTGAGTCCCCAGGAGGGGCTCTCAACCACCCCTGCACCTTCCTCCTGCCCCTCTCAACCTTACCCCAGTCCTAAGGAAGAATAGAGGTCCAGCCAAGAGGTTAATAAGCAAAGTTAGTGGAAGGTGAGGTTAGGAAGATGTAGCTCAGTCCAAAGCCAGCCCGAAAGTGAAGACAAAATGGCAAAAGTGTTATCTAATGTTTACATTCTTCTTCAGCAAGACTGTGAGGGAAGGAGACATCACCGTTGGTTTCCTTTTTCACAGCCTATGATCTAGTTTGTCTTACCAAAACATTCTAACCTGCTTCAAACTAGCACACATAGTTATTTATTAATTTTCACTTGTTAAACTCCTTTTTGCATTTATAATTCTTACTATAGACTATCATTCTGAAAGTGTTTAAAGACATAACTATAATTAAAAATCAGTAAGACCCAAATGCATAGTTAAAATGAAATATGTTTAAGTGTTTTCCTTAAGCAAAGCCAGACAAAGAAAAATATACCTTTGATAGAAAAGCAAAACGGTAGTGTGACTGTTTGATTCTCTCCTGATTGTTGATTGTCTGAATCTGCTCCTTGCAAAATCAACAGCAGAACTGCCACTCACTTTCTTGATGCAGGATCAAGGACATAATTTTTATCAGGATAAAGGTGTTCAAACCAAACCAACAAATGAGTAGTTCACTAAATTCTTAAGTCATTGATATTTAGCATTTTTTAAATCAACAGTGATGATGCTGATGAAAGAATTCTATCTATGTGCTCTGCTGAACAGTTTTTAAAGCAATGCCACAGAATTCCAGACAGGAAAGCAGCTCACCTAGGCCTATTATTCATGAAAGACAGCAACCAGCTGTGATATGAAGAGATTGTGTATGAGCATAGTTTTGCATATCAGAACTTTTTTTGTAGCTACTTTATCATGTTTTACCAAAGCTCTCAGTACTGCAGACTTTGCTAGTTTGGTCAATTTAACTATATTGCTTGTTTTCAAACAAAACCTACACTAGATGCATGGACACAGAGAAAGTGATTTGCCATTGGAATGGGCTACCCAGAGAGACAGTGGAGTCACCGTCCCTAGAGATGTTCAAGAAAAGCCTGGCTGAAGCACTTAGTGTCATGGTCTAGTTGATTGAATAAAGCTGGGTGCTAGGTTGGACTGGATGATCTTGGAGGTGTCTTCCAACCTGGTTGATTCTATGATTCTATGACACAAAATATGTATCAGTACAAAAATATTTGAATATAGAAAAAGATTGATAGACTAGAATTCTATGTAATTTTCCTGGGAAAACCTTTGCATAGGGAAATAATTGAAATTATAAGATTTCCTTGCAGGAGTTAATTCATCATAATTAGAAACAAAATTTTAAGACTTAAACTCTAAGAGTAGTCTTAATGACCAAATATTTGCTTAAAAAATTCTGATGATGCAATTTTTTTTTTAACCTTAATATTAAATATTTCTGTGTTCCCATTAAGGAAAAAAGTATCTCTGATGTGATTCATGTTGTTAGTTATTATCATCCTTCATAGTTTGGCTTTCCCGAGAAATGACATTAATCCTGCTTCAAGGACAAGGTAGCATGATACAGGAGAATTGTTTCTCAGGGCTATTCTGGAGTACTTGTTCCTCCTGTTCTGAAACTGTTGATAGTTTTATACAGTCTCTTTCTACCAGGTAGCTTTTTGGACTTACTGAACATTTCTGATTCCTTTCTTACCATCTAATGCTAGCGAAGACAACTGCAAACAACTGTATCATGTAGGTGTTGCCTTAGGAGTAAATGTAAAAGTTTGTAATCAGAATCACAGGGATTTTTTTTTTTAACTTCCATGTCTTCAGGCTGGCAAGAAACAAAAAGCTCACAGTTTTCCTAATTGGAATACTGGAATTATTTAAAGTCAATACATCTCATGGGTTTATCCTTCCTCAGAGTATAATCTTTTGAAAACCTCAGCCAAGGGCTTTAATAATTTAGAGACTTCCTTTTTTTTTTTTTTTTTTTAAGATATTCTGTAGAAGATCTCAAATATCAAAATCAGTAATAAAGCACTGATGGACATGTGGGCCTGCTTGGCCTTAATCTTTGCTATTTAACATTTCTTATGTGCTGCACAATATGACAGAAAGATTCCCTTTTGCCGGTATAGCTGATTAAAATGGCTAAATGAGGAGAGATATGGGGAAAAGATGGTGTACCGGGATTAGGTCATTAGCTGCTCTCCATTTCACCTCAGTCAGCACAATTTAAAAAGAAATAACTGTACAGTCAGTTCCCATAGGATCTCTGTGAATAAGCAACGAGCATGAGTACTGGTAGGTACTGGAGGTCTAGTTGGAAGATCACTGCACTTCAGAGAGGGGGAAAACACTGAAATGCATACTTCCCTGATGAGGGCGTTTGGTGTTCTGATGACCTCCAAAGGACCCCAGAAAGGCAAGTACTAAAACTGAATTATCTCCCTTAAGAGATTGGGCCAATAGAGAATCCCAAGCCACAACTCCAAACTTTAACTGTCAAAAAATACAGGGAAAATTTATCCCTGGATTACAAGACTTGGGACTGCAGATTTTCCCAGCCCACAGCACTGATGTGAATCTGAAATACTGACTGCCATTTGTATGTCAGCCTGGAGAGTCAGCTGTAACTCAGACAAACCACAACAATTTCTAAATTAAGTTTGTTACAATTCATCTCCAGTTTTGAGAAAGAAAAAAAATGCTTACTCACTCTGTCTATCAATCAATCATTCAATCATTTAATCATCTATGCCTATACCAGCTGAATAAGGCAGCCTTAAGGTGCATTTTAGAAATGCAGGCTTATATTCATTGTAGGCTTTCCTTTTCTTATGACTCTTTCTGTTATCACATACAAAACAATGTCTGGCATCCTGACACAGGATTATGGGATGTAATTTTGTTTTCTTCACCCAGCTATTTGTGATGGATCTAAAGGGAAGATCAGTAGACAGAGGAGGAGAGGAAATACACTAGTGTGCTAGTTTGAAGCAAGCTAGAATGTTTTGGTACACGAACTAGATAACGGGCAGTGAAATGAAAACAATTGATGTCAGCTTCTCTCACAGTCACGCTGAGAACTCTGGGAAGAAGAAGAAAACTTTCTCCATTTTGTTTTTCACTCTTGCTTTTGCCTTAGACCTGGTCACATCTCATTAACCCTGCTCCCACTAACCTTGCTCCCTAACCTCTTGGCTGCACCTCTCTTCTTCCTGAGAACTGGGGTAAGGTTGAGAGGGCCGGGGGGAGGTGTTGGGGTGGTTTGAGAGCCCCTCCTGGGGACTCAGGTTTCTGGGAGGGGAGTTATGCTTTTGTATTGTTTATCCTTTGTATATTTCTGTATATAATTGTATATAACTGTATATATTGTAAATAGCTGCTTGTAAATTCTGCTAGCTGTAAATAAATTGCTTCATCTATATTCCCAGGATCCGTCTGAGTTAGCTGGGGCAAATACAAAGTGTGGGAGGGGCGGGGTAACCCCCAAACCATCACATTTTTTAATTGGCTTTCCCAACGTGGGGCTAGAGATTTTTGAGTGACTGGAAATTAGCTCTGGGAATTAAGATGAAGCTAATCAAGCAGCTATTGTATTTGGTTGGGGCATTGCTCTGGTCTGGTTTTGTTTTCTTGGCATTTAGTTGGTTAAAAGGTCAAATTGTTGCTTATTTCATTGATCTGGCTTATAATAAGGCTAAAGCTAAGGTTTCAGATATGTTCTGGAGCTGGGGTGATTTTATTCTTGGTTATGCTGGTTTTAATATCTCTGAGAATATTACCAAGGATATTACAGGAGCTCTGGTCAATAATGTGACAATCAATGGAAATTCTGCTTTAAATATGGCTCTAATGAGAGTTATTCAGCCTAAGACAGGAATTCCAACTGTTTGCCTAGGTACATGCTCGTGTAAAACTGTTTTTCTTCTCACAGTTTTTAATATTTGCCTCATGATTTTAATATTCATATTAATTTTGGCATTATTGGTGAAAAATTCAAAACCAGCTTCTGTAAGAACTAGGAAAAATTCTGTGTCTCAGAAGCAGTCTCTTTCACAGCAAAACAAGGGAACACAGTTATCGGCTTCCCCCTTGCCAGCCTCTGCCCCTCCTTCTCCAAGTGCTGGGAACACGGCCAATGTTCCCGCCAATAACATAAACAATGATGATAACGGGCAGAGTTCGGCAGGAGCCCTAGGAGGACAGGCAGGTACCCAAAATCAGAATGTTCCTAGCAACAATCAAAACACGTCAGGGTTGGCAGGCATCCCAGGAGGACAGGCAAATAATAACACTGCTAATGCTGGTAACACTAGCCCAGTCAGTTCAAATCCTAATGACACCAGCTCAGTCAATTTGAACCCCCAGCCAGCAGACCAGAATCAAAATCCTCCTGTTAAAAGCAAGGCAGATTTGAACTCACAAGCTCCAGGTCAGACCCCCAGTAACACAAATGCTCCAAGTCAGACCTCAAATAATTCAAATGCTCCAGGTCAGACCCCTAAGGATTCAAACCCTCCAAGTCAGACTCCGAAAGATTCAAATCCTCCAGCAGACACATCCAAGTCTGTTGCTGCTCAGGCCCTTCTGGCACCTGCTAAGGCAAAAGCTAAGACAAAGAGTGGTTCACAGGAGGATGTAAGAGAGGGGACATCTGGTGATCAGCAAGAAGAAGAGGAGGAGGAGATAGTTAGTCTGCGAGACCTTGTAGATGTGCTGAGACAACAATACTCAAGTGAGAGGAGCACTGTGAGGTTAGCTGGCAAGAGAGAGGATGGTTCCAATGAGTTTAGGAATGCTATGAGGAAGGTTCTGTTAGGCCCGGTACCACCAGATCAACAGGAAGAGGAGGTGGAAGATGACATCCAGGGTTCCAAGGATCCACTCAGAGAGGTCAGGGAAGTTAGGAAGGAATACACAAGGGAATGAGGTGAGCCAATCTTAAGCTGGCTAGTGAGATGCTGTGGCATTGGTGCTAATGCTCTGCAGGTAGGAGAAAAGTCTGCCAAGCAGCTGGGACCACTCAACAAGGAGAGTGGAGTGGACAAACACCTAGCAAGTCCTCTTGGTAGGGTTAGCTTGTGGACACGCCTTCTGTTGGCTGTGGCTATGAGATATCCTTCCCGAGATGATTTGCCATGGGCTGCCAAGAAGTGGAACACCGTTGAGCAGGGAATTAAGCTTCTGAAGGAGTTTGCTGTGAAGGAAGTGCTTTATGGAGATCATGGCACTCATGAGTCTGACGATATTCCTTTGGGAACAGGTCTCATGAAGAAGCTTATTAAGCTTGCTCCTTCATCCTATGCTAACATCTTGGCCAGTAAGTTTCTAGCAAGGAGTGATAATGGAAGATCTTTCACTGTTGGTGAATTCACTGACCAGCTCAGGCAGGTAGAGGACAGCTTGTCACACTCTGGCCTAGCCTCTGCCATAAAAACTCTAGGTACAGAGATAAGGGATGGCATCAAGGAGAGCATGAAAGAACTGAAGGAGGACCTAACAATCTCAATTTCCAATCTGGTAAAGGATACCATTCCTGCATCATCTGAATGGGTGCATGTTTCTGCCATCAGGAACAGACGCCCACCTCCTGCAAGGCAATTCCAGCCCAGGAGGAGACAAATTCCACCTAGACATCAGCAATCACATACATCACTGTGGATACTTCTGCGTGACACATATGGGGAGAATATGAACAAATGGGATGGTAAACCAACTTCAGCTCTTTCAAAGAGAGTCAGGGAACTGCAGAGTGGCAGAAACAGAGGCAGAAATGCCAGGAAGGTAGCTGTCACTTCTTCAGCTCCTGAGAGCAACTGCAATTGTTCCAACAGTTGCAATTTCTCTCACAACAACACTAATCATTGTGTACACCCTACATGCCATGTTCAGCATTAGGGGTGCCCTGCCTCCAGCCAGGAGGAGGAAAGGGATAGTGGAGAGAACCGAATCTATTGGAATGTATTCATTAGGTAGCCTGGCAGTTCAAGAGCTCGGAAATACAGGGCTTTAGTTAACACAGGTGCTCAGTGTACTTTATTGCCATCTAATTGCAAAGGGACAGAGTCCATATCTATTTTTGGAATCACTGGTGGATCTCAAGAGTTAACTAAGATAGAGGTTAAGATCAGTTTAACTGGTAAAGAGTGGAAGACACATACTATTGTAACTAGTCCTGATGCGCCTTGCATTTTGGGAATTGACTTTTTGAGACAAGGTTGTTTCAAAGATCCTAAGGGTCATAAATGGGCTTTTGGCATAGCATCTGTAGAGATTGAGGATGATAAATTGAAATTGTCTGTTAGACCTGAACTTTCTGATGAATCTGCAGTTGTGGGACATCATGACATAGAGGACCTGGAAGTGCCAATTGTAACTCAAACTGTTCATCATAGGCAGTACAGAACTAACCGTGACTCTTTGTTGCCCATTCATCAGCTGATTTGTCAACTGGAGAGTCACGCTGTCATCGAGAAAGCTCATTCACCTTTCAACAGTCCCATCTGGCCTGTACGTAAACCTACGGGCGACTGGAGACTGACAGTTGACTTTCGTGCCCTCAACGACGTGACTCCACCCATGAGTGCAGCTGTGCCGGACATGCTGGAACTCCAGTACGAGCTGGAATCGAAGGAGGCTAAATGGTATGCTACCATAGACATTGCTAATGCTTTCTTCTCTATTCCCATAGCAAAGGAGTGCAGGCCTCAGTTTGCATTCACCTGGAGAGGAGTCCAGTATCAGTTCAATCGTTTGCCTCAGGGGTGGAAACACAGCTCAACCATCTGTCATTCAGTCATCCACAATGCACTGGAGAAAGGTAAAGCTCCAGAGCACATCCAGTACATCGACGACATCATTGTGTGGGGCCAAACTGCTAAGGAAGTCTTCGAGAAAGGTAACAAAATCATTGACATTCTGTTGCAAGCAGGTTTTGCCATTAAGAGAGACAAGGTCAAAGGACCTGCCAAAGAAATTCAGTTTCTGGGAGTGTAGTGGCAGGATGGTAGCCGTTACATTCCTCAGGATGTGATCAACAAAGTCTCTACCATGGCAGTTCCCACCATTAAGGACACACTTTCTTTCCTTGGTGTGGTGGGATTTTGGAGGCTACACATTCCTGGTTTCAGTCAGATTGTCAAACCTCTGCATGATGTGACTCGTAAGAGAAACAATTTCGAGTGGGGACCTGAACAACAAGCAGCCTTTGATCAGATCAAGCGAGAAGTAGTCCATGCAGTGGGCTTGGGACCTGTGAGATCTGGTCCGGACATTAAAAACATTCTGTACACGGCTGCCAGTGACAATGGTCCAACTTGGAGCGTTTGGCAGAGAGCTCCAAACGAGACACGTGGTTGTCCACTTGGTTTCTGGGGTCGTAGCTACAGAGGTTCAGAGCAAATTACACCTCAACAGAGAAAGAGATTCTAGCAGCCTATGAGGGAGTGAAAGCAGCTTCTGAAGTGATTGGAATTGAGTCACAATTGCTTTTAGCTCCTAGACTGCCAGTTCTTAATTGGATGTTCAAGGGCAAAGGTTCATCACCACATCATGCCACAGATGCAACCTGGTCTAAATGGATGGCTTTGATAACCCAATGAGCACGAATGGGGAATCTTGATCGACCTGGTCTGGTGGAGGTGATCACCAACTGGCCGGAAGGCACAGACTGTTCCAAACCTCCAGAGGAGAAAATAACTCGTGCTGAGGAAGCTCCTCCCTATGGTGATCTCTCTGATCAGGAAAAGAACTATGCTTTGTTCACAGATGGTTCCTGTCATCTTGTTGGGAACAAGCGAAGATGGAAGTCAGCAGTTCGGAGTCCAACCAGGAGAGTTACCTAAACGAAAGATGGAGAAGGAGAATCCAGTCAGTTCGCTGAGGTAAAAGCTGTTCAACTTGCTCTTGATGTGGCTGAACGTGAGAATTGGCCTATCCTTTACCTCTACACCGACTCGTGGATGGTAGCCAATGCTCTATGGGGTTGGCTAAAGGACTGGAAGAAGAATGGTTGGCAGAGGAAAGGAAAGCCTATTTGGTGTGCTGATCTATGGCAGGACATTGATGCACAGCTGGAGAAAATTCAGTGAAGGTGCGGCACGTAGATGCACACATGCCTAAGAGCAGAGCCACTGTGGAACATCAACACAACCAGAAGGCAGACCAGGCTGCTAAGATTGCTCAAGCTGATACCAGCTCTGAACTTGACACTGACCTTGATTGGAAACACCGAGGTGAGCTGTTCTTAGCTCAGTGGGCCCATGATTCATCTGGACATCAAGGCAGAGATGGAACATACCAATGGGCTCGTGATAGGTCAATTGACTTGTCCATGGACGCTATCACCCAAGTCATCTATGACTGTGACATTTGTGCTGCTATTAAGCAGGCTAAGCGAATCAAGCCCTTATGGTATGGTGAGAGATGGTCAAAGTACAAGTATGGTGAAGCCTGGCAGACTGACTACATCACTTTGCCTCGATCTCGTTCTGGCAAGCAGTATGTGCTAACGATGGTAGAAGCCAGCACTGGATGGCTGGAAACCTATCCAGTTTCACATGCTACTGCACGTAACACCATTGTTGGTTTGGAGAGACAGATCTTGTGGAGACATGGAACTCCAGAAAGAATCGAGTCAGACAATGGTACTCATTTCAAGAACAATCTTGTGAAAAACTGGGCCAAAGAGCATGGTATTGAATGGATCTATCACATACCCTACTATGCACCAGCTTCAGGGAAGATTGAGCGCTACAATGGTTTGCTGAAAACCACCCTAAAAGCCATGGGGGGTGGAACTCTGAAAAACTGGGACAAACAGTTAGCAGAAGCTACCTGGTTGGTAAATAGCAGAGGTTCAGTAATCAGAGCAGGACCTGCACAATCAGATTTGGTCCAAACAGTAGACGGTGATAAAGTTCCTGTTGTACATGAGAAGAATCTGTTGGGGAAAACTGTTTGGGTATTTTCTCCTTCGGGCGAAGGGAAACCTGTCCGAGGGGTGGTTTCTGCTGAAGGTCCTGGTCACACCTAGTGGGTAATGCAGGAGAATGGTGAAATCCAGTGTATTCCACAGAGAAATCTAACCTTAGCTGAGAGAGTTTAAATTCAAGCTGTTAGGAGTTTTCTGTTCTAGGTACCATCGGTGCCCAACACTGAGAGAGTCTACGATAGAATCTACAGTACGTGAGCACGAACCCAACATCACCTGGGAGTCCCTGTTCTGAGCTTTTGAATCACCTACATCTGATTGAAGTGTGAACTGAACTTGTATATATTGTTTTAGTGTAAATATTGGTTTAGATTAGATTGGATAATTCTCAGCGATACTCTGAGCGAAGTAGACAAGGGGTGGATTGTGCTAGTTTGAAGCAAGCTAGAATGTTTTGGTACAAGAACTAGATAACGGGCAGTGAAATGAAAACAATTGATGTCAACTTCTCTCACAGTCACGCTGAGAACTCTGGGAAGAAGAAGAAAACTTTCTCCATTTTGTTTTTCACTCTTGCTTTTGCCTTAGACCTGGTCACATCTCATTAACCCTGCTCCCACTAACCTTGCTCCCTAACCTCTTGGCTGCACCTCTTTTCTTCCTGAGAACTGGGGTAAGGTTGAGAGGGCCGGGGGGAGGTGTTGGGGTGGTTTGAGAGCCCCTCCTGGGGACTCAGGTTTCTGGGAGGGGAGTTGTGCTTTTGTATTGTTTATCCTTTGTATATTTCTGTATATAATTGTATATAACTGTATATATTGTAAATAGCTGCTTGTAAATTCTGCTAGCTGTAAATAAATTGCTTCATCTGTATTCCCAAGATCCGTCTGAGTTAGCTGGGGCAAATACAAAGTGTGGGAGGGGCAGGGTAACCCCCAAACCATCACAACTAGTTATGGTAGAAACAAGAGAGGATGTATGTGTAAAAGTGGTGTGGAGTAAAAAAGCATCCACTGCTGTAATGTGTTTTTCAGCCTTGCATATATGTAATAGAAGAACAGAGTTAAGAAGGTTCCTCAGAGCCCTGACACAGCTGGTTGTTCTACACTGAAACACTTTGGAGATTTCAGTCACAACATCTGAACCAGTTTGAAATTCACTTCAATCAATTCTAGCTGCCTTAACAGGCAGCCTGGGAGGCTTAGGAGTCTTCATCATTAGAGATTTTCACCACATCTTATACAAAACACCCGTTCAGAACTGACCTAGGTGTAATAGAGTGTGCCTTTGGTCAACCACCGGGTAACTGATCATTTGAGGTCTCTTTCAGTCTTGTTTTTCTAAGTTCTGTGAACTTGGTAAGGACATGAGAAAAAGGAGGCTCTAACTTGAGTCTGAAGAGCAACACTTTTCTATGTTAACTTCAGAATCCTATAAGAGTCTAATAAATTTGTGTACACATATGTGCTAGTTTAAAGCTAGCTAGAATGTTTTGGTGAGAAGGATTAGATCACAGGCTGTGGAAGAGAAACAGTGCTGATGTCTAATTCCCTCATAGGCTTGCTGAGAGTTATAAGAAGAAGAATCCAAACATAGATAAGGGAGTTGTTTTGCTTGGGAGCTCTGAGCTGCATGTCTTTCTATCCTCTCTGCCATTTCTCTGATTAATCCACTCTGCTTCCTAATCCCCTGGCCGAACTTCCATTCTTCCTTGGGACTGGGGTAAGGTTGGAAGGGGTGAGAGAAGGTGAAAGGGCGGTTGGGAGGCCCTCCTGGGGAACTCAGGTTTCTGGGAGGGCTGTTGTGTTTCTGTATTACCTTTTACCTTATCTATTTCTATATGTAAATGTGTATACTGTAAATATCTGCTTGTATATTGAGCTAAGCTGTAAATAATAAGCTTCATTCAAATTTCCAGAGGTGGCTGAGTCTAGTTTGGGGGACTTCCAAAGTGTGTGGGGGGGTGGGGAACACCCAAACCATCACAACATGATACAAGAGAACGTTTTCAGAACATGCTGACATTTTATGGTATCAGCAAAGTCAAAGAGATTTGGTGAAAGACAAACAATTTGGTATGGTTTTTTTCTTCTCCCTCCAGTTCTCTAATAAAGAACTTACATGTGGGAAAGTAAGAAAACCACATAAATGTTAACATCACCATAAGAATAGCTGTTCACAGAGGCCTAGAAGTCCAGTGATTAATTTGCACACTCCCTTGTCTTACTTATTTTATAAATGGACATACCTTGCCTCTAGAAGATTTCTCTCTTCTAGCAAGTGATTTTAAACATTAATTGCCTGAATTATTCAGGCCAAGTGCCTAGCCCTTTGAATTGAAAACCTCTTCGTTCAACGTTGTGAGCTAAAGGATATGGGACAGAGATTGCATTAAGGTTGATAGAAAGAGATTGTAATGCTAAGAAGTTAGAAAAGTTTCTGAATACAATTTCAGATTCTCTCTGTTGTGGAAGTTGCAATTTCAACTTTTGGGAAAGTCCTATACCTTGGAATAGATTTTAAAATTTTAAAGGTAAGTAAATAAGCATGAAATTCAACAGTCACATTATGATTAAATCATTTGAATGCAGGGATATTTTTGTGTCTTCTTATCTGTCTGCAAGAGCAAATATTTTATATTAAGAATTATCACCATTACAATTCAGGAGGGTGTTTTAAAATGTTGGGGGATAAAGACAGTAAATAAAAAAAAATGTGTCTCATTTGTTGTGAAACAGTAGTATCAGTAACAAGTTTTGTACTTGCTGGAAGAAAATTGCACTTCAGAGAAGATTAGGATTACAGTAATGAGACAGCAAGCAATGGAAACTTTGATTTGATACAATTAGAAGGACACAGCAATCACACTGAGTTCAGCAGTTCCAGTGTGTGTCCATGAAAGTCTCTGGGAAGACATCTCAGGAGTCTGCCTCCTAAAAAAACATATATTAGTGACAGACTTGGTAAAACCTGTCCTGTTGCAGATTGGAAAACATGGCAGGCATGGGATGAAAGACATTGATTTAGTACATACTTTGCTGACTCAATTTTATTTTAAAATACTAATAAAACTTTATGTTGCCAGGCTGCCTGCCAGATCAGGTATTATCTGCTTGAGTCGGTTTATGCCAGACCAGGCCTTTTCTTTTCTTTTCTAACTAGCATAAAACCAGCATAAATGTACATAGCCAACTCAAATCTTACATGGAGATGACAGTTGCCTATGCATGATCCAAACAGAAAGTGTGCTGCTTTGCAGGGTAGATCCAGTTTTAATATATGTAGGATTATGCCCTAGTATCTGGAAGTCTCCACAAGATACCGCCAGCAAAGGACACTAGTAGAGCCCAGGGAACCAGGAAAGCCTCAAAGAGCCACTGGAAAGAGACATTTACCCCCAAGGTCCAACCCCCATGTAACATCCTCGTTACTCCAGTGCTGGTGGAACACCTGGGTAAAATGACTCTTTGTTCACCAATATGGTTAGATGGTCATAGTCCGACTTTATTTCCATGTACAGTGAGTTATATGCTTTCTTGCAAGAGGCGTGATCCACTAAGATTGGTTACATATAGAGGGTACAGGGTTACATGTGAAGCATGGATAGGTTAATATACCATAACAATCTGAGGGTCAGCCTCTGGGGCTGGCTAACTCTGCCCACATGCAGCTGGCACTCCACCCCCTGCAGCTGCATGTGGGGGGTGCTGCCCAGGGCCTGGTATCTTAATTCCCAAGATGGACTCAAGGACATGGGTTGCTCATGTTTATCATTTCATGTCCAACATTTCCCTCTCTTTCTTTTGAGCAACCTGGGCTTGATCTTCAACTTTACACAGGGGTAAACGATACAGCTACAAATCCATAGTGCTAAAATCAGAAAGAGAATAAACCTGTTAGAGCTTTCATTAGTAGCATTAGTTTGGCAAGCTAACAACTCAAGCTTACCTAACAGTCTGAAAAGCTTTTTCTGCAAGTGACAGTAAGTCATGTGTTCAAAAGCCCAAAAGTCCAGACAAACATCACAGTCACAGGAGAGTACAGGTGTGCCACGTCTTCATTGGCTCTGTGTGGCAGTGGATGTTGTAGACTTGCAGATGTATCAGTTGTCCAGTATTCTTCCTCAGACTTCCGTAGTTCTGGATTCACTCTATAGTTCTCAGAAATCTTGATGTTTTCATCACACTCCTTAGCTATGAGCTGAGTCTGTCTGTTGTGCTTAAGAACTACCAATTTCTAAATATGATACAAAGATATGCCCTAGGAAGCCTTCAGGTTTCCTATTAGGCCTTTCCCCACAGTCCTTTATTTGCTTTAAGAATTTAAGGCAGTGTTTCTCATCTTTTTGCAGGGCCCTTGCAAAAAGATACAAGCACATCGCCATCTGTGTCAATTAAGTGGATATGGCCTTTACAACAGGTGCTATTAAATCTCATGAAAATATCCAAATTCATCAACCATGATCAAAACCTTATAATCCATACACACATAATCATCATGTCAGTACTCCTTTCAAGTTCTTTCCACAATTCTTCCATCTGAGCAAGACTTCTGCTCACTTAAGAAAAACAGGCTGGTCATAACAAGCTGGTCTCCATCTTAAGGCCTGTGAAGATAAATGATCAAACACAAACAAATGCAAAACCAAATGCAAACATACTCATTTCCTAGGCTAACAGATCCATTGGCCTAGTCTGTGTGATGTAATTACAGAAATTTTAAAAAATATTTCCTTCTTCTCCTACTTTCCTCTAATCCCATTTTCTCCCTCTTTTTTTTTTTGTGATCCCTTAGCCTTAACTTATCCTAAAAATCTATAAATCTATCAGCTGAAGGAAATTCAAGAAAAAGCAAAGAAAATTCAAGAACATAATACCATGATATTCTCAGAAAAAAAGAAACTCAGAATTATCACAAAACTCATCCCATTGCAATTAACAGCTTCTCCAGTAAACTCCAAAATATGTTACCATCAAAAAGGCTTTCAAAAATACAGGACTGTTTTTATCCGTGTGAACACATTTGTTGGGGAAACGGGCTGACTGGCGCTGGCTAGCTTATCAGCTCTATCGTTCCCTTCTCCTCATCCAGAATCTAGCTGGTGACTTCTAATGTGGATTACACAGTGCTCATGCTCTCACTGAGAGAGGTGATGTCTGAGTTCTAGTAACAACTGTGCTAGTTTTTTCTGTTTTGATGCTTTTAGCAATGAATCTTCAATTCTAGCATCGACACCATAAGGTGATGATGCCATCAACCACTTATGCCATGTACATGCTGCTTTCCTTTTTCTCCTTTCCATGTCTGTGTATACTATCTGTCCGGGTACAGGTATGGGGCTTAATTTTGGAATTCTAAACCACTGTAGGTCTTTAACTACCTGCCAGGTTCTTCCAGCTGGATAAGCATTACTTATCTTCCCTGTAAACCCCAACAGGGTTCTGTAATGGTGCAGAGTTGTAGAGGCACCAGTCCAGCTGATCACTGGTCAGTGGTACACAAATCATAGCTGGCTCCTTTCCATCAATTTCAATGACTCTAAGCCTACTCCTTTTAATCAGTTCAGCAAATGCCTCTGCATGGGTCCGTACGGTGTTCTTTGGATGAGTGGGCAAGAATACCCATTCTATGATCTTCCACTCAGTGGCACTGGCATCTCTCCTACCCTTGGTAATTTCCCTCTCTTCTTTTTGCCACTGAGCAATGAGTGCAAAGGGATGTCACTGCCTATAGACACATAGAAGCACTAGGCGTTGATTGGTAATGTGACGGGTGGATACACCAGTCAGGAATTCACTGGCTATCGTCTTGACTGCCAGCTGCTGTTGGGTGGTTAAGGAGATGTGCCTGTGCACATCCATGCCCTGCAACAGAGGCAGAAATGGTGCTAATTCCTCATCGGTTATTGTCACTATCTTTCTATCTTTTCGAACCCACTGAACATCATCCATAAACTTTTTGACATCTGGAAGTATTTTCAAGTCTGTGTGTAAGTCAATCTTTTGAGGTCTGATTGTGGCCTCAGTAATTTTCCAGCTCAGACAGTTCCAAGGGCTCTGCTGCTCCAGCAAAACCTGCAGAGATAAGGAAGGAGGAAGGAGGTGGTCGTGGTGGGTGAACAGGCCCTGCGAGCCGCTCCGCAGGTGGAGGTTGGGGGGGGGGGAGGGGGAGGGCTGGCAGTCTCAGCAGCAAATTTGCCACTTTTTGCCTTGGCTCTCAAGCTCGCCCAGCCCCCAGGCTTTTCGGCTTGTCCACCACTATCTTTCCTCTCCCTCATGTTTCTTGTCCTTTACTTCAGTATTAGATCTACAGCTTTACCAAATACAACCTCCTGATGCTTTACTCTGAAAACTTCTAAACTGCTGTTTTTTTCTCACACACTCAGAACGCAGGAACACAAAGGAAAAAAAAGAAAAAAGTCAGGCGCTAAGCAATTTAACAAGGCTGTGTGAGCCATTGAAATGGTAATCGGACACCGTGGCTTACAAATGCAAATTAGCCTAACACTCTGAAACAACTCAGGCTCAGGCAGACCCATAGATTTTTCCCACTGATTTTTTTTTTCCCAATGCACCCATTCCCACCACTCTCCTCAGTCCCCATAACACAACACCGAGAGAAGCAAGGCAAAAAGTCTGACAGACTCCGTCCCAGCTGGATTCAGCCCTCTAATTTCTGGAGAGTCATCAGGAAGCTCTATAGCCGTGGATCTCATCTGCGTTCCACTGGGGCGGGGGGGGGGGGGAGGCACGATATGACAGTGTGGGGGACTGCTCACCACATGGTAGAAAATGCGGGGGAGTTTCCAGTTTCTCTGGTGTGATCGCTCTGCCATCTCTTTTTTCTCTCTGCTTTTCATCCCTCTGTCTCTTCAGTAGTTTCTTCCATTACCGCTTAAGAGCGAAAAGTCTCTGTCCTGCATTGCATGCTGTCGCTGGGGGGGGGGAGGGTGCAGGGCAGGGAGCTGCATTTCAGACGATAAACAGACCCTGGCGATCGCAGTAAGAGGTGCCGTAGGACTCAGTAGATTCACCGCAGCACACTGTTGAGGAGAGCAGGAATTAATATGTGGCTGAGTCGGGAATTTATCAAAAATAGCTATTTTTTATTTTTCCCAAAAACCCGACACCACAACTATATATACAAAGATTAATTTAGTTTAATAAGCAGATTCAGTTGCATGAGAATTAACCTACAAGGATACCATCAATAATCTGACCACATTGGAAGTCAGAAGTTGGAAAAGGCCTCAGCTATTAATTTATAGCGGTTTCTTACTAAATTAAGCCAAGCCAAATAACTCACTCAGGCTGACTCGTGTGGTCTGTCCTCCTCTTGTTTTCCAGCAGCTGCAGGTGAATCGTTAAGGGTTGTTAAGGATTGTTAGGCACACAAAGGTGTCAATAGGAAAGCAAATTTTTGAAGGTCTCTGCAGTCCAGCCGAGGGGAGTGTGTGAGCTCCGGCAGACACATACATCCAGGCACAGGCAAAACTCCAAAGCGGGAACCCCAAAGGCGGGAAGATCCCCAATATTTATAACCTTCGCTAGACAAAGGGCAGAGTCACCACACCTTAGATGCAAAAGCGCACAGCCAATCCCAGCCTGGCTCCAGCGCGGGAACTCATGGGGCAGTCCCCCCCTTCACGGGGCAGTCCTTCCCCCCTTCACGGCTGTAGGGCAGGTGAGGGGGGGAGGGAAACCAGGCGGCTTTTCCCTTTTCCCCCCAAAGTCTGGGCAGGAGAGGCATTTAGGGGTACAGGACTCCAGGACACACACCGAGATGCTTCACGGTGGTCCCGAAAACTTTTTCAAACTGAGAAGCTTTCACGGATTCTGCATGCCTGATTCATTGTTCGGGTGCCATTTGTTCACCAATATGGTTAGATGGCCATAGTCCGACTTTATTTCCGTGTGCAGTGAGTTATATGCTTTCTTGCAAGAGGCGTGATCCACTAAGATTGGTTACATATAGAGGGTACAGGGTTACATGTGAAGCATGGATAGGTTAATATACTGTAACAATCTGAGGGTCGGCCTCTGGGGCTGGCTAACTCTGCCCACATGCAGCTGGCACTCCACCCCCTGCAGCTGCATGTGGGGGGGTGCTACCCAGGGCCTAGTATCTTAACTCCTAAGAAGGACTCAAGGGAACGGGTTGCTCATGTTTATCATTTCATGTCCTGTTAGCAAGAAATTTTCCAACACTCCAGTTTTGAGACCCTTTGTTGTCATGTTAAGCCAGGGACTTCTGCAATATAAATTGTATCTCATGAGCACAAAACAGAGTTAGCATCAAAGCAGCCAGCCTGAATACCAGTAGTAGATTTTTCAGCTTTCTGTCTACTCTGATGCATGTCCCAGGCCTATAATATAGCTCTTGATAACTGAAGTTGTATGATTATCTGTAACTGAGTGCGTTGATACAAAGAAAACTTGGTATGCCTACTTGAGCAGCAAGTTGTTCTGCTGGATTTCAGTGGAGAACTCAATCAAACCTCACAGAGTTTAATGACTTGCTAAAATGTTATATGGTTTAAAGCCCTTTTTGCACAAAGGTAGAATCTATCAAAAGTAATGTGTTTTGGGTCAAATTTTAAATGCTGGCCTTCTACAATTTGAGATGCCAGAAGTCATAAACCACAAAAGCACCCGAGTCACAGAAATTATGCTCATAAAGAAGTTATGTTATTATACAAAAATATAAATAAAGCTATATACAAAGAACTTGTATATAGCTTTATTTGTACAGATTTAGTGACAGCACACTGAATAAGCCACATGCCTTTATTATGTGAGTTATACTGACTACCACACTGATACAAAAATCTTATAAAGCATGTAAATATTTTGATAGTTTTAATCTAAATATTCAATACTACTAATAAAAACACGTTTGTACCCAGAAATAATTCAGGCCTCTGGTTTCTTTCTTCTTTCTTTGAGTCATTACAGTGTGTGATGGTGTATAGGGTTAACACTCTGGGGGGGGGGGGGGGGGCTGTGATGGTTTGGGGGTTACCCCGCCCCCCCACACTTTTAGGTACCCAGCTAACTCAGACGGCCTCTGGGAATATAGATGAAGCAATTTATTTACAGCTAGCAGAATTTACAAGCAGCTATTTACAATATATACAGTTATATACAATTATATACAGAAATATACAAAGGATAAACAATACAAAAGCACAACTCCCCTCCCAGAAACCTGAGTCCCCAGGAGGGGCTTTCAAACCACCCCAACACCTCCCCCGGCCCTCTCAACCTTACCCCAGTTCTCAGGAAGAAGAGAGGTGCGGCCGAGAGGTGCGGCCAAGAGGTTAGGGAGCAGGGTTAGAAAGCAGTGATATTAGAAAGATGTGTCTCGGTCTAAGGCAAAAGCAAGAGTGAAAGACAAAATGGAGAAAGTTTACTTCTTCTTCCCAGAGTTCTCAGCATGACTGTGAGAGAAGGAGACACCATGTTTTCATTCCACTGCCTGTTATCAAGTTCTTTTAGCAAAACATTCTAGCTTGCTTCAAACTAGCACAATCCACCCCTTGTCTACTTCGCTCAGAGTATCGCTGAGAATTATCCAATCTAATCTAAACCAATATTTACACTAAAACAATATATACAAGTTCAGTTCACACTTCAATCAGATGTAGGTGATTCAAAAGCTCAGAACAGGGACTCCCAGGTGATGTTGGGTTCGTGCTCATGTGTTGTAGATTCTATCGTAGACTCTCTCAGTGTTGGGCGCCGATGTTACCTAGAACAGAAAACTCCTAACAGCGTGTATTTAAACTCTCTCAGCTAAGGTTAAATTTTTCTGTGGAATACACTGGATTTCACCATTCTCCTGCATTACCCAGTAGGTATGACCAGGACCTTCAGCAGAAACCACCCCTCGGACAGGTTTCCCTTCGCCCGAAGGAGAAAATACCCAAACAGTTTTCCCCAACAGATTCTTCTCACGTACAACAGGAACTTTATCACCGTCTACTGTTTGGACCAAATCTGATTGTGCAGGTCCTGCTCTGTTTACTGAACCTCTGCTATTTACCAACCAGGTAGCTTCTGCTAACTGTTTGTCCCAGTTTTTCAGAGTTCCACCCCCCATGGCTTTTTAGGGTGGTTTTCAGCAAACCGTTGTAGCGCTCAATCTTCCCTGAAGCTGGTGCGTAGTAGGGTATGTGATAGATCCATTCAATACCATGCTCTTTGGCCCAGTTTTTCACAAGATTTTTCTTGAAATGAGTGCCATTGTCTGACTCAATTCTTTCTGGAGTTCCATGTCTCCATATGATTTGTCTCTTCAAACCAACAATGGTGTTATGTGCAGTAACATGTGGAACTGGATAGGTTTCCAACCGTCCAGTGCTGGCTTCTACCATCGTTAACACATACTGCTTGCCAGAATGAGATCGAGGCAAAGTGATGTAGTCAATCTGCCAGGCTTCACCATACTTGTACTTTGACCATCTCTCACCATACCATAAGGGCTTGATTCGCTTAGCCTGCTTAATAGCAGCACAAATGTCACAGTCATGGATGACTTGGGTGATAGCATCCATGAACAAGTCAATTGGCCTATTGCGTGCCCATTGGTATGTTCCATCTCTGCCTTGATGTCCAGATGAATCATGGGCCCACCGAGCTAAGAACAGCTCACCTCGATGTTTCCAATCAAGGTCAATGTCAAGTTCAGAGTTGGTATCAACTTGAGCAATCTTAGCAGCTTGGTCTGCCTTCTGGTTGTGTTGATGTTCCACAGTGGCTCTGCTCTTAGGCATGTGTGCATCTATGTGCCGCACCTGCACTGGAATTTTCTCCAGCCGTGCATCAATGTCCTGCCATAGATCAGCACACCAAATAGGCTTTCCTTTCCTCTGCCAACCATTCTTCTTCCAGTCCTTTAGCCAACCCTATAGAGCATTGGCTACCATCCATGCGTTGGTGTAGAGGTAAAGGATAGGCCAATTTTCACATTCAGCCACATCAAGAGCAAGTTAAACAGCTTTTACCTCAAGCAAACTGACTGGATTCTCTTTCTCCATCTTTCGTTTAGGTAACTCTCCTGGTAGGACTCCAAACTGCTGACTTCCATCTTCGCTTGTTCCCAACAAGATGACAGGAACCATCTGTGAACAAAGCATAGTTCTTTTCCTGATCAGAGAGATCACCATAGGGAGGAGCTTCCTCAGCACGAGTTATTTTCTCCTCTGGAGGTTTGGAACAGTCTGTGCCTTCCGGCCAGTTGGTGATCACCTCCACCAGACCAGGTCGGTCAAGATTCCCCATTCGTGCTCGTTGGGTTATCAAAGCCATCCATTTAGACCAGGTTGCATCTGTGGCATGATGTGGTGATGAACCTTTGCCCTTGAACATCCACTTTAGAACTGGCAGTCTAGGAGCTAAAAGCAATTGTGACTCAGTTCCAATCACTTCAGAAGCTGCTTTCACTCCCTCATAGGCTGCTAGAATCTCTTTCTCAGTTGCAGTGTAATTTGTCTCTGAACCTCTGTAGCAATGTCCCCAGAAACCAAGAGGACAACCACGTGTCTCATTTGGAGATCTCTGCCAAACGCTCCAAGTTGGACCATTTTCACTGGCAGCTGTGTACAGAATGTTTTTAATATCCGGACCAGATCTCACAGGTCCCAAGCCCACTGCATGGACTATTTCTCGCTTAATTTGATCAAAGGCTGCTTGTTGTTCAAGTCCCCACACGAAATCGTTTCTCTTACGAGTCACATCATGCAGAGGTTTGACAATCTGACTGAAACCAGGAATGTGTAGCCTCCAAAATCCCACCACACCAAGAAAAGAAAGTGTGTCCTTCTTACTGGTGGGAACTGCCATGGTGGAGACTTTGTTAATCACATCCTGTGGAATGTAACGGTTACCATCTTGCCACAGCGCTGCCAGAAACTGAATTTCTTTGGCAGGTCCTTTGACCTTGTCTCTCTTAATGGCAAAACCTGCTTGCAACAGAATGTCAATGATTTTGTTACCTTTCTCGAAGACTTCCTTAGCAGTTTGGCCCCACACAATGATGTCGTCGATGTACTGGATGTGCTCTGGAGCTTTACCTTTCTCCAGTGCATTGTGGATGACTGAATGACAGATGGTTGAGCTGTGTTTCCACCCCTGAGGCAAACGATTGAACTGATACTGGATTCCTCTCCAGGTGAATACAAACTGAGGCCTGCACTCCTTTGCTATGGGAATAGAGAAGAAAGCATTAGCAATGTCTATGGTAGCATACCATTTAGCCTCCTTCGATTCCAGCTCGTACTGGAGTTCCAGCATGTCCGGCACAGCTGCACTCATGGGTGGCGTCACCTCATTGAGGGCACGAAAGTCAACTGTCAGTCTTCAGTCGCCCGTTAGGTTTATGCACAGGCCAGATGGGACTGTTGAAAGGTGAATGAGCTTTCTCAATGACAGCCTGACTCTCCAGTTGACTAAACAGCTGATGAATGGGCAACAAAGAGTCACGGTTAGTTCTGTACTGCCTATGATGAACAGTTTGAGTTGCAATTAGCACTTCCAGATCCTCTATGTCATGATGTCCCACAACTGCAGATTCATCAGAAAGTTCAGGTCAAATAGACAATTTCAATTTATCATCCTCAATCTCTACAGATGCTATACCAAAAGCCCATTTATGACCCTTAGGATCTTTGAAACAGCCTTGTCTCAAAAAGTCAATTCCCAAAATGCAAGGCGCATCAGGACTAGTTACAATAGTATGTGTCTTCCACTCTTTACCAGATAAACTGATCTCAGCCTGTATCTTAGTTAACTCTTGAGATCCACCAGTGTTTCCAAAAATAGATATGGACTCTGTCCCTTTACAGTTTGATGGCAACAAAGTACACTGAGCACCTGTGTCAACTAAAGCCCTGTATTTCCAAACTTTTGAACTGCCAGGCCACCCAATGAATACGTTCCAATAGATTCGGTTCTCTCCACTATGCCTTTCCTCCTCCTGGCTGGAGGCAGGGCACCCCTAATGCTGAACATGGCATGTAGGGTGTACACAATGATTAGTGTTGTTGTGAGAGAAATTGCAATTGTTGGAATAATTGCAGTTGTTCTCAGGAGCTGAAGAAGTGACAGCTACTTTCCTGGCATTATTGCCTCTGTGTCTGCCACTCTGCAGATGCCTGACTCTCTTTGAAAGAGCTGAAGTTGGTTTACCATCCCATTTGTTCATGTTCTCCCCGTATGTGTCACACAGAAGTATCCACAGTGACGCACGTGATTGCTGCTGTCTGGGTGGAATTTGTCTCCTCCTGGGCTGGAATTGCCTTGCAGGAAGTGGGCGTCTGTTCCTGATTGCAGAAACATGCACCCATTCAGATGATGCAGGAACGGTATCTTTTACCAGATTTGTAATATTTTTGAGATCCTCCTTCAGTTCTTTCATGGTATCATTATTCTCTGTGGTCATAGTTTGTATGGCAGAGATTAGGCCAGATTGTGACAAGCTAACCCCTATCTGCCTGAGCTGGTCAGTGAATTCACCAACAGTGATAGACCTTCCATTATCACTCCTTGATAGAAACTTGCTGGCCAAGATGTTAGCATAGGGTGAAGGAGCAAGCTTAACAAGGTTCTTCATGAGGCCTGTTCCCAAAGGAATATCGTCAGGCTCATGAGTGCCATGATCTCCATAAAGCACTTCCTTCACAGCAAACTCCTTCAGAAGCTTAATTCCCTGCTCAACGGTGTTCCACTTCTTGGCAGCCCATGGCAAATCATCTCGGGAAGGATATCTCATAGCCACAGCCAACAGAAGGCGTGTCCACAAGCTAACCCTACCAAGAGGACTTGCTAAGTATTTCTCCACTCCACTCTCCTTAGTGAGTGGTCCTAACTGCTTGGCAGACTTGTCTCCTGCCTGCAGGGCATTAGCACCAATGCCACGGCATCTCACTAGCCAGCTTAAGATTGGCTCACCTGATTCCCTTGAGTATTGCTTCCTAACTTCCCTGACCTCTCTGAGTGGATCCTTGGAGCCCTGGATGTCATCTTCCACCTCCTCTTCCTGTTGTTTTGGTGGTGCTGGGCCTAACAGAACCTTCCTCATAGCATTCCTAAACTCATTGGAACCATCCTCTCTCTTGCCAGCTAACCTCACAGTGCTCCTCTCACTTGAGTATTGATGTCTCAGCGTATCTGCAAGGTCTCGCAGACTAACTATCTCTTCCTCCTCTTCTCCTTGCTGATCACTAGAGGTCCCCTCTTTTCCATCCTCCTGTGAACCACACTTTATCTTACCTTTTGCCTTAGCAGGTGCCAGAAAGGCCTGAACAGCAATAGACTTGGATGTGTCTGCTGGAGGGTTTGAATCATTAGGGGTCTGACCTGGAGGGTTTGAATCATTAGGAGTCTGACCTGGAGCTTGTGAGTTCAAATCTGCCTTGCTTTTAACAGGAGGATTTTGATTCTGGTCTGCTGGCTGGGGGTTCGAATTGGCTGAGCTGGTGTCATTAGGATTTGGACTGACTGGGCTAGCGTTACCAGCATTAGTAGTATTATTAGCATTAGTGGGATTATTTGCCTGTCCTCCTGGGATGCCTGCCAACCCTGACGTGTTTTGATTGTTGCTAGGAACATTCTGATTTTGGGTACCTGCCTGTCCTCCTAGGGCTCCTGCCGAACTCTGCCTGTTATCGTAATTTACATTCCCTCCAGGAATATTGGCAGAAATCCCATAACCTACAGAGGAGGGTGGAGAGGCTGCCTGGGGGGAAGAAGATTGATGAGAAACTGTTACTGAATTTGGTTTTGAGATAGAATTTTTCCTAGTTCTTACAGAAGCTGGTTTTGAATTTTTCACCAATAATGCCAAAATTAATATGAATATTAAAATCATGAGGCAAATATTAAAAACTGTGAGAAGAAAAACAGTTTTACATGAGCATGTCCCTAAACAAACAGTTGGAATTCCTGTCTTAGGCTGAATAACTCTCATTAGAGCCATATTTAAAGCAGAATTTCCACTGATTGTCATATTATTGACAAAAGCTCCTGTAATATCCTTGGTAATATTCTCAGTGACATTAAAACCAGCATAACCAAGAATAAAATCACCCCAGCTCCAGAACATATCTGAAACCTTAGCTTTAGCCTTATTATAAGCCAGATCAATGAAATAAGCAACAATTTGAGCTTTTATCCAACTAAATGCCAAGAAAACAAAACCAGACCAGAGCAATGCCCCAACCAAATACAATAGCTGCTTGATTAGCTTCATCTTAATTCCCAGAGCTAATTTCCAATCACTCAAATATATCTAGCCCCACGTTGGGCAAGCCAATTAAAAAAATGTGATGGTTTGGGGGTTACCCCGCCCCCCCACACTGTTAGGTACCCAGTTAACTCAGATGGATCCTGGGAATATAGATGAAGCAATTTATTTACAGCTAGCAGAATTTACAAGCAGCTATTTACAATATATACAGTTATATACAATTATATACAGAAATATACAAAGGATAAACTATACAAAAGCACAATTCCCCTCCCAGAAACCTGAGTCCCCAGGAGGGGCTTTCAAACCACCCCAACACCTCCTCCGGCCCTCTCAACCTTACCCCAGTTCTCAGGAAGAAGAGAGGTGCGGCCAAGAGGTTAGGGAGCAGGGTTAGTAGGAGCAAGGTTAATGAGATGTGACTAGGTCTGAAGGCAAAGGCAGAAGGAAAAGACAAAATGGACAAAAAGTCTTTACTTCTTCTTCCCAGAGTTCTCAGCGTGACTGTGAGAGAAGGAGACACCATGTTTTCATTCCACTGCCTGTTATCAAGTTCTTTTACCAAAACGTTCCAGCTTGCTTCTAACTAGCACAGGGGCGTAACCCTGAACCTGACCCTAGGGGTCTTGGCCCCTCCCCAGGGGTGGGCCACACTCCAGGTGATGGTTAGACCATTCCCCCCACTTCCTGTGGTATAAAAAGAGAGGAACTTCCTGTCTCTCTTCTCTTTTCTTCACTCCCTCTCGACACACACACACACACACTGCATACCAGCACACCACGTGGCAGCCACGAGGCAGAGACACCATCACATTGCTCGGGTTATATCCATCCTGTTTTTGTATTTTGCTGTTTTCCCTTTCTTACCCTTTGTAAACTTCCCTACCTCCAATACCTTTTCTAAGTTATTGTTAAACTTTTCCTTTTTAACTTCCAAATCGAGTGAGATTGATTTATTGGGGTGTGCTTACCTCTCTCTCTCTCCCTATCTTTGGGAAAAGGAGGGGGAAGAGGGGAGGGCACTCTATAAATTCTATAAATTGTCATTGGGTCTATTAAATTTATTAGAGTCTCTGGGAACCTGCATTTGAACCCAAGACAGATGGTTTGGGCTCTTACCTGCCCCCCCACACTTTGTATTTGCCCCAGCTAACTCAGACGGGCTCCAGGAATATAAATGAAGCTATTTATTTACAAGCAGCAAATATACAAGTAGCTATTTACAATATATACAGTTATATACAGAAATATATAAAGGATAAACAACACAGAAGCACAACTCCCCTCCCAGAAACCTGAGTCCCCAGGAGGGCCTCTCAAACCACCCCAACACCTCCCCTTGTCCTCTCAACCTTACCCCAGTTCTCAGGAAGAAGAGAGGTGCAGCCAAGAGGTTAGGGAGCAAGGTTAGTGGCAGCAAGGTTAATGAGATGCAGCTTTGTCAAAGCCCAGAAGCAAAGTGAGAGACAAAATGGAGAATGCTATCAAATGTTTTCCTTCTTCTTCCCAGAACTCTCAGTGGGACTGTGAGTGAAGAGACACAACCATGTTTACTTTTTTCACTGCCCATTATCTAGTTCTTTTACTAAAACATTCTAGCTTGCTTCAAACTAGCACACAGTGATACCAGCAATTAGATGCAATTATAAACATAACTTATGTATTCCAGACCACAATTGTTTAAAATTATAACTACAAAAGCTGTCATTGGTTAATGCACTAGAAGGTGAGTAATTTGAATTTTAAGTAATAGAAACTATAAAATAATCTTAGAAAGATTATTCTTTGTTTGTTTCCCTATGAGGTAAGAAGAGGTAATTCCACCATGTTTTACTTACTAGTTAAAACAGAAGTGACTGTGTACCTTTGAAGACAAGCATTCAGATGGAACTGAAAACTCAAAAGTTTGGAAGAAAGTTTAACCAGGGTGCATTTGCACTAGGAAAAATATTGCCCTTTGATGCTGTTACAGAAACTCATAATTGCCGAAGGGAGAATTATTGAAGTTTAAAAGTTTCCTTTATTCACCAGCCCTGTGAAAGAGAAGTGTGAAAATGAGATTCTTTTAAAATGAAAAGTCCTGATTAAATATTTGAGTCAATGGAAGGTGACAAAGGAATAGCTCTGTTTAAGAATAGATGAGGAGATTCTTTTAACAAGGCACCAAGTATCAAATTCAATCACCATAGCACTAAGGAAATCAAGTTCCTTATATTGCTAACATTTTAATATAGTCGGTGCTGTGTGACACAGTGTAGAATACAATGTCAGCATTAAGCAAATAATGGGAGTGTTGCTATGGGCTTCAGTAAGAGCAGGGCTTAGTTTAATGTGTTAAGACATCATCCATGTAATTTTCTTCTTGCTATCTCAAACTTGGTGTAACATTATCATAATAAAGGGAGATGGGAACACCAAGACTTGATTTAGTGTCAAAATGCTCTCAGAAATGCAAAAAAAATGCATCAAAGCAGACAAAAAAATAAAACTAGAAATACACAATACAGGCCTTAAATTCCTGCTGTAAGCAATGCAGAACCAGAAAGGCTTGATATACACCCCTTTGTACTGCAAAGTCTTTGGTCAAGACCCTCATATGTGTTAGGTTGGTAGCTGAATGTAAGAGCTGGGACCTTCATAAGTTTATGCCTCTGTTTATCCACATTAAAAGTAATATTTTGTGCTAAAAGTAATCACACTTCTCTTGAAAGGTCAAATAATGAATAACATTTCTGTGCATTACTTTATTATGTTGTCTCAATTTTGCCTATGAAAAAAGAGTTATAGAGCAATCATGACTTACAATTTATTTTTTTTTCTCTGACCATTGTCTTTCCTGAAGAATACTAATATCCCCTATCTGCAAGCATCACTGGAAAGATACATTAATTAATATTTGCAAGGAGTTTTGGATTGTTGATCTGAGAGGTGCTAGAAAAGTGAAAAGAATTATACTGTAAATTATGTATAAGTGTTGTGAATGTTGCTTTTTCAGAGGTGTCTTCTACAAAGATCACTCAGCAGTTCAGACGTCTAAGACATGGATGATGTGAGACTGAATTGATTAGTATACCTTTGGGAGTATAAGAATGGCAGTTTACAGCAATGTAGGAGACAATAGCTCTTATATCACAAGGAAAATGACATTTCGATACCTTAAGAAGGTACTTATGTCTTTGAAGTTGCATCTTAGTTCAAAGTCAGTCAGTATTCATTTTTTTCTTCATATAATTATGAAAGGGTTTTTTTGTTGTTGTTGTTTGGTTTTGTTTTGTTTTTTACATGAAGACAGCCTACATAGAGTAGTTATAAATCCAAGGAAAACCCTTTGTTGCTATCAGCCATAATTTGGTCTGATATTCTCAGCTCTCCTGAAAGCTGCTTAGGAAGCTTCTTAAGCAACTCTGTATGGTTGTGTTGCTTTAAAGCAGGGCTGAATGTGAACCATATTATCTTCTTCAAAGGTCTGGAGAAGGACAACTGCTAATGGGACAGAAATGACAGAAGGAGGAGAATGTTCATCTGAGCAATTAACAAAGATTTGTACTACGAGAGCGGTCAAAGAGCCCTGTCTAAGGACATATTTTGTCTGAGTCCAGGTCTATGCAATGACCAGTTTTTCCTGAGAACCACTAACTGCACTGACTACTGCCCAGATCAGACAAACAGCCTGTGATGGTTTGGGTGTTACCTGCCCCCCCAGTCTTATGGAATCACACAGACTAAACTCAGCTGGCTGGAAATTAAGGAATGAAGCTCTATATGTACAGAATAGCACAATATATATATAGCTATATACAGAAACATACAAGTTAAAAGTGATACAAAAACACAACACTCCTCCCAGAAACCAGAATCCCCACCCCAGAAGGGTCTTCCAACCACCTTTCCACCCCTCTACCTTATCCCAGACTTTGTCTTACATGCAAGGTGAGTTTGGAGGATCGGACATGGGGGTTAGAAAGTAGAGTGATTAATTACACAGAAAGCAGGTTAGGGAGAAAAATTACAGGTACCAGCTGCAACTGTGTTGTCTATATTTTGTATTCTTGTTTTTTATACATCTCAGCAAGCCTATGAGTGAAGTAGACATCACCATTGTTTCCTTTTCACAGCCTATAATCTAATTTTTCTCACTAAAATATTTCAGCTAGCCTCAAACTAGCACAATCCACCCCTATTTCAATCAGAGTTTTGCTAGGACCCTGACTTCAATGCCTCTTTTGGGAGGTACTCATGGGATTGATTGGTCCTAGTATGGAATTTTCATGCCATCGAAGAAAGTAAGGAACTGCAAATCTACTGATTAGCAAAACGCAGTTCAGCAAACAATCTTCAAACATTGAAAATATGACATAAATCAAGAGCAAAGGAGATTAAGAAGTATGTCATTGTTATCTTTTCCGGGGCACTGGAGGGGTGAAAATGCCAAAGTGATCTTTGAAATACATCTTTCCTGTTGCGGAGGGCAGGAATTGATACGTGGCCGAATCAGGAATTTATAAAAAATAGTTATTTTTTTATTTTCCCAAAACCCGCCCCCACAACTATATATACAAAGATTAATTTAGTTTAATAAGCAGATTCAGTTGCATGAGAATTAATCTACCAGGATACCATCAATAATCTGACTATATTGGAAGTCAGAAGTAGGAAAAGGCATCGGCTATTAATTTATAGCGGTTTCTTACTAAATTAAGCTAAGCCAAATAACTCACTCAGGCTGACTCATGCGGTCTGTGTTCCTCCTCCAGCAGCTGCAGGTGAATCGTTAAGGGTCGTTAAGGGTTGTTAGGCACACAAATGTGTCGGTAGGAAAGCAAATTCCTGAAGGTCTCTGCAGTCCAGCGGAGGGGAGTGTGTGAGCTCAGGCAGACACATATGTCCAGGCACGGGCAAAATCCAAATCGGGAACCCCAAAGGCGGGAAGATCCCCAATATTTATAACCTTCGCTAGACAAAGGGCAGAGTTACCACACCTTAGATGCAAAAGCGCATGGCCAATCCCACCTTGGCTCCAGCGTGGGAACTCACGGGGCAGTCCCCCCCTTCACGGGGCAGTCCTTCCCCCCTTCATGGCTGTAGGGCAGGCGAGGGGGGAGGGAAACCAGGCAGCTTTTCCCCTTTCCCCCCGAAGTCCGGGCAGGAGAGGCATTTAAGGGGTACAGGACTCCAGGACATCCCACCCCGGTGGTAATGAGCATCTTTGTCTAGAACTTGAGTGATAGAATCATAGAATCATAGAATCAAGCAGGTTGGAAGAGACCTCCAAGATCATCCAGTCCAACCTAGCACCCAGCCCTAACCAATCAACTAGACCATGGCACCAAGTGCCTCATCCAGGCTTTTCTTGAAGACCCCCAGGGACGGTGCCTCCACCACCTCCCTGGGCAGCCCATTCCAATGGGAAATCACGCTCTCTGTGAAGAACTTCTTCCTAATATCCAGCCTATACCTACTGTCATGGAGAGTAGCAAAAGGCTCTCTAAGCTTTTTGCTATATTGTGTAGTTTCTAGTGCCTCACATTCAAGCCAGAAGCATCGAAAAACCAAACCAATCTTTCAGTCCCATGGGAAGATTTCTCCCAGAGTAAGTGAAAAGGTAAACACTGGCCATGTTTTCCCTTCCACTTGACCTCGCTTTTCAGACAACAGGATATTGTTTTGGTTAAGTAGGAACGACTATCTCAAGTCTGCCCAGCACCTGTAGGTGGGCTGGCCTGAGGAGTGGTCTTTATATTGTTTGAGTAAAATTATCCAATTATGTAGATTGCTTACTGTTTTTTACCAATGTATGTGAATAACGTAAAAGTGGTCCGAGTTGTGGGCTAGTCCTATTTTGGGAACATTATAAAAATGGTGGACAGGCCAGGATCGAGGCCCTTGTGCTCGTGCTCGTGCTCTTGCCCTAGCCTTCTAGTCTGCGTCTTACACTTCTGGGTTTTTCCAGCCTTTCTGGTTTTTTCCCGGACTTAACAACAACAAACTGCTCGCCGATCTAGTCTCGCCTCGGGCGGACGCCGAGTCGCAGAGACTAAAGCCTGCATGCCTGGACCCTTATCGTGAGAATGAGAGACTCCTTACCAAGCTACAGACTGTGAGTAGCTGACTGACGAACTATTAACTCAAACCACAGAAACTCAAAAGAACTCTCTTTAAACATCATAGACTCTTTAATTTGCCATTTTCGGAAATGTTACTTTGATCTCAATCAAAAAGAATTCACAGTGGTGGTGTAGTTTCGGGAAGAGGGAATCCGCATTCTTTGCAATAAATCACTGATAAAATAGTCAACGCCTCGCGTATTTTCCCCATAACTCTGCCGCGAAACTGCGTTCCACGACACCTACCCAGGCACAACTTGAGACTGTGTCCCTTTGTTCTATTGCTGGTTGCCTGGGAGAAGAGGCCACCCCCCACCTGGCTACAATGCCCCTTCAGGTAGTTGTAGACAGTAATAAGATCACCCCTGAGCCTCCTCTTCTCCAGGCTAAACAGGCCCAGCTCCCTCAACCTCTCCTCATAGGATTTGTGCTCCAGGCCCCTCACCAGCTTTGTTGCCCTTCTCTGGACATGTTCCAACACCTCAACATCCTTCTTGAATTGAGGGGCCCAGAACTGGACACAGTACTCAAGGTGTGGTCTGACCAGTGCTGAGTACAGGGGAAGAATAACTTCCCTTGTCCTACTGGCCACACTGTTCCTGATCCAGGCCAGGACGCCATTGGCTCTCTTGGCCACCTGGGCACACTGCTGGCTCATCTTCAGCTTACTGTCTATCAGTACCCCCAGGTCCCTTTCCTCCTGGCTGCTCTCCAGCCACTCAGTCCCCAGCCTATAGTGCTGCTTGGGGTTGTTGTGGCCAAAATGCAGAACCCTGCACTTGGCCTTGTTAAATCTCATCCCATTGGCCTCTGCCCACCCATCCAGCCTGTCCAGGTCCCTCTGCAGGGCTCTCCTACCTTCCAACAGATCAACACCTGCTCCTAGCTTGGTGTCATCTGTAAACTTACTGATGCTGGACTCAATGCCCTCGTCCAGATCATCAATAAAGATATTGAACAGGACTGGGCCCAGTACTGATCCTTGGGGAACACCACTAGTGACTGGCTGCCAACTGGATGTGGCACCATTCACCACCACTCTCTGAGCTCTGCCATCCAGCCAGTCCTTGATCCAGCACAGAGTGAATCTGTCCAAACCATGAGCTTCCAGCTTGGCTAGGAGCTTCTTGTGGCAGACAGTGTCAAAGGCTTTGCTGAAGTCCAAGTAGACTACATCCACAGCCTTCCCCACATTCACCAGGCGGGTAACCTGATCATAAAAGGAGATCAGGTTGGTGAGGCAGGACCTGCCCTTCCTAAACCCATGCTGGCTGGGCCTGATCCCTTGGCCATCCTGTAGGTGCTTTATGATGGCACCCAAGATGACCTGTTCCATGACCTTGCCTGGCACTGAGGTCAGGCTCACAGGTCTGTAGTTTTCTGGCTCCTCCTTACGACCCTTCCTGTGTATGGGAATCACATTGGCCAGCTTCCAGTCTTCAGGGACCTCTCCAGTGAGCCAGGACTGCTGATAAATGATGGAGAGTGGCTTGGCCAGCTCATCTGCCAGCTCTCTCAGCACCCTAGGGTGGATCCCATCCAGTCCCATGGACTTGTGAGGATCCAAATGACGCAGCAGGTCCCTTACTGCTTCCTCCATGGATTAGAGGGGGACTGTACTGGTCCCTGACTCCATCCACCACTTCAGGAGTCCATCTGTCCTGGAGACAACCTGTCCCACTAGTGAAGATTGAGGCAAAGAAGGTGTTAAGCACCTCTACCTTTTCCTCATCCTTTGTCACTATGTTCCCCGCTCTATGTAGTAAGGACTGGAGGTTGTCCTTGGCCCTTCTCTTGCCATTCCTATATTTAAAGAAACACTTTTTATTTTCCTTGGCAGCCGTGGCCAGCCTGAGCTCCAAGTGGGCTTTTGCCTCTCTAATTTTTCCTCTACAAGACCTAGCAACTTCCTTGAACTTCTCCTGGGACACCTCCCCTCTTCTCCAAAGGTGATACACTCTCTTTTTAATCTTTAATTCCTTCAGCAGCTCCCTGCCCATCCAGCCTGGCTGCCTCCCTCGTCGGCTCATCTTCCGGCTCAGATAAGTGATTCCCCTTCAATTTAGTAACCTATTAATATATATATATAGCTTAGCCTTTTCCAACATTAACAATATATATAACACATTAATCGCCCCAACAATATTTAACAATACTTAACAAGGCTTAACAATAGCCCCAAACAGTATTAAATAAAGCTACACAATCCGTTTGAAAATCGCTCTGTTCCTGGTAGAGCAACCAAGTTCATGGCAGAGCCTTAGATGCTCTGAGTCCATGGCTGGAGGTCACAGTCCGTGGGTCCTGACGCCATCATCCACTGGCCACTCCGGAGATATAACTCCATCTCTTGTGTAACTGGTTCTCCCTTTCCCAGGTGCTGATCAGGTGGTCAGTAACTGATCCTCTGCCTCGACCTTAACCTGTAAGGAGACAAAACCTGCCTTGGCCTATAAAGGCCAGGCTTGACAATTAATAATTGGGGACGATCCACCGTGCACTAATCTGGTGGCCTTTTCCATTTGCATTTAGGGCTTCCCAGGCATATAAGCCTCTGGGTATACCCCGTGCCATTGGCACTACCCCTATAGGTTAGCCTTTTGTACTAGGCAGGTGGTCAGTGACCACGTGGCTCACCCAGGCAGCAGGTCTTTATTCTGGGGGCTTCTGTAGCTCTCCCCGTGATTGCTGACCATTAAAAGCTGTCGAGCCACTATTACAGTAATTTAATGTTTTGCCTCCCGTGTGGGAGACGAGAAAGGGTTAACCTTTCTGTCTGGGGACGAGCTGCAGTTCCCAGCAGGGGGGCTGCCGCTTCTGGGCAAGCCACTCCCAGAGCCACCGCTGGGCATGCCGCTGCCGCTGGCCCTGGGCTTCTCTTGGCTGCCTCTGGACTTTGTAGCTGATCTCTGGAGGCACCACACTAAATCCTTTTGCTGCCAGTCTGCCAGCTGCTTTAAAACAGTTTTTGGTACCCCTAAAGTCAGGGCTTGTAGATACCAACTGTTCTTTCCTCTGGGTCTCCAGTCACTCTGTTGGTCTCTGCCCCTTCCCCTTGGGGAGAAACCTGTAGGACCCATCCCCCTGGGGGGGCAGTCCTGCACTGGCCGGACTTGCCTGCGCAGAGTCCTGGAATTTTCTGGGGGAGAAGCACGAGACTCTCTCTCCCCAGCCCCTTTTCCTTCAGGAGACCCAAACCCAAACTGCAGCCCATGGGCATTCAAGTCAGTTAACAGTTCAGCCCAAGTCATAACCTGCTCTTTGGCGTCGTCCTCTGCATTCTTTGCAATCACACGTTCAATTTTCTCAACATTCTTCGTTGCTTGGATTTGCAGAGTTGCTGGCAAACCCTTCATAATAGGGTGCAGTCTCTCCGGGTCCACAGGAGCACAAAACGGGCAATCATAATGTCCCTTATCATAGATAGCCTGGACACAGGCAAGTCTGCAGAGAGCAGTGATGAGCTCAGAGGAGCTGGTGACCCTTAGTTCCGTCAGCTCCCCCCGGTAGGCTGGGCGGACGTTGCTTGCCCAGTAAGCTATCCGGGTGGTGAGGCTGTGTGTCCCCTCGGGTTCACGTGTCAGGAACACTTCATCCCCCCAGTCTCCAGCCACTTCCTGTGAGTCTAGAAGGACCCGGTCCCCACCGGCTCGGGACACTCGATACACATAGTCAGTGATTGAGTCCCCAGGATCTCTCACATATTTGACTTGTAAGTCACTGAGCTGTGCGTCTGTAAACTGCTTTTTGATAACGGTAGTCCCTGCACCGCCTTTTCTGCCCTTCACAGACTGAGTCCTTATTACAGGCAGCACATGCTCCTGCACCATGGTGCCCTCCTCACCGGAGCTCTCTTCGCCGCTAGCCACGGGGGAGTCCGGTCGGGACCTCGTGCTTTCTGTGTGGCTTTGAGGCTTTCTGCCTGCACCGAGGCACGTGCAGAGGAATTCTCTGAGTCATTACCCAGAGTCTTTTGTGCCTGGTTTCGGGGAACTCCTCTCCCCCGAAGAGCCCCTTGGGGCATCCTCTGCTTTTCTCCCCGATTCCCGTGAATCACTCCATTCAAATTCAGACACGGAGACTGAAGAGGTAGTGTCTGAAGGCATTACAAGCCTTTCTTTCATCTGGGCAGTCAGTGCCGCGGTCAGGCTCTTTGTCTGCGCCAGCATGTTCTCCCAGATATTTTGGCTCTTAGCTTTTTCTGCTAATAAATCCTTTTCCAAGGCCTGAATTCTTTTTTCATAATTTTCAAATTCGGCCAGAGTCTGGGTCACGACTGACCCCAGAACAAGAGAGAAATGCTCCATTGGAGACTCAGTAATCACAGGGTCTGAGCACTCAGCTAATTTCTCCAGGATTTTCTCTGGATTTTTACAATTTTTCTGAGCCCAAATTAAATCAAGTCCTGTGATTAGGCATCCCTTTTCATGTAGAAATTGTATGATTGAACTACCCTGCATACAGTGCGCCATACTGTTGCGGAGGGCAGGAATTGATACGTGGCCGAATCAGGAATTTATAAAAAATAGTTATTTTTTTATTTTCCCAAAACCCGCCCCCACAACTATATATACAAAGATTAATTTAGTTTAATAAGCAGATTCAGTTGCATGAGAATTAATCTACCAGGATACCATCAATAATCTGACTATATTGGAAGTCAGAAGTAGGAAAAGGCATCGGCTATTAATTTATAGCGGTTTCTTACTAAATTAAGCTAAGCCAAATAACTCACTCAGGCTGACTCATGCGGTCTGTGTTCCTCCTCCAGCAGCTGCAGGTGAATCGTTAAGGGTCGTTAAGGGTTGTTAGGCACACAAATGTGTCGGTAGGAAAGCGAATTCCTGAAGGTCTCTGCAGTCCAGCGGAGGGGAGTGTGTGAGCTCAGGCAGAAACATACGTCCAGGCATGGGCAAAATCCAAATCGGAAACCCCAAAGGCGGGAAGACCCCCAATATTTATAACCTCCACTAGACAAAGGGCAGAGTTACCACACCTTAGATGCAAAAGCGCATGGCCAATCCCAGCCTGGCTCCAGCGTGGGAACTCACGGGGCAGTCCCCCCCTTCACGGGGCAGTCCTTCCCCCCTTCATGGCTGTAGGGCAGGCGAGGGGGGAGGGAAACCAGGCGACTTTTCCCCTTTCCCCCCGATGTCCGGGCAGGAGAGGCATTTAGAGGTACAGGACTCCAGGACATTTCCCAATGAGGAATCTGGATAATCTCTAGCAAAACAAACAAACAAACAAACAAACAAAAAAGTTTTGTGAAGCATCTGCCTTCAAAATGGGAAAAAATAACTTTCCCAGTTTAAAAAAAGCAACCAGCAAGTTTGTCCTGTTCTCTTGGCAACCTCAATCTGTACTGGCTAGGAGCTTTATCTCTTCAATTAACACATTGGTTTCTGTGCCTAGAGGGCTGTCTTTTCCTGCCAACTGAGTGGCACACATTTGACATCTTTAGTACAGTCCTAATGGACCTACTAGGCAAGAAGCAGAATGTACTTGGACTTGGAGGGCTGCAATGGTCTGAGCTGCAGCTAAAGTCTAAGTTTGTGTAGGAAAATAAAATGTATGAAACTGAACATTAAAGTGAGGCAGGAACACAAAAGACAGATAGAACACTACATCAAGAATGTCAGATAAAGCAAAATCTTTGCAGTGAACTAACAGGTAGGAAAGGAGGAATCAAGAGAAACTAATACTACAGAAAATATTGAAAAGAAAAAGCCAGAAAAAGAGCTATGCGGAAGCTGAAAGGACTGAAGGAGTAAGGAGTCTTCTTAAGCTTTACTTTTTAATGCTATATTCTTCGTGTAAGGATATATCACTGCATGATTCAAAAAATAGTGTGCCTTGTTTGCATTTTTATTTCAAAGCTCAAAGAGAGAAACTTAGAAAGATGTGGCCTTGACTGTGAGGCTGCAGTAGCGCTATGGCCCACGCGAAAAAATCACTCAGCTGATAGTCAATTTCTCATTATGTCCTGCTGTGCCCAATAGCTTTCCACCAGCATTCCATCTATATTGACAGCGTGTAACAATTCTTCAAATTTCTCATCTCCTACCTGTGGTGAGGTAACTTCTTCAAAGGATTTGAAAGCCAGCTTACAAAATGAGGAGCAGCCAGAGTCCCAGGGCAGCCTTTCATACAAACCAACTGTGATTACCCTGACAGAGGTGAGTACAGGTTGTAAATTCTATCTCGTTAAGAGAAGTTTGGCCAGCATTTCCAACTTAGGAGATGCAAATTAATGTCTAAATAAGAAGTGAAGTTCCTCTTTTTTTTTTTTTTTTTTTTTTTTTCCCCAAAGGTTCCAAGCAAAGACAAGATGGTGAAGCATTTTATCTCTGACTACCAGGCCAATGTTGTTTACCTTTGTAATGGATGATATCTACTTTGAGTTGTATTGAAATTGTCTAACTTTAGCAATGAATTACCTGTGTTTACATTGTGAATGGTTTAAAAGTAAAACCAAAACAAAATGTGAAATATTATTTTGCCATTGCCTTTTCAAAACAGAAGAGAATTTGTCCTGAGATCAAATGAGACTATAATAACGATTTACATAACAAGGGTTACCTGAAGGAATTTAGAAGGGAAGCAATGACTATGCATGAAGTTCTTTCAGATGCCCTAGGAAAGAAATCAGGACAGAAAGAACACATCCCTCTCATTTTAATTTCCTTTCACTAAAAGGAACTTTTAGATTAAATGTGACCATTAGACTAGGACACATACTAGCTACACACTGCTATTTCACACAGAAAATGGATCGTGTGTCATGTAAAAATTGAAGTTGCATGAAAAAATATTATAATTCACATGCTTTGATATGATGTCTTTTTTTTAACCTGTACATAGAAAAATTATCTATATCAGTGAGCTTGGTCGGCTGATTAGCAGATGAAGACACAGTGAGCAAGGTAGTTGTTTGTTATGGTAGGTATTTCATTGCCCTTAAACTGCAATTTATAATTGGAGATGTGTATGTGAACTGGAAAATCACCACTAATCTACACAAGAATTTAAAATTGATTTTTCATCCAACACAAAATGTCTGCCTTTGTATGGTCATAAGCTATTAGGCCATATGCCACACGTTATTTTGCCCAGGTGGAAATTACCTGCCCCCTAAGATAATCCAAGACATTCTGAGGGGACAAAAGTGAAGAAGACACTGGATAAAAAACAAGAAGCTTTGGAACATTTTTTTTTAAGACATGAAAAGGCTTAAAAACAATATTCTTGTAACCACTCAGTAAGAAACAACAAATCTATATATATTATAAAAATCTACCAGACTTTAAAAGATACAGCAGTTTATGGTGGTGATGAAAAATCTCATTTGGCCTATGTGCTAGTTCGTGAAGCAGGCTAGAATGTTTTGGTGTAAAGAACTAGATGATAGGCTGTGAAAGGAAAAAAATTGTGGTGTCTCCTTCCCTCAGAGTCACACTGAAGAAGAAATGTAAACATTAGATAACACTCTCGCCATTTTGTCTTCACTTTTGGGCTGGGCTTGACTGAGCTGCATCTCCTTAACCTCTCCTGCCACTAACTTGCTCTTAACCTCTTTGGCTGAACCTCTATTCTTCCTTAGGACTGGGGTAAGGTTGAGAGGGGCAGGGGGAAGGTGCAGGGGTGGTTGAGAGCCCCTCCTGGGGACTCAGGTTTCTGGGAGGGGAGTTGTGTTTCTGTATTATTTTTACTTTGTATATTTTTGTATATTTCTGTATATACTGTAAATAGCTGCTTGTATATTGTGCTAGCTTCATTTATATTCACAGAGTCCGGCTGAGTCTAGCTAGGTATTTCTAAAGTGTGTGTGGGGGTGGGGAACACCTAAACCACCACAGCCTACCTTGTCCAACAAAGTTCTCACTAACTTACAAGCTGTGTTTAAAAATGTCCATCTTGAAATGTTTAAAGTGGAGAATGTATCAGGAAGCATTCTCTAAATAGATTGTACTATCACATTACATTATTATACTGGGATAGTCTCTTCTCAAATTTTGTGGTTTTACCTGCTAAGTATTATTGACAATTCGTTTAGAAGAGAAGGGGAAATGAATTATTTAGATCTGCATTGTGTTACAAATGAAGTGTTGTTTAGTCATCTATGTCCAGTCCTAAATACTAAAGTGAAAATACTGTTTAAATTCTTCTCTGTCTATAGGTCAAATGAAAATGTGCCAATAAGTCCACAGTCCATACAAAAACACCACACCTTTATTATTTCCTCAGAACAATGTAATCATCTGAAACTTGCACGATTTCAAGATATTAAGTTGAGCTAAGATGAGCACTATATCCTTAAAATGAGAAAACAGATAAATATGTCCTTCAGGTATACAACTGGTAAGAGAAAAACAACCCATCAACAGGGCTGTTAAATAGTTTGCTCAATTGAACAGATTTTCAGCCTGCTTGAATATTGTCCTCCAGCTGTTGTCTAATCTGAAATTATTGTAGTCATTAACGTATAATCATTTAGTTGTGCCATGCTGGTTTTGCCTGCTACTTAAAATCCAGGAAGCTACTCCATGAGCAAATTATTATTAGGACACTCATTCACTATTCACTTAGTGATGTCTGCTATCAGGTTTGAATCACTTTGTCTCCAGGCAAATATTTTTGGTTGAAGGTAAGATTCACAGCATTGTCTGAGCTGCAAGTAATAAATACTTAACAGTGGGGACTTTCTTCAGCTCAGATCTCTGCTAATTATTCTGTGCGTGTGCCTGCCAAATCTCACCAGGTTCTCCCTTCTTTCCCCAAAATTAGTTTAGTAGGGTTTCCTTTAGTGTCATTATGGACCAAAGAATGTTGTTAATGTCCTTTATGACAATGGTGGTACTGCGTGTATTGATCATCTGCTTCAGCAGCCTATAGGCCAATGGTGCTGAGTAAATTGCTTCAGCTCAAACAGAGGTTATGGGTATGATGACCTTTTTTGTATGAAATTCAGTACTCCATGTGTTTAAGGAGCTTCTGCTTTGCTCCTCGGAATGTCCATTGCAAAAGGAGTTTCACAGTCTGAACCTGACTACTAGTCATCCTTGTGACTACTTCACACAAGTTCCTCTTTTGGGGTCAGATGAGTACCATTGTAACGAGATGCTCCTTAACCTCTTGGCTGCAACCTCTTTTCTTTCTCAGGATTGGGGTAGGTTGAGAGGGGGTAGGGAGAGGTGCAGGGTGGTTGAGAGCCTGTTTTGGGTTCAAATGCAAGTTCCCAGAGACTCTATAAATTTGGTAGACCCAATGACAATTTATAGAATTTATAGAGTTTATAGAGTGCCCTCCCCTCCTCCCCCTCCTTTCCCCAAAAGACAGGGAGAGAGATAAAAGGTAGGGACACCCCAATAAATCAATCTCACTCGATTTGGAAGTTAAAAAGGAAAAGTTTAACAATAACTTAGAAAAAGGGATTGGAGGTAGGGGAGTTTACAAAGGATAAGGAAGGGAAAACAGCAAAATACAAAACAGGGATAGATACAACCCGAGTGTGTGATGGTGTCTCTGCCTCGTGGCTGGTATGCAGTATCAGTGTGTGTGTGATCATGAACGCAGGTAGAGGAGGAACGAGCAAGAGGGTGAGGAGCAGGAAGTGCTCCTCTTTTATACCGCAGGAAGTGGGGGGGAGTGGGCTAACCATCACCTGGAGTGTGGCCCACCCCTGAGGAGGGGCCAAGACCCCTAGGGTCAGGTTCAGGGTCACTCCCCCAGGAGTGTTAACGCTATACATTCCACCCCTTGGTTAGACCACTTCCACCTTCCTAAGAACAGTCTTCTTCTCCAAAGATGGGAAAAAGGTGTCCATGGGTTAAGAGTTCTTAAAGTCCTTCTTGGTCCCCAGCTGTATCTCAAGGCGATGTGCTCCTCTGGTCCGGTGCAGGTTGCTGAGATGTGAGCAGGACAGGAACGGAAGAAAAGTCAGTGAAGCAGGAACAGTTCTTGTTGGAACTCAGGAAAAGAGTCTTTTCCCTCTGTGAAGAAAACATCAGGAACAGTCTCTTCATGTCTGGCATCAGGGGAACAGGTGTGGATGAGATGGCTGTAGACATCCTCTGGAGGGAAATCAGGAACAGTCTCTCACTGCAGGGCATCAGTGACGAATCAGATGCAGGGTTCTGGTTGGACGCCGTGGTGTGATGCGATGTTGTAGGACTCTGGATAGCTGCTGCTGTCATGTAGGTTCTGTTGGACGCCGTGTAGTGGTGAGGGTATAACTACAAAAACAACTTGTAACCCCTTATGAACTATAATACAAGTATTGCACAACTATGATACAAGTATTGCACAACTATGATACAACTATAATACAAGATAACCTGAAAGTATCTGGAACACATGGAATCAACTCTGAGATTTCAAAACCTTTTCAGCTAAAGAGAGATTTCTCTGAGGGACACACTCGATAACACCAGTTTCCATCATCACCCAGTATGTGTGACCAGGGCCCTCTGCAGATACCACCCCTTTGATAGGTTTTCCCCCACCAGAGGCAGGAGCAACCCACACAGTCTTTCCCAGTAGATTCCTTTCACAGACTACAGGAACTCCATCTCCCTCAACTATGGGCAGTAGGGCAGACTGAGCAGGACCAGCTCTGTTGACTGATCCCCTGCTGTTCACCAGCCAAGTGGCTTCTGCAAGGTGCTTCTCCCAGTTTCTGAGAGTTCCACCTCCCATAGCCTTCAGGGTGGTTTTCAGCAGACCATTGTGTCGCTCAATCTTTCCTGCAGCCTGTGGGTAGTATGGGATGTGGTAAACCCATTCTATCCCATGCTCTTTTGCCCAGTTGCTTACAAGGTGGTTCTTGAAATGGGTCCCATTGTCTGACTCAATTCTCTCTGGGGTACCGTGTCTCCACAGGATGTGGCTCTGCAGACCCAGAATGGTGTTACGGGCAGTAGCATGAGGTACTGGGTAGGTTTCCAGCCACCCCGTGCTTCCCTCCACCATGGTTAACACATACTGCTTGCCACTGCGAGACCGAGGCAGAGTGATGTAATCAATCTGCCAGGCCTCCCCATACATGTACTTTGACCACCTTCCCCCGTACCACAAAGGCTTCATGCGCTTGGCTTGCTTTATGGTGGCACAGATGTCACATTCATGGATAACCTGAGTTATGGCCTCCATGGATATGTCACGGATCTGTCTCGGGCCCATTGGTATGTGGCATCTCTTCTTGGTGACCAGAAGAGTCATGTGCCCACCGAGCTAAGAACAGTTCACCTTTGTGTTTCCAGTCCAGGTCAATCTGGCAGATGTGGGCAGCCTGGTCAGCTTGGTGGTTATGCTGCTGCTCTTCAGTGGCTCTGCTCTTTGGGATGTGAGCACTGATGTGTCGGATTTTAACTGGTAGTTTGTCCAGGCGTGCAGAAATGTCTTGCCAGAGATCAGCAGCCCAAATAGGCTTCCCTTTTCTCTGCCAATCATTTCTCTTCCACTCCTTCAGCCACCCCCATAAGGCATTTGCTACCATCCATGAGTCAGTGTAGATGTATAGCATTGGCCACTGCTCTCATTCTGCAATGTCCAGGGCCAGCTGGATGGCTTTCACCTCAGCATACTGGCTGGATTCACCCTCCCATCTCTTGCCTCTGCAACCCTGCGTGTAGGGTTCCAGACGGCAGCCTTCCATCTTCGCTTGCTGCCTACCAGGCGGCAGGATCCATCTGTGAAGAGAGCATATGCCTTTTCCTCCTCAGGGAGGTCACTGTATGGGGGGGCTTCCTCGGCACGGGTCACTGCCTTCTCTTCTGCTGGCTTTCCAAAGTCAGTGCCCTCTGGCCAGTTGGTGATGACCTCTACAATGCCTGGATGCTCGAGAGTCCCCATCCTAGCCCTCTGAGTTATCAGAGCCATCCACTTACTCCAAGTGGCATCTGTGGCATGGTGCGGAGTCGAACCCTTCCCTTTAAACATCCAAGTCAGGACTGGAAGCCTTTGGAGCTAAAAGGAGTGGTGACTCCGTCCCAATCACCTCAGAGGCAGCTCTGACTCCCTCATAGGCAGCTAGGATTTCTTTCTCTGTGGGGGTATACTTGGTCTCTGAGCCTTTGTATGCCTTGCTCCAGAACCCGAGTGGGTGGCCTCTTGTCTCATCAGGAGCTTTCTGCCATAGGCTCCAGCTAGGACCATTCTCACTGGCTGCTGTGTAGAGAATGTTCTTAATCTCTGGGCCGGTTCGAACTGGTCCCAAGGCCATGGCATGGACCACCTCTCGTTTGATCTGGTCAAATGCCACCTGCTGCTCAGGTCCCCACTCAAAGTTATTCCTCTTTCTTGTAACGTCAAAGAGGGGTTTCACAATTTGACTGTACCCGGGAATGTGCATCTTCCAAAAGCCCACAAACCCCAGGAAGGATTGTGTCTCCTTCCGGTTAGTGGGTTCCACCATAGTGGCCACTTTATTCACCACATCCATAGGGATGTGGCGTCGGGCCATCCTGCCATCGAACTCCCAGGAACTGGATCTCTCTGGCAGGCCCTTTCCTTTGCTTCTCTTAATGGCAAAACCTGCATCCAACAGGATATTAATGATCTTCTCACCCTTCTGGAAGACCTCCTCTGCTGTCTCACCCCATACAATGATGTCATCGATGTACTGCAGATGTTCCGGAGCGCCACCCCTTCTCCAGTTGCAGTCTGGATGATGCCATGGCAGATTGTAGGGCTGTGCTTCCACCCTTGAGGCAGTCTGTTCCAGTGGTACTGGACTCCTCTCACAGAGTGAAGGCAAACTGCGGCCTACATTCTTCTGCAATGGGGATGGAGAAGAAAGCATTAGCAATGTCAATTGTGGCATACCATTTGGCCTCCTTCGTTTCCAGTTCATACTGCAGCTCCAACAATATCAGGCACGCTGCGCTGATTGGAGGAGTCACTTCGTTCAGGCCTCGGATATCCACCGTGAGTCTCCACTCCCCCGTCTCTTTCGCACTGGCCATATCGGGCTGTTGAAGGGCGAGTGGCTCTTGCTGATGACAAGCTGCTGCTCCAGGCGGCGAATCAGCTGCTGTATGGGTAGCAGGGAGTCTCTGTTGGTGCGGTATTGCCTGCGATGAACTACACGAGAAGCAATAGGTAACTTGACATCTTCCACCTTGTGGGTACCAACCACGGAAGGGTCATCTGACAAGCCAGGCATGACAGACAGCTGCTCTTTGTCTGCAGTCTCTACAGCTGCTCTGCCAAATGCCCACTTGTTCCCCTTCGGATCTTTAAAGTACCCTTCCCGGAGAAAGTCAATCCCCAGGATGCAAGGTGCATCAGGGCCAGTTACTATGGAGTGCTTCTCCCACACATTCCCGGTGAGGCTTATCTCAGCCTGCAGCACAGTCAACTCCTGAGACCCCCCTGTGACTCCTGCAATTGTAACAGTTTCTGTCCCCCTGTGGCTGGAGGGGATCAGAGTGCATTGGGCACCGGTGTCTACCAACGCTCTGTACTTCTCGGCTTCAGAAGTGCCAGGCCATTTCACAAACACGTCCCAATATACTCTGTTATCCCTGGCCTCCGCCTGGCTGGAGACAGGGCACCTCTAATTCTGAGCAGTGTGACTGCATGAGGCACATGGACCTGAGTTACTAGCTTCACCACCCCTTGAGCGAGAGCGCTGCCTGCGGGACACTGGGGCAACCCCTCTTCTGGAGGAGTTATTCCCTGTGTTTGTCCCCTGCAGTTCCCTTACCCTGGCCCATAGAGCTGAGGTGGGCTGGCCATGCCATCTATCCATGTTTTCCCATGGTCACAGAGTGTTCTCCAGAGTGACCCCCTGTGTGTACCCTGTCTGCTCTGGGCTGGTCTCCTGCGGGGAGGAGGAGGAGGAGCACGGCGGCGTGTGTTCCTTACAGCTGAGACTTGCACCCATTCTGAAGGTTGAAGAGCAGTCATCCTCTGCCTTCTGCAAGTTCAGTGAAAGAGGCTTTCAGCTCGTTCATTTCTTGGGTGAGGGTCTCTACAGTGGCAATTAAGGTTTTCCTCGACAAACTGTCTTCAAAACTGTTTAGGTCATTCACAAAACTCCCTGATTGTGGGAAGGTTGTTGGGGTCTCTGCCCAGCAGCAGTGCTCCCAATGGTGGGCATATGTGAAGGGGCACACTGAGGTCAGTTTCTTTAAGAGGGCTGGCTTCATGCGGACATCATCAGGTCCGAGGGCCTCTGGTCGGCTCCATAAATTATCTCTTGAACCGCCATTTGCCTCAGGTATGAGATCCCCTGTTCCATATCTGTCCATCTAAGGGGATGGAAAATCATGTCATCCTTAGTCGGGTACCTGTACTCACAGCTATCAGAAGCCTGGCCACAAGTGAGTGGTACCATCGAGCTTCCCAGCTCCTTATCCACACCTCCATCCCTCGACAAGGATCCCAGTTGCTTTGCCTCCCTCTGATCTAGGTCCACGGTTTCTGCTCCTGCATCCCAGCATTTCAAAAGCCAGGCTAAAAGGGACTGTCCGTTTGCCCTTGCATACTCCTGCCTTATGTGCCTGATTTCCTTTCTGGGCGTGGAGCTGATAAGGATCACTCCATTATCAGGTCCATTTCCAGCTGGTTGCTGTTGCTGGGGGGTGCTGGTTCCCGAAGAGGTCCCTTGCCCTGGATCGGTATCTGCAGGAGGGTTTTGATTTGATCTTGCTGGCCGCGTCGTAATTGGCGCTAGGTGAAGGGGGCTGGGCTGAGGGGGCAGGGTCCGGGGGGCTGCCCTGGGCGGGACCGGAGCGCGGAGTTCGGGCGGAGCCGCGCTAGGGGCGGTGCCTGCGCTAGGGGCGGCCGGAACGGCCTGACCTGTCGCCCAACCCCCGCAGCTGCAGCTCGGGCAGTGAGGACCACCCCTCCCCCTAAGCACCCTAATGGCGGTGCCCACCCGATATTTCCACGTGTCTAAGTTCACCGCTATCTTATTAATCCCCAAACCCACATTTACACACAGTGAAATAACAGCTATCCAGTACCATTTCTCGCCCAAAATATCTGGAGCTTCTGTGCTCCAATGCATATACTCAGATTGATTCCATGTTCCAGAAACATTTCTAAAACAGTGAGTGTTACTAACAGAATTCAGCGAAATTAGGCATAGACTCGGGCAGGCAAATGCTTAGAATTTCCCAGAGCATATCAATGACAATCCAGAAGACATGGTAACTTATAAACTTTAACAGCCAGCCCCACAACAGCCATGCAAATGCGTTAATGATTAAGACTTTAGAAATATCCATTTTTTAACTTCCAAATCTTCTCTGAAAGAATTCTTTCTACCTAGCCCCACGTTGAGACGCCAAATAAATTGTTTTGGGTTCAAATGCAGGTCCCAGAGACTCTTATAAATTTGGTTAGACCAAATGACAATTTATAGATTTATAGAGTACCTTCCCCTCCCTCCTCCTCCTTTCCCGAAAGACAGGGAGAGAGATAAGAGGTAGGGACACCCCAATAAATCAATCTCACTCGTTTGGAAGTTAAAAGGAAAAGTTAACAATAACTTAGAAAAAGGGATTGGAGGTAGGGAGTTTTACAAAGGATAAGGAAGGGGAAACAGCAAAATACAAAACAGGGATGGATACAACCCGAGTAGTGTGATGGTGTCTCTGCCTCGTGGCTGGTATGCAGTATCAGTGTGTGTGTGTGTAATCATGAACGCAGGTAAGAGGAGAAACGAACAAGAGCAAAGAGGAGCAGGAAGTGCTCCTCTTTTATACCGCAGGAAGTGGGGGGGAGTGGGCTAACCATCACCTGGAGTGTGGCCCACCCCTGAGGAGGGGCCAAGACCCCTAGGGTCAGGTTCAGGGTCACTCCCCCAGGAGTGTTAACGCTATACAGAGCCCCTCTTGGGGACTCAGGTTTCTGGGAGGGGAGTTGTGCTTTTGTATTGTTTTTACCTTGTATATTTTTGTATATTTCTGTATATATTGTAAATAGCTGCTTGTATATTGTGCTAGCTGTAAATAAATAGCTTCATTTATATTCCCAGAGCCCGTCTGAGTTAGCTAGGGCATTTCAAAAGTGTGTGGGTGGCGGGATAGAAGCCAAACCACCACAAAAGAATATGCACCTTCTCTGTTGCATTATAAAATTTAGTAATATTAAAAATATGGAGAATTATTCCTCTGAGAATTCTTTCATGTTCCTCTCAGAATAATTCTCTAGACATTAGTCTACATAACAAAGCATTTTCTATGTGTCCTCTTGAGGCTGACCAGCAATCACAAGCTGGATAGAGAAAACTAGTGTTAAGGAGGTTAACAGGTGCTAGTTTGAAGCTAAGTGGAATATTTTAATGAGAAAAAATAGATTATCAGGCGTAAAAATAGAAACAATTGTGATGTCTACCTCACTCATGGGCTTGCTGAGATATATAAAAACAAGAACATGCAACATAGATAAGACAGAGTGGGAGATTCAGAGTGTGTGGGTCTCTGTCGCAATTGTGCCTGTGGTTTTCTCCTTGAGCTTCTTCTGTGTAACTAATCCTTCTACTTTATAACCCCCCTTGCAGATGCTCCAACTTCACTTTGCACGTAAGGCAAATTCTGGGATAAGTAGAGGGGTGGAAAGAAGGTGGAAGGATGGTTGGGAGCCCATCCTGGGGACTCTGATTTCTGGGAGTGGTGTTGTGTTTCTGTATTACTTCTAACTTGTATATTTTTGTATATAGCTGTAAATATTGCAAATATCTGCTTGTATGATAAAACTTCATTCCTTAACTTCCAGTCAGCTGAGTCTAGTCTGGGTGATTTCATATGAGGGGGTCGGGGGCGGGGGTGGTAACTCCCAAACCGTCACATCAATTTAGTATACAATAAGGTAAAATATTCAGCAAAGAGAGAGGATATCTGTTTCTGTTGCTCTGCAAGGTCTGTTCATATATTGGGATGAAACAATATCTGTAAAAAATGTAAATTGCTGTTAGAAGAATGGTGAAAGCTTTTCTCTAGTCTAGTGCTTTATAGCCTATGGAGTTCTATCAGTTCATGCATTCTATCTCTAGGATCCAATGAATCATTTCCATGCATGGAACCACTGCCTAAAGAGTTGCATGTTAGGATAGTGTTATGAAGCTGGAGATATGCCTTTAAATCCTTTCAGATGAAAGTATACTGGGTTTTCTCAGCGTCTTAGGCAAAGATTGCATTACAGAAAAATAACCAAACAAAACCAACAGGAAACACTGAAACCCTTTTTAGTGAAGAAATCTAGTACCGGCATGCAGAAAGCCAGATTATTGCTTTCCAAAGTACAGAGATATTTTCCTGTCTGTCCTCTCATTTGAGTTTTCACAAACTGAAGGTGACTGTCAGGCATGTATGCATTGGAAAGGTCCTTGTTTGGTCTTCTTTTGACTTTCATTTGGAGATGCTGCTGGCCAAGATTATACATGGAAAAAAATGTTCAGGAGTGCTTGCCATCATTCTTAACATCAATATAGTCTTCTTGCATTCCGACCAAGTGCCAGGTCTTGCACTTTACTCACAACTCTGAGCCATGTTACTGGCTTGGGCAAGCAAGCTGTATGTGGCAAGCAGCACGGTGGAAAAGGATTGGGGAGTGCTGGTGGCCAATGGCTGAACATGAGCCTCCAGAGTGCCCAGGTGGCCAAGAAAGCCAGCCAATATCTCGACCTGTATAAAAATGGTGTGTCCAGCAGAAGCAAGGAAGTGATTGTACACCTGTACTTGGCCCTGGTGAGGCCACAGCTTTAGTACCGTGTTCACCTTCTGGCATCAATAGTGTAGGAAAGATGCTGTTTTGGGGTACTCAAAATCCCTTTTATTTCCTAAGCCCTCTTTATTTTCCTCTTCATAGAATCATAGAATCAACCAGGTTGGAAGAGACCTCCAAGATCATCCAGTCCAACCTATCCTCCAGCCCTAGCCAGTCAACTAGACCATGGCACTAAGTGCCTCATCCAGTGTTTTCTTGAAGACCTCCAGGGATGGCGCCTCCACCACCTCCCTGGGCAGCATGTAAATTTAGGAATTGAAATGGGACTTAAGGGACTGTATATTTTCAATTTGTAACTAAATAACAATGTTGTAATCCTTATATTTCAGGGGCACAAGGCTTTTATTGCACTGATCCACTAGAGTTTTTCTCCCTAGCTATCAGGCATCTGTTCTGAATTACTTCTGAAATATTCTGATAAATGAAAATATTTCTCCAAAGACTGCAAGAACCAATGCCTTCATTCTATGTATTGACAGACTACAAATAATCTGTTTAGAAGTCAAAAAATATTTGAGCATGACTGAATAGAGGTCATGGCAGGTACTGGCCAAAATAAACAATTTTTGTGAAAAAGTCAGATTTTTCATCTTTTTGTGCTTTTAAAGATTCTAGAAAGGATCAGTTCAATTTTTTTTCAAAGTATTTGTCATTTCAAATATGTGTGAGGAAGTAGTTAAATATATGCCTATATAAAATATTGCATAATGAGTAAATTTTGGGGATAGAAATTTCATGCTAATTTGGAAAATGTCATGGCTATGATGTCAATATTAAAAATCCCCTCAAAAAAAGGAAAAAAAATTAGTGCGTCCATGATGTTATTTAGAGAGCAACACTAAAAGGTACTAGCTACTTTTAGTGTCAGACATACATGAAGACTGGTGTGGATTTGGATATGAGAGTAAGATGCGGAAGAGGGGAATTTGAATATTGAAGCTATTGCAATAGACAAAACAGTTAATTTAGTGGTTTTCTCAGTATAATCCATTAAGATAGCCTCTAAAGTAGTGTCTTTGCTGAATGAATGGTTTATAGTCTTTAAAACAGGTTTCAGTAGTCAGACTTGTTGAGTATTAACTCTGTCACTGAAACTGAGTTGATAATAATGTGATTCTCCAACTTAAGCAGCTACTCAAGTCCTAGTGCTTCATTATTATTACTAAATTATAGGGCTGAGGTAGACACAAAGCCTGTCTCCAAAATCTAATGTGTTTGAGCTAAAGGACTTCATATGTCCCCACTGTATAGCTACATTCAAGTTTTCAAATGCCTTATTATTATTAATAGAATTTATCCTTAGAACTGCCCTGTGGAGAGGAAGATAATGTTCTTAGCAAGTAAAGAGATCACGTAAAATAAGTGACTTACCCAATTTCATATAGGAAGGCAAGGAGGCCTGAGAATGTAAAAATCTTCTGTTTAAACCAACATCCTTTCTACAGATTGCTCTTCCTTCCGTGGAAAATATTGTGGCATTCCTATCAACATACAATACAAAATTGTATTTAAACTCTTGATCTGTTAATTGTACACTAGGTAGCATACCTGTTTCACCTTTCACAAAACCACATATTTGGCTATATATGCTTCAAATTTCTAATATTTCCTAGCCATTAAATTTCACTTTCTAGGAGCTCAGGAGATGTCTGTGTGTAGATGGTTTGCTTTCTTTAAATTTCACAGCACTCTAGAATTCAGAGTCAAGCCCTTTTACACTGTCAGTCTGATCTTCTGTAAATGTGCTCAGTGCTCTGTAAATATGAAGGCATGGCTGTCACAGAAATACTTGATGAGGAGATTGTGGAGTATTATATCAAATTAAGTTCACCAAAAAATGAAGCAGCTTTACTTAGTAGTTAAAATTATTACTTATCAGTTTTTACAATATTACTTATTAGCTAAATTACTTACTAGCTTTGACAAATATGCTTAATGGTGGGAATTTCTGACTCTGGCTATCAAGATAAACTAAGACCCAGGCCTGTTATTAGAATTTAAAATTTGCAATAACTTTATTTTAGTTATTGACATTGAGCCAATTAGCACAAGCCCTATGAGGAGAGGCTGAGGGAGCTGGGGTTGTATAGCTGGAGAAGAGGAGGCTCAAGGGGGGACCACATTGCTGTCTACCAACTACATGAAGGAGGTTGTAGCTAGCGTGGGGGTTGATCTCTTCTCCCAGGCAACCAGCAGTAGAACAAGGGGACACAGTCTCAATGTTGTGCTGGGTGAAGGTATAGGCTGGATGTTGGGAGGAAGTTCTTCACTGAGCGAATAATTGGCATGGGAATGGGCAGCCCAGGGAGGTGGTGGAGTCACCATCCCTGGAGGGGTTCAAGAAAGAGTGGATGAGGGCACTTAGTGCCATGGTCTAGTGCCTGAGATAGATGATAGAGTCAGAAAAAAACTTGCAGTTTGCGTAGCCATTATTTTAACTCTGAAAACTAAATATATAAATTATCTACCAAACCATAGTACTCAGCTACTGCTGCGCTGTCATTATAGCCTGCCTTGCAAAAAATCATCTGCCTTTGATGGTAGTTCTGTACTAAAAGAAAAAAAAATCATTCTCATACAAAAGAAAAGAAAACAAAAAAGAATCTGTTAAAAATCACTTCAGGATACAATGAGATGTGAAGATGCTGAAACTGAGGTAATGTTTTCTTTCATAGGATAACAAAAAAATAATTATAGAATTGCCGGAATTTGTTTATGATAATCTGAAATTAAAATATTCCTTTAAAACCACGAACAAAATTAAACAAAAGCACAAAAACAATCAAGCAAAGCTTTGGAGCCTGTGCACATTTTTTTCTTATTTCTTTGAGAAACATGGTGGGAAGGAGTCAAATGAAATTAAGATTTCCATATAAGAAAAAAAGGACATTTTGTGATTGACACAATTTTGACAATATTTTCAATCTTCTCTGTTTATGTGGGACAACTTAGCTCATTCCTTGATATTGTTCTCATCAAGCCTCCATGGAAATTTAACCTGAGATGTAGAGAGGTAATATTACTTGGATCAGTAATGTATCTGCCAAAATAATTTTCTGCCTTATTAAAGCAAGCATGGCTATAATTGTGTCATGGAGGGTAGCAAAGCTCTTTGTAGGGCCTTTGCTGTGCATGTTACAGTGTCTCACATTGAAGACCAAAAGCAATCGTGAAACCAAAACAATATTTCTAGCCCATGAGAAGATTCCTCCCTAAGGAAGGATAAAAGGTAAACATTGGCTAATGTTTTGAACTAAAGGCCTTGGTTCCCATGTTCGCTGACCATCTGTCGGGGGGCCGATCTGTGGGTGGTCTTACAGGTTGTTTATGGTAAGAATTGTCCAATTGTACAAGTTGATTATAATTTTGTACCAATCTGTAAAAATAACGTAAAATTGCCTGAGCTAGTTGAACACACCTCTCTTAAACATTATAAAATGGTATGTCCTGCCTTGATTGGGAGCTCAGTTTCAGCCTGCTCGCTTGCCTCTCGCTCTCTCTCACTCCTGCTGCTCCAGCTGAACCTGTTTGCCACGAGACTAGTGGACGCCCGATCCTCCGAAGCCAGGGGCTTGCCTGGGCCCGATCCTGCGGAGAGATCGGAAAACACCCTAAACTTTATAAACACTTCAAAACTCTGCTGAACTGCTTTGAACAGTGAGTAACCAACAAATTCTTACCTAAAGACTGAGTAACTTCTCAGGACTATGTTTTAAAACACAGACTCTCTTTACTCACCATTTTCTGCAATTTTACCTGTGACCTCGGATCAAAAGAACTTACGTGGCATAGTTTAGATAAGTTTTGGGGAAGGGGATTTTCGTATTTTGGCAATAAATCAATTAAGCTTTACAAATCAGCCTTGCGTGTTTTCCCCATAAATTCTCCTAAACTGCATTCCATGACAAATTGGTATTCAGTTTTATGCAAAAGGGCTACATAGATGTGTCAAAGGATAGTAAAGATGCTTGTAAATATGAAATATGTTGGAGTCATTTGAAATTTATCTTAAAACCAAAAGTCTTCCAGTAACGTAGGTACACAGCTAATACCAACTTTCTTTGTCCCATACTTCAGAGGTTCCCATGGACTTTTCAACTTTCACATTTCCTACCCAAAATATTTTAATAAAAAAGCATTTTATATGACATGAATGTAATATTTAACCAGCAGTATAATGGAGAACAATAGAAATATGTTCTGCTCATTTGAATTCATAAACATCACAGAAGTATTTGTCTTTGTCAATGCTCTCTCTGTACTACTACACAAAATAGATGCAAGCCACCCTTCCCTCAATCACTGTCAAAATGGCTGTGACTATACCAGTCTCTTCTGGCATCTCCAAACATTTGTTCATTATTCTGAATTATTAAAATAAAGTATTTGTACTGTTAGCTGCTCAATAGTATCCTGTGCATTCCATTTTCCTGTTCACCTACTGTAATATAATAGATGCAGCTTTTATGATAGGAGATAGCTAAACAGTTTTGGAGTGACAGACATGCATGCAGGACACTGTTTAATACCAGGACATAAAAAGGCAATTCACTCACTTTTGAAATCAATCTTGACATTTATAGCACACATATTATCCACAAGTAGGGAAATAATTGAATACTCCAGTTAAATGGGTTAATGTGTTTTCATGAATATGGATGATGGTATTTTCCTTATTCTTTCACAGGCTCATAGAATTTGTGCAATGACTTTTGATTGTAGGCTCTTGAAAAGTCACATTGTCCTACACTCCATTAAAATCTACAAATAATTTGCTGGAAAAGACTTTTTCTGCCTTTATATGCCAACATACTGTCAGTGGTAGATCTGAGACTAGGCATTTCAAATGAAGGTACAATAAGCTCTCCAGCATAGAAGAATTATGGAAAAAAACACAAAGTGAATTGTCATCAGTTACAAGTTAGGTGCTGCCTAGAAGTCAGTTGTGTTTATATTGTGTTCAAGGTGCTTTTTGTGTTTTATTCATTTAACCCTTATTATTATAACAGAGTGCTTTTATGAGCTATTGTCTAGCCCTTTAGAGAATTTGATTAACCTCACAACACCTTACATCTGGCTTTGTAATATATGTCCATTAGTTACAGAATGTAATGGTCCATTAGAATGACAGAAATCATCAAGATCACATCCACTTTTGGGCATGATCTCATGCACAGAATGTGTTAGAAAATGATGATGCCATTTGGCTATAGTTTATGCATTAACACTTATTTTTCAGGTAAAGGGAACAATTTATTTTTACACAGCATTTTGGGGTTAGCTTGACAAGATGTCACTGATGTTGAAAATAATAACCTCGTTAATTTCTTTCACAGTTTTTACAGAATTTAATGTAATTCTGAGGAAGTGAAAGGAGCATCTTCTGATCTGCATTCTGAACGTTCCCTAGAGGTAACTAGAGGAAGGAGATGACACAACCATATTCCCTAGATGTAAAATTCCAGTACAAAATTCCAGTAATCTCTGCACAGTCAGAATCCCAGGCAGGAAGCAGAGCCACATAGGAGATACTCTTCATGTAGGTACAGTACTGAGAATGCTATGGATTGTCCTTTTTTGTCCTGACTTCTTTCTCCTTTCCTCAAGGTTACCTGGAAGGATTTCAGTCTTTGGCTTTTCTATTTGAAGATAAATGTTGAGAGAAATGCTGTGTAGTTGGAAAGGGAAATAATCTGCACTTGAGTTTGAGATGAGTGTCCAGATGGAATACTTTATTTGTATTCTTGCGTTAGTCTGAAACTGGAAATGCTCCTTTTTACTGCAGAATCTCCACCATAGCCTGTCCTCATAGCAGAGGTACTCCAGCCCTCTGATCATCTTCATGGCCCTCCTCTGGACTCACTTCAACAGTTTGATGTCCCTCATGTGTTGGGAGCTCCAGAACTGCACACAGTACTCCAGGTGGGGTCTGACGAGAGCAGAGTAAAGGAGGAGAATCCCCTCCCTTGCCCTGCTTGCAATGCTTTCTTGATGCAGCCCAGGACATGGTTGCTGTCTGGGCTGCACATACACATTATCAACTCATGTGGAGCTTTTCAATCAACCAAGACCCCCAAGTCCTTTTCCTCAGGGCTTCTCTCAGCCATTTGCCACCCAGCCTGGATCTGCGCTTGGGATTGCACTGACAATACTAGGCCATTGGTGAATTTGGAGCAGTTGTCTGCAAGCTCTGACTCATTAATGCTCAAAAATTCCTTGGAGAAGTCTTGGGAATGGAGGCTGTGTAGTGGTTCAGGGGTTTTCCCCCCTCACACAAAATTCACCAGACTAGCTCCAAATGGCTGAAAGTTAAGGATGAAGCTATGTTTTTACAGTGCAGCACCACAATTTACAAGAATATATGCACTATATATATAGATATTTACAACCATATACAAGTTAAAAATAACACAGAAATTCAAACTCTCTCCTTAACAGAACTACGCAGGAGGGATCCAAACTGTCTCCCCTCATTTTACTTGCCCTCTTCATTATCTCAGAAGGCTTACTTGCAGGGGTGAGATGCCAGATAAGGGTTAGAAGGAGAATGATTAGATTGAGATATACAGGTCCAGGCAAAGGGAGTTAACAAAGCAAGCAGCAGCCAGGCAGAGACTGAGATCTTTGTTTATGTTTTGGCTTTTATATCTCTAAGAAAAAACTAATGGGTAATATAGACACCAGTATTATTTTCTTTTCATAGCAAATGATCTAATTTCTCTCATTAAAATATTCCAATTATCCTCAAACTAGCACAGGCTGTAATTTAGCACAGGTCACACAATATCATTAAATCATTATTGTGTTCAGATCAATCCTTGTGCTTGTTTAATTCGTAACCTGAAAAAAAACCAACCCTGACAAAAATAGCTATATTCTACATTTCCTTGTTTAATTTATTCAGAACTCCATGACATTTTTCATTATCCTTTATAAGTAATAGTAGACTAGCATTTCTGTGGAAAAGTTGGAGAAGCCTGACATAAATCAAGCAGAATCCCTTTTCCCCCTTGATCTCAATTAAATCCACTGAGGCCATTTCAGCTTTAAAGAAAAACTGTGATTCTGCTCACTGGAAATCCCATACACTGGATGGAATGTTTTTCATGAACAGAGACATCACAAATAGAGCTGTCATCACATATCATTCTTTGTAGCTTTGGAATATAGAGTAGAAGTGGAAAGTGGGCAACAGGAAGTGGGGGCAAAGGAAGTTTCCTTCAGTAGTCATTAGGCACCTACCAGTTGGAGAGTCAAGACTGATCAACACGTTTCAGTACTGTCTGACTGCACAACACTCCCCCCCAAACCAAAGGTGAACTAACTATAGATATCAGTGGTTTGAGATCCTTGAGTATGAATTTATTGATTTAGTTATATGTGCAGGAATAACAGGTACTTGTAGCTTTCTCAATCTTCACCCAAAGGGAGCATCTTCAGAGCAAAATTACTGGCATGTCTCCGTAGCTGTGTATGTGACAGCCCTCAGGTTCCTTCACTAGCAGCCCACTGGGTATGTGTCACCATGCCATTTACACTACAAATACAGTGGTCACAGATAGTATTGGGTTAGAAGGGACCCTCAAAGGTCACCTTGTCCAATAAGTAAGCAGAGACACCTCCAACTAAATCAGGCTGCCAAGGGTCACATCAAGTCTGATCTTGAATGTGTCCAGGGATGGCCCATGAACCACATTCCTGGACAGCCTGTTCTGGTGTTTTGCTACTCTCATTGTGAAGGACTTCCTCCTTATGTCTAACCTAAATCTACCCTGCTCTAGTTTAAAATCATTGCCCTGCCTTTTATTGCTACAAGTCCTTCTAAACAGTCTTTCCGCAGCCTTCTGTAAGGTCCCCTTTAGATATTAAAAAGTAGCTATAAGGTCTCCCCAGAGCCTTTTCCTCTCCAGGCTAGCAGGCTGAACAGCCCCAGTTCCTTCAGCTTGTCTTCATAGGAGAAGTGCTTCAGCCTTCTGATCATTATGATGTGTTATGCATCAAGAGAAAACATTGTTGGTTTTTGTTTGGTTGGTTTGTTTGTTTTCTGGCTAATACCAGCTTCAACAGGACTAAGAAAAGACAGAGATTAAATGGTCTAAGAGTGTACAAGCAATGTCAATTGCCATTATGATGGAAGAGCTATTTATTGCTGAGGCTCTGGCTACAGCTCATCAAATGATATTAAACAAAATTAGTTCTGGGCTAAAAATTCATTTCAATACATAGCTTCAGCAACAAGTAAATACCAAGATCGCCACTCTAGCATTATTCTCATCTGTCACAACTGAAAATAATTACTATAAGGAAGCTTGTAACTGTGGTGAATTTTACCAATTATTTTATCATTGTTCTTTTACACAATTGTTGTTTTAACTCTTTTGTTTACAAATTCTCTGACAGGCATCTTCTGCTAATGCCCTCCCCCAGACAGCCTCAGCAATCCCTCTTGATAGCTCTACTTTTATAACACTGGGCAGTTTTAAACATTTTCCTGGTTCTTTTTAATGTATTATTTACTGATCCCAGGGTACTGACCAAAAAAAAAAAAAAAAAAAAAAAAAAAAAAAACCAAACCACTTAGTTTTGTGGTATGAAATCTGTGGCTTTCACTGCTGATTCTGCAAATTCCTTCTCACTAATTCCCATATGAGCAAATTACTGAATGATTTTTAGTTAGTCATGCATGAAACTCCCATTCAAATGCTGAAGTACTAGTATTGTTGAATGTAGCCTTTGGGTTTGGCCAACACTCCTTTTATGAGTTTGCTTAACTATAATCATTGAAGACATACAAAACCACAGAAGTTGGGCTAGAAGCTGTCCTAGTTTTCCTCAGTACCATTCTGCTTACAACAGTACAATAATACAAGCCAGAACAAAAATCTGACTTCTTGTCAGAGAAATCAACTATGAAAACAAAAAGCTAGATAATTTGGAGTTTCTTCTACACCCCTACAGAGAATGCAACAGGGGAGAGACATTGGAAAGAAATGTTTCTCTCTAACCCTTTCCCTACTCTGGCCCTCCATCCTCAGTTTAATTTTAGATACATGAATATTTTAAAGAAGAACTATTACATTATACAAGTTTGCTTTCAATGGTGTGATACAATATGCAGAGTGCAGTCTGTAGCTACTTTTTGTTATCTGACACAGGGACAGTGGAGAGAGATTCCCTCCCTCCCCTTTCCTCATCATAGTGCCTCCTCACAACCAAGGCCTAGCCTGCCCTTTCCTCCTTTTATTCTTCTTTGCTACAAAGTATCCAACAGAAAGATGCAAAATTCCATTTGTCCTCTTTCATACAACTTCATTAGAGAAAACTTGCCTTTGTGTAATGCAGTGTTGCAGAGGCCAACACTACACAAGTGACCTGGAACACCAGTGCAGGAGCTATGATACTGTGATTTCCTGTAGAGTGACCTACTGAAAAGTTTTGTAAGACATGCTATCAAAACTCTAAGCAGATGGGTCGCTGCTGATTAACTGAGAGACAGGATAGAGAAGGAAACTAACTTAAAAGCTTGCCTACACAAATCTGTACAGCTCTCTGCAACATCCAGAAGCTGGTACCCTCTATTAACAGAAGCCAATTACCTGGTGTCTGACAGCCAATCCATGCCTCAGCTGTAGGTTAGCATCCCAGCTCCTTCTGATAGTTTGGGAGTTACCCTCTCTTAGCTGAATATTTTACCTGATTGTATACTAAATTGATATGATGGTTTGGGAGTTACCCCCCTCACATACGCACACTTATGAAATCACCCAGACTAGACTCAGATGGCTGGAAGTAAAGGAATGAAGCTATATTTACAGCTTAGCACAATTTACCAGGATATATATCACAATATTTACAGCTTTATATACCAGTTAAAAGTCATACAGAAACACAAAATCTCTCCCAAAACAAATTGCCAGGAGGCTCCCATACCCAAACCTCTCTCCTCTCACTTCATCCTCCCCACTTCAGAAATAACCAGATCAACCCACAATATCTCACATGATAAAATCTGGAGGTGAGATGTCAAAAAAAACAAAAGGAGGTTAGAGGAAAAAGGGTTAGGTCCGAATTAAGAAGTTAAGGCAGATGCAACCACACAGACTGCCAGAGAGAAGGACGGAACTGAGAGCTGTGAAATGAGTGTCTATATTTTGACTAGTTGTGTTTCTTAGCAGAAGAATGAATGCTACAGGGTGCTGTTGGTTTTTCCTTTCTTCTCACAGTTAAGGATTTAATTTCTCTCAGTAGAATATTCCAATTAGCCTCAAACCAGCACACTCTTTCATGGTACTTTCTTTGTCTTTCCTTCCTGACCTACACTGACCATTCCTCAGGGGATTTTCATCATCACCGAAAGAAAAAAAAAATGAATGACAGTAGTTTGCAGTGCTATCATTCCTCAAAGTTTTTGAGGGTGATGAGGGTCCTTCTCAGTAGATCCATGCATGCAAATATGATACTCTTGACACACAGAAGTTTGGGAATTAATATATTTAGTTATTTCCAATTCTGGAGAAAGAACATATTTCAAACAATCACTTCTTACCCATGTGGACCTTTTGACAAGGAACCAATTTCAGTTTTATACTCTGTACTTTACAACTCTCATCAGCATCACTGTAGCATTTCAAAAATAAAGACACTCTGCTCAAGCTCACTGGAAGAGGGCTAAGGAAATATTTATCCTTCTGAAGCTTTTTGTATGCAATGCAAGTTCTGTGAAAAGATGTTCAGGCACACACCTGCCGCGACGAGAGGGACAAGGAGACAGCTTGATGCAAGCTAAGTTCCAACTTATTAGGCAACATACAGGATTTATATACTTTGTCAGAAGGCATCAGAAGGCTTAACATTTTATATATATTGATTAGTCTTTTTATCACATCGCAAAACTGTCTCATCTTCCAATCTAAATTCTTGTCTGCCACAACCAGCTTCCCGGGTAGCAACAGTCAGCATATTCGTCAAGATAAGAAGGACAGTCTTGGCATATTCACCAGGTAGCAAAGAACCTGTCTCCTTGCTTCTTCTGATATGCAAATTCTCCATTTCATTTCCTCTTGCACAATGTTCAGGTCCCACACTGCCTCAGATAGTTTGGCAAGGGCTTGTGTTGCAGCTGGTCCACTGATGACCATTGTTACATTAATGGCTGCGATCCTACACATACTTGAGGACAGAATTTGCCCTGCTGAGTTTTAATGCTTTGGGACTGACTGAGATCTGCCAAACTAACACTTTCCAGTGCAATGCACACTACGCTCTTGCAAAGGCATTTATGGTAGCTGAACATGCACCCAAACCAAGAAACGTCACAAACACAGGCTCAGTGGTGTCCTGGAAGACCAATAGGCCTAAAACATGTCCTGGCTTGCCCCAACCTTCTGTTTATGGGAGAAGAAAGGGCGTGAGGAAAACAGAGGCTTGGTCCATTATGTCCAAGCCCTGGTTTCACCTGATATGGTCAGTTTTGCAAATGCCATTTTGACTGGTGAATGTCTGTGGCCAAAGGAGCCATTATACTCTGGCAAGTAATATAAATTGAACTAAGTTGCAAGCAGTTGTGCTGCTTCTGCCTTGCTGCCTCTGCCTCACTGCTCTTGGACAATGTGTTCTGCTCTGCCTCATGATTCAGACCAGCTTAGCACGATGTTTGGGCTTGAACTACCTGGAAAATGAAATGTCTCACATTTCCTGCAAGAAGGCATTAAGTGCCTCACAACGTGGCAGACAAGTGTTACTGACATCATACTGGTCTGCACATCTGCAACAGATCACGCCTGCACCTCTGCAAACCTCCATGCAGGAGGACCCAGGATCGGGTCAGAGATCATCTGCCTCTTTCCCAGCACCCTGGGAGATCTAGAAGCCAAGCAGTTCCAATACTACCCCAAAGGAGACAGAGACTATCTTGAAAATTTCTACTTCAGTGCAGTGAGTAGGACGACCTTTTCCTAGGGCCATTTGTGGCTTACACTTTCTAATTTTTCTGATTTTACCTAAATGAATGAATTGCCCATACGCATCTTGTGAAGATTTTCCCTGACCAGTTAGAACCCAAGTGTAACTAGTTTGGATATAGTTGTGGGCAGGGCTTTCCAGAAATAAAATTAACACTACTTTGTAATTCCTGCCTTGTTAATTATCCCAACTAAATCAGGTGGTTAATTTGTTTCTTAGGAGAAATTTAAAATAAAATTAGATTGCTTGCTGCAGTGTTTATGATTTTGATTATTCTGGAACATGTTGTTTCTTCTTCTCTTCACTCCTTTCAACATCTCCAGTGTCTTTCCCTGTCTTTTGGCATTTTATTTTAACACAGTTATTCTGAAATAAACATCTCCAATCTTCCACTTCATCACTTTCAATTACGCTGCAGTATTACAGGGCTAGCTTGCTTGCCTAAGGCTTTATGAATTATTTGGGAATACCACCGCATTTTTATATAAGCTGAGAACAAATACAGTGCCAGGTAATCAGCAATTTAACATGGATTCCTTTATTATTCTTTAATACTCTCATGTTCCTGCCCTACGTCCTTCAAGCTGGAAGTTGTTAAATACAGATCATATGTCCATGTCTGAAGTGGAAATAAATATAATAATGTGCTGAAGAATTACACACCAGCCCTTAAATATGTGGCCTTTCTTAGTGAGTCAGTAGTTACCGAACTGCTACACCACCATTCAGCACCAGAAAAGAAAGGAAAAATAAAGCATAAAGAAGAGGAAATGTGGGATGGAAGAGCAGACAATGATGTGGGTTAGGAACTGTGATGGTTTGGGCTCTTACCCGCCCCCCCACACTTTTGGAATTGCCCCAGCTAACTCAGAAGGGACTCCAGGAATATAAATGAAGCTATTTATTTTACAGCAGCAAATATACAAGCAGATATTTACAGCATATACAGTTATATACAGAAATATAAAAAGGATAAACAATACAGAAGCACAACTCCTCTCCCAGAAACCTGAGTCCCCAGGAGGGGCTCTCAAACCACCCTAACACCTTCCCCGGCCCCTCTCAACCTTACCCCAGTTCCCAGGAAGAATAGAGGTGCAGCCAAGAGGTTAAGAAGGAAGGTTAGTGGCAGTGGGGTTAATGAGATGTGACTAGGTCTGAAGACAAAGGCAGAGTGAAAGACAAAATGGAGAATGTTATCAAATGTTTTCCTTCTTTTTCCCAGAACTCTCAGCGAGACTGATGAGGGAAGGAGACACAACCATGTTTACCTTTTCACAGCCTATTATCTAGTTCTCTTCACCAAAACATTCTAGCTTGCTTCAAACTAGCACAGGAACTGGTTGCAAGATGGAGTTCAGAGGGTGGTGATCAATGGTGCCAGGTCCAGCTGGAGAGCTGTGACTAGTGGTGTCCCCCAGGGATCAGTGCTGGGGCCAATCCTGTTCAACATTGATGAGGGCACAAAGTGTCTGCTCAGCAAGTGTGTTGATGACACCAAGCTAGGAGGCTTGGTTGATGCAGCTGAAGGCTGTGCAGACCTGGACAGACTGGAGAGCTGGGCACAGAGGAACCAGATAAAGTTCAACAAGAATGAGTGCAGAGTCCTGCATCTGGGTAGTAATAACAAACTCCACCAGTACAGTCTGGGAGGTGATCTGCTGGAAAGCAGTCCTATGGAGAGGGACCTGGGGGTCCTGGTGGATAACAAGTTAACCATGGCACAGCAATGTGCCCTGGTGGTCAAGAAAGCCAGTGGGACCCTGTGGTGTATTAGGAAGAGCGTGTCCAGCAGATCAAGGGAGGTGCTTCTCCCCGTCTACTCTGCCCTGCTGAGACCTCATCTTGAATACTGTGCTCAGTTTTGGGCTCCCCAGCTTAAGAGGGACAGGGATCTGCTGGAGAGGGTCCAGCAGAGGGCTATGAGGATGATTAGGGGACTGGAGGGCATGGCTTATGAGGAGAGGCTGAGGGACCTGGGGCTTTTTAGTCTGGAGAAAAGAAGACTTAGAGGAGATTTGATAAATGTTTATAAGTATCTAAGGGCTGGCCAGGAGTGGAGGGACAGGCTCTTCTCACTTGCTGGCTGTGATAGGACAAGGAGCAATGGGTGTAAGTTGCAACAAAAGAGGTTCCGCCTCAACACAAGGGGGAACTTCTTTATTGCAAGGGTCCCAGAGCACTGGAACAGGCTCCTCAGGGAGGTCTTGGAGTCTCCTTCTCTGGAGACTTTCAAGGCCTGTCTGGATGTGTTCCTCTGTGATTTATGTTAGATAGTATTGTCCTGCTCCAGCAGGGGGGTTAGACTCTATCTCTTTGGGTCCCTTCCAACCCCTAACATCCTAAGAGGTGTATGTGACAGAAGGTGTCACTGAAGGCAATATAGTACCCGTCGTCATGGAATGGAATTTAGGGGAATTTTGGGGAATAACATGCAAGGCCGATTTATAAAAAGGTTAAATGATTTATTAGTAAAACACTAGAAATCCCCTTCCCCAAACTTATTTATAACTATCCCACGTAAGTTCTTGGTTCGTGGTTGCAGATTAAAATACAGAATGGCTAAAATGAAGAGTCTGTGATTTTAAGAGAGTTCATTTGAGTCTTGAGAGATTATTCAGTCTCTAAATAAAGAGTTTGTCAGTTACTCACTGTCCAAAAGCAGTTCTGAGGAATTTCAGAGTATTATGAATCTCAGGCGCGTTGTCCAAGCCTCTGCGAGTCTGGACTGAGCTGGGCGCTGGCTTTCTGAGACTGACGAGGATCAGGCGCAGCCAAGTTCATGCCGTCCCAAACTGGCCATAATTCAATGCTGCGGTGAGAATGCCGAGTGATGCGTATGCAGGCAGGGTATCATTCAGAAGGAGAGCAGGAGAGAACCCTCAATTAAGGAAAATGCAGCATTTTTATAGTGTTCAAAAGAGGTGTGTTTAGCCAGTTCATGCGGTTTTACGTTAATTTTACATATTGGTACAAAGTTATAATCAATTCATACAATTGGACAATTCTTACCACAAACAACCTGAAGGATCATCCAGGGGCCAGCCCCCAACAGATGTTCATCGGGCGATGGGAACCAAGGTCTTTGTTCCAAAGCATAGCCTATGTTTACCTTTTCTGCCCCTCTGGGGGAGAAATCTTCTCAGAGGCCCTGTAGCTGCTGGGATAATGGCTGTCACCATGCAGACAAATAGAAGGCAATTGTTTTGATTTTGCGATGACTGGCCTTCATGTGAGCCACGATCCTGTGCACAAATGGGGCCTGAAAAAGGGCTCTGCTACCTTCCATGACACCTGTATAAAAGTTCTTTAATACACTGGTGAAGCTAGTAGCCTACATGAGATGATATGAAGTCAAAACTAACTGGAAGTCACATTCTAATTCCTTGTTCTTGTCTTTTAACCACTCTGTTGTAACATGATTCTCCAGCCTGTTAATCACTTTCTTTCTTTGTGCTCACAGAATTAATGCATTATATTCATATCTTACAGGAGTAAACCTGAACTATTTCCAGTTCCTGTGAAAGGAACTCTCAGGGAGCTGAGAATATTCCAAGAAATGAATTTCATAACTATATTGATAAAGTCATCTGGCCCTCATCTTTCTATATAGCATCTTGACTTTGCTTCCTCATCTCTCTTTGATGTAAAAGATTCTCATCTCCACTATATCACAATACACCCCCTCCCATCTCCCTTCATATCCTCTTATCACATCCTCCCACCCACCCCACTACAGTCTTCTCATATCCTTAATCTGCCACACATCCTCTCATGACTTGTCTCTTGCATATCTTTTGCTGCCACACTTCTCAAGACAAGCAATTTTCTTCCCCCTAACATCCTCAAGTAGGGGGGTGGGTAACTCTTTATTTTTCTTTTTTTTAGAATCAACCAGATTGGAAGAGACATCTGAGATCATCCAGTCCAACCTAGCACCCAGCCCTAGCCAGTCAACTAGACTATGGCACCAAGTGCCTCATCCAGGCTTTTCTTGAACACCTCCAGGGAAGGTGTCTCCACCACCTCTCTGGGCAGCCCATTCCAATGGGAAATCACTCTCTCTGTGAAGAACTTCCTTCCAACATCCAGCCTAGACCTCCCCCAGAACAACTTGAGACTGTGTCCCCTTGTTCTATTGCTGGTTGTCTGGGAGAAGAGACCAACCCCCACCTGGCTACAACCTCCCTTCAGGTAGTTGTAGACAGCAATGAGGTCACCCCTGAGCCTCCTCTTCTCCAGACTGAACAACCCCATCTCCCTCAGCCTCTCCTCATAGGGTTTGTGCTCCTGGCCTTTCAGCAGCCTTGTTGCCCTTCTCTGGACACATTCCAGCACCTCAGCATCTCTCTTGAATTGAGGGGCCCAGAACTGGTCACAGTACTCAAGGTGTGGCCTGACCAGTGTTAAGTACAGGGGAAGAATAACCTCCCTTGTCCTGCTGGCCACACTGTTCCTGATCCAGGCCAGGATGCCATTGGCTCTCTTGGCCACCTGGGCACACTGTTGGCTCATCTTCAGCCTACTATCCACCAGTACCCCCAGGTTCCTTTCTTCCTGTCTGCTCTCCAGCATTTTCTGATGCCATTTCATGCATCTCCATTCTTTCACACTTCCAACAGCTTTCACTTTTTTCACCTTTCTATCAAATCCTTCTACACAATGGAAAAGTCCATAAAGAAGGTTGGTTGGTTGGTTGGTTTTCCACATGTAGGGATAAACATCTTTTTCGAGTGTAAACAAGTACTTCTGTATAATCAAGGTGCTCATATCTGGTTTTGCAGAAACATAAGCATTTAATATCTCACTTTGTACACTTGATTGTATCCTTTCATCTGTGACTTTTCAGTTTGCTTAGGTGTACATGTGAGTCACTGTCTACAGCTGTGATTTCACATTATACTTTTAATGTGACTATGCTAATATTCACTGATCTTGGTTTCTCATGATTTTGACTTGTCATTTATCTTAAGTGATTTTAGGGTTGTGGAGACTTCATCTTGGGAGATATTCAAGGCTTGATGAGACACTGAACAAACTGTGTTGTTGAGGATGTCCTCTGCTTACTGCAGGGGGTTTGGACTAGATGACATACAGAGGTCACTTCCAACCTAGTGCATTCCATAATTCTGTGATTTTGCCTTGTAGAACACTCTTCATCTGTTCATTGATTCAGTACACCTATTGCACATGGAAAGCCAACAGTTTAAACCTAAGTGAGCAAGCTGATTACAGTCTTTTAAAGTACAAGCATTCACACATTACTTTGTGGCTTGTATAATACTGATTTCCTCATGCAAAGCAAGAGGACAAAGAGACAGTCCCCAATGCATTCACAACTACACAGTGCAAAACATACAAAGACTATGGAAATGCTCTAACCAAATCACAGTGTGATAGTTTGGGTGTTCCCCACCCCCACACACTTTAGAAATCACCCAGACTAGACTCAGCTGGCTCAGTGTGCTAGTTTGAAGATATCTAGAATGTTTTGGTGAGAAGAACTAGCTTACAGGCTGTGAAAGGAAAACAATGGTGATGTCTACTTCCCTCAGAAGTCTTGCTGAGGAGTTTGGGAAGAAGAAATGAAAACATTAGATAACACTCTAGCCATTTTCTCTCACTCTTGCTTGGGCTGCTGACTGAGCTGCATCTCTCTAACACACCCTCCACTCACCTTTTCTTCCTAAAACCTCTTGGCTGAACCTCTATTCTTCCTTAGGACTGGGGTAAGGTTGAGAGGGGCAGGGGGAAGGTGCAGGGGTGGTTGAGAGCTCCCCCTGGGGACTCAGGTTTCTGGGAGGGGAGTTGTCTTTCTGTATTACCTTTTACCTTGTATATTTCTGTATATAACTGTATATACTGTAAATATATGCTTGTATATTGTGCTAGCTGTAAATAAATAGCTTCATTTATATTCCCAGATCTGTCTGAGTCTAGTCTGGGTGATTTCTAAAGTGTGTGTGGGGGTGGGGAACACCCAAACCATCACATATTTTTATTTGGCTCCCCAACATGGGGCAAATTCATTTTGAGTGATTGTCAATTAACTCTGGGAATCAGAATGAAGCTAATGAAGCAGCTATTTTACTTAGTGGGGGCTACTGTGTGGCCTGTTTTCTGTTTTCTTGTGTACAATTGGATCAAAGCCCACACTGGTCATTTCATGCTTAATATAATTCTTAAGAAGGTCAAAGCTAAACTTACAAATGTCTTCTGGGCCTGGGGCAATCTCATTCTTGGGTATGCTGGTTTTAATGTCACTGAAAATTTTACCAGTAACATTACAGGGGTATTTGCCAATAACATTGCAGGCAATCAAAATACTTATACTGAATCATAGAATCATAGAATCATAGAATCAGCCAGGTTGGAAGAGACCTCCAAGATCATCCAGTCCAACCTAGCACCCAGCCCTAGTCAGTCAACTAGACCATGGCACCAAGTGCCTCATCCAGGCTTTTCTTGAACACCTCCAGGGACGGTGCCTCCACCACCTCCCTGGGCAGCCCATTCCAATGGCAAATCACTCTCTCTGTGAAGAACTTCCTCCTGACATCCAGCCTATACTTCCCCTGGCACAACTTGAGACTGTGTCCCCTTGTTCTGTTGCTGGTTGCCTGGGAGAAGAGACCAACTCCCACCTGGTTACAATGTCCCTTCAGGTAGTTGTAGACAGCAATGAGGTCACCCCTGAGCCTCCTCTTCCGCATTGATGAGGGTTATCTTACCCAGAACTGAGATGCCGGACCCTCGTTCAGAATTTTATTCATGTCACACTGTGGCATTTCTGGTGGGTGTGATCCAGGATCTTATAAATTTTTATTTTATAATACTTTTAACATTCTGTGTGAAAAATTTGAGTGCAATGCCTGTATGAACCAGGAAGGTCTTTGTGTCCAAAACGAAAGATAAACAATCTGGCTGTCCAAATCAAAACAAAGATAATTCAGGTGCACAGCAAGGGACACCACCTCCTTCCCAGCAAGGGACAGCCATTACACCTCCCTCTCCAGATTCTGGAAAAGCTGCCAATACTCTTAGTGGGAATGATAACATGGCAGGATTGGCAGGCGTCCCAGGAGTACAGGGAAATAATCAAAGCCAGGATGTTCCCTCTACTAATAACACTAGTAACACTAACTCAGACAGTTTGAATGCCCAACCAGCAGACCAGAACCCTGTTAGCTCTAAGGCAGATCTGAACTCACAAGCCTCAGGCCAGACCCCCAATGAGTCAAACCCTCCAGTAGACACATCAAAGTCTGTTGCTGCGCAGCAAGCTTTTTTGGCACCTGCTAGGGCAAAAGCTAAGACACCACATTTGACAAAGTGTGATTCAAAAGAGGATGTAAGAGAGGGGACCACTGGTGAGCAAGAGGAGGAAGAGGAGACATATAGTCTTCAAGATTTGGAGAACATGCTCAGATCCTAGTACTCTGATGAGAGGAGTACTGTGAGGTTGGCTGCCAAGAAAGAGGATGGTTCCAATGAGTTTAAGAGTGCTCTTAGGAAAGTTCTGTTTCTAGGCCAGGGACATCCAGATCAACAAGAGGAAGAGGAGGATGATGACATCCAGGACTCCAATGATCCTCTCAGAGAGGTCAGGGAAGTTAGGAAGGAATACTCAAGGGAATCAGATGAGCCAATTCTAAGTTGGCTAGTGAGATGCCGGAGCATTGGTGCCAATGCCCTGCAGGTAGGAGACAAGTCTGCTAAGCAGCTAGGACCACTCACTAAGGAGAATGGAGTGGACAAATACCTAGCAAGTCCTCTTGGTAAGGTTAGCTTGTGGACACGCCTTCTGTTGGCTGTGGCTATGAGATATCCTTCCCGAGACAATCTGCCATGGGCAGCCAAGAAGTGGAACACCATTGAGCAGGGAATTAAGCTTCTGAAGCAGTTTGCTGTGAAGGAAGTGCTGTATGGAGATCATGGCACACATGAGCCTGATGACATTCCTCTTGGAACAGGTCTCACTTTTTATTTTTATACATCTCAGCAAGCCTATGAGGGAAGTAGACATCACCATTGTTTTCCTTCCACTGCCTGTAATCTAGTTCTCACCAAAACATTCTATCTAGGCTCAAACTAGCACACACAGTTAAGGGATTTCTCAATTTTTGTTTCACTTTTTATTTGTTTGCTTGCTTGTTGTTTTTTTTTTCTTTTTTTAAGGTTTTTTGCTTTGGTTGGGGGGGTGTAGTTGTTTGTTTCTAAAACCTATGATGAAATCTTTTAGGAACTCTGATTCTATGATAAGTTATGATGTCTGGACTTCAGTAGTTTTTACTGTGTTGAATACTTAGACCTTTGCAACTTGTAACTCATTGAAAGTGTTATGGAGTCTCTTCCTCATGCTTCATCACATTAAAGTGACTGTTGCACAGTGCCAATACTTTCTGGAGAGAATAAAATCTTAGGAGGTCACTAACATAAGAATTCTTTAAAGTTTATTATTAGAAGCTGGAGATGGAGAGATACTGAAGAACTTTTTGTGAGTTACTGTACTGAACCACACAGAAATGCCTCACAAAATGTTAGGAAGTTCAGCATAGTATCAAAATTGAGACTTGGGTGGCTTTTCTGCCCAAACTCTGGTAGTGTTGTCATGGTTAAAGATTCTTCTGGAAACCTATAGCATTTCCCCAGAAGGAAGATAACACAGAAAACAGGTCCCCAAGGGATAACAAAGGGAGATGAGCACTGACAATTGCTGCCAATCTGTTTGTCCTCTTGCTTTTCACAGATGTTCTTCAAAGAGAAATAACTTAGTAAAAAAAAAAACAAAACCAAAAAACCAAAAGGATTGACTTTGTGAGACTTTGTTTCTTTGTGATAAATAAAGCAATGCAACAAACTTGAACCACAGTGTTATGAAGGATTGTTGCGGATGGGGTTGCTGCGACCTACGCCAATTAGGCAGAGGGGAGAAATTAATTAATGCGAGAGGATATTTATAAAAATATATATATTTATTAACTTCCAATATTTCAACTCTCGCCACCCCCAACCACTGAACTTTAATATTAAAAGGATTATTTTACACTGTTAAGAAGACATTCTAGGATATATATCTACGGAAACTTATTAATAACTAGCAAACATTCAAACTATATATATAGAGAGAGTTTGCCTCACGGCTTAATGCTGCCTGGGGTCTTATGCTATTTGCCCAGCAAAGCTGAGCTAAAAGCTGCTCTCTGTTTTATGGCAGAGATAATAGAAATTACAGAGGCATTTAAGTATTTACTCACAATTCAGATTAACAAGAAATCACCCTCCAGAGCTACATCACAGACTATTGTAAGTGTCCCATTCTTCAGGGTCTCTGCCTGTGGACTTTGAGGCTAGAATCCTCCAGTTTCAGGGGAAATGGCAGTCTCTGACCTTGCTGATGGCTTCTGCTGGTTGCTCTCTCCAGGGGTATGCAGCCAGGATCTCCAGGTGCAGAGGCAGGATTCCGTGCAGTCTGAGCACGGGTCTAATGCTGACTAAAGGCAGGCATAAAGCTGCAAGGATGTACACAGGCAGGCAATCAAGTAAGCAACATGGCAGAGCCTCAAGTAATGTGGAGAAGGCTGCATGTGAGCCTGTGCATCCCTATTTATTAAATGTGGGCCAAGAGTTAATGGTCTCATTGGCCACTCGAATGACCAATCAGGTTGGCAGTCAGCCAAACCTTACCATACTAGATAAAACCCACAGGCCTGGACTCCAAATATGGGAATCACGTGGGCCCAGCACCAGGCAGGCACGAGCTGGGCATGTGGGGACTTACACAATCAGGTGTCTTGGGCAACTGACTTTATGGATCTGGTCTGCTGGGCCCCTTTGTGCTCGTTTACCCCTGGTGCAGGCAGAGAGACATGTCCAGGCAGAGCAGGCATAAATAAGCCTGCTTTCGGGCCTACAGGCCCTCCACAACAAGGAAAAGAAAAACTAATTTTATCTAAGTGCTTATTTGAATATAAACGTCTTCAAAGAAATAGGAGTGAGGCAAATACTGAATCTCTGCTAACTGATGTAATTGCCTTGAAACCAATGACGATTTAAATTAGGTACAACTCTGCTCTTAGAATTTTTTTTGCTTTCCCTATTACCAGAGAAGACAGTCTACATGAACAGCTTTGTCAGACACTAGGGGGGGAAAGGTGCCTTAAATTTTGTTTATGAATTCTCCTATTTTTCTTTCTTTATAGAAGTCTATTTGTCTTTCACTTGCTCCTTTGGGAGCTAATTATTCACTTTTACTTTAGACCCAGCTGGAAGATGAGCTCTATACAGCTGCTTACAAAACTACCCCACACCACTCTATGACCCCCCAGTGAGATCGAAAGGAGAACTGGGAGAAAAAAAAACAGAGCCCTGTGGGTTGAGATAGAGAGGGTTTAACACAATAATACAAGGAGATACTGTGGCATGCCTCTCCCTGCCTTTCTGGACTCCAGAAAAAGAGAGAGCAGGAGAATGGAAGAGAAAATGGAATAGAAAAAAAAAAGAATTAATGGCCTTGGCCAGCCCTATTGTGTAGCAGGCTTGATGTCAGCATGGTATTGACTACCTGTTGGCTGGCTCAGCTAGCTGTCTTGGGTGCTCCATCCCAGCTTCATGTGAAAGAAGCAAATGTTTAACCTTATCCCAACTGAAGCCAAGGCAGTCACTTACTCTGGGAACTTGCATGCACTGCGGGAAGATGGTGATGCTTTTGTATGCATAGTGATTGATATTCAAGGATGGAGGTGTTTGGTTCCTTGCTCAATAAGGTCCTCTGCCTCTATGTCTACCATCCTGATTTCTGTGATTTCTCTGGAGGTGTTTTCTTTCCGTCATCTGTTTTCTTTAAACCATATAATAAAAATATCTGCAACCAAGTAATGTTCTTGTCTACAACATGACATCCAGCACATGAAATGGTAATTAATCTTTCAGTGTTTTACAGCAAAGGCATACAAAATAACGCAGCCAGATGCATAAAGAACTGGCTTGACAGCTGCACCCAAAGAGTGGCTGTCAGTGGGTCCATGTCCAAGTGGAGGTCAGTGACAAGCAGAGTCCCTCAGGGATCGATCCTAGGATAAGTCTTGTTCAACATCTTTGTTGGTGACATGGACAGAGGCATTGAGTGCACCCTCAGCAAGTTTGCTGATGACATCAAGCTGTTTGGTGCAGCAGACATGCTAGAGGGAAGGGATGTCATCCAGAGGGACCTGGACAGGCTGGAGAGGTGGGCACAAGACCAAGTGCAAGGTCCTGCATCTGGGTCAGGCACTCTCAAGCACAGATCCAGGCTGGGCAATGACTATCTGGAGAGCAGCCCAGAGCAGAGGGCCTTGGGGGTGCTGGTGGATGAGAAGCTCAACGTGAGCCAGCAGTGTGCACTTGCAGCCCAGAAAGTCAAGCAGATCCTGGGCTGCACCAGGAGAAGTGTGGCCAGCAGGTGATTCTCCCCCTCTACTCTGCTGAGATCCTACCTAGAGTACTGCATCCAGTTCTGGAGCCTCCATTACAATAAGGATGTGGAGATGCTGGAGCGTGTCCAGAGAGGGGCCACTGGGATGGTCAGAGGGCTGGAGCAGCTCTGCTATGAGGACAGACTGAAAGAGTTGGGGCTGTTCAGTCTGGAGAAGAGGAGGCTCTGAGGTGACCTTCTTGTGGCCTTTCAGCATCTGAAGGAGTCCTACAAAAAGGCTGGGGAGGCACTTTTTAGGATATCAGGTAGTGACAGGACTAAGGGGAATGGATCAAAGCTGCAGGTGGTAGATTCAGAGTGGACGTGAGGAGGAAGTTCTTTACCATGAGAGTAGTGAGACCCTGGAATGCGTTGCCCAGGGAGGTGGTTGAGGCCCCATGGCTAGAGGTGTTTAAGGACAGGCTGGATGAGGCTGTGGCCAGCCTGATCTAGGGTAGGGTGTCCCTGCCCATGGCAGAGGGCTTGGAAATAGATGATCCTTGTGGTCCCTTCCAACCCTGACTGATTATATGACGCTTATTTTTTTCTTTTCCTCCATATTTTCTCTGCTTTACATTCAAATTAATGGAACCAAGAATATAATCCTTTTTCATTGTGGAGACATTTCTTCTTTTGATATAGAAAAAAGAGTGTAGGAGCCTAGTTAGATCATTAACTGTGTGAGCATTGATATAAAGCATCATTAATCAGATAAACACAAGGGAGGTGGGTTAAGCTTGAGAGGGTCTTGAAACACTCTCATGGAGAAGAAGAATACTGTGCTCAAAAATGAGACCATCTAAGACTCCAGCCAAGAATGTGACCCACAACTGATGCCAGGTGGACGAAAGACATAGGTTGAACTGAGGTAGATGTTGGCCTTCCTTCCAAAGATCCCCAAAAGGTGACCAACAGGTGGCAATGAGCATGCATAAAGAGGTGAGACATTATAGAAATGAGTTCCAGAAACTGATTGTAATAACTCCACCTATTCCCATAACTAATTGTAATAACCCTACCCCTGTACTGAATAAGTATGATTTTGTAGTATAAACATTTCACCTGAACAAGGTGAAGTTGTGCAAGGTCTTTGGACTTGTCACCCAGTGCTGGTTAAACATGCCTTATCTAATAACACTTTGCGTTTTGTGAGGTTTTCTTTCCGTAAGTCACTTTCTAGTCTCTGTTTTTTTCTATCAAACTCAGATTTTCCTACACTGCTCAAACTACATCAGTACTGAACTGAACTGAAATCTTGCCTCTCATGGATTTAGGAATGGTGCTGCAATGCGATGTTAGCAGAAACTTTTTTAATGACTTCTTCAGCCTATGGGTAGACATAGCTGCTTCAATCTTTCCATGTAAAATTTTCAACAGAAGTAGGACTCAGATTTATATAGATACCCATACCATTACCACTGTCTCTCCTTTCCCAGAATGGTGCCCTAGAGCTCTGAGCTTTTAAAGTAGGTAGAAGTATGGAAGAGAAAGGAAGGAAAGGCAGTATGAGGAGATGACTTCCACAGCTCACATGAAAACCATGGCACTTGACAGCAGAAAACAAAAGATTTTTGGAGTCAGAAAAAGAGCTGAGTTCAGAATGACATAAGTCTGTGGCTTAACCATTAACTCCCTCTCAAAACTCATTGGTTGCCAGAATCCCATTTATCTTGGATGCCTTATGCACTTTTTGTTAGACATCCATTGGATGAAATGCAAAACCAATGAAAGCAGGGGGCTGGAGTCACCTCTGCCAGGGCCTGCCTTACTCTGCAGGTTTTACTTTCCCATTTGCATCACTCTCCTGTTCCCTCAATTTGACCTTCTGCTGTTTTCCTGTTTTCTGATGCACAATTTCAGCATGCATTGTTAAGACCTACAACCCAGCCCTACCTCTGCATCAGTAATTGCAGCACTCATCCATGAATGTCAGCTGGGAGGTAGCCTAAGTCAACTAGGCAAAAAAGAGAAGACCTGAAATCATCTGAGTTTTGCACTGAGTCAGAGCTGTAAGTACTTATTACCTTTTGAACTAACATAGGGGTGACTCACTGGTATGACCAGACTGAATTAAATGGGAGCTAGACACTACAAGACTGCTTTTTCAAAACAGGAGGGACTGCTCTTGGCAGTAACTGTAACCTGGCAGTACTCTGCAATAACACTAACTTAACTGTAACCCAGGCAACCTGACAACATTAGTATTCCACTAATTAGTAATGGCCTTTCATCAGCCTCAGATTGGTCAATCAAGCTTTTGTGAATAAAAATTCACCTTCGGAAGCTAAACTTCAATTTTTGGTAGAAAGTGGGATTTTTGTCTTGTCTATTGGAAGATTCACTGACATTAAGACAGGATGTGAATAAGTGCTGTTCTGGCTAGCTCACACTGCCATGAACTGCAAATACTCCTACTGGACTCTACATCCCATTCTGTGTATCCCATTCTGCATGCAGTGCCTAGTAGGGATGCTCACAGCAGAAGCTTGCTCAATCTTAGCCTCTCCCCAGGCTAAGCAGAGAGAAATGGACACAATCAAGTGGAAAGAAGGACACTTCCAAATGGGAAACAAAGAAACAAATTATAAACAATGAAAAAATTACTGCTGATAGTTTAAAAATTAGTGCAATTAATTAAGTTACAGTGTAATTAATCCATATCTGTTGCTTTTTTGGTCTTGCTTCCCCATATTTAGAATACAATTTATGCAACTTAATGCTGTTGAGCAAGGGCTGATATATTTTGACTTAGGATTTTTTTTCTTTTTAATGAGGCATAAATCAATACTTCTGAAATGAATCATTAATGTGGTTTACAATGATGTGTTTCTCCTCTGCTCTCCAGAATATACTTGAAAGCTTTTTTATTTTCCAGTGTTTCTGCATTTTTAGAGATACTGACTGAAAATATTCTTCCTAATCAAGAAAGCTCCCATTCAGTGTTTTGTATGTTTGGTTGGTTGGTTGGTATGATTTAGGTTTTGATGTTTTGTTTTTGTTTTTTTTTGAAGGCCTGCGTGTTGTTAATGTGATTACTTCAGATGAGGGACACAGGCATTTTTCTGAGATGCTGGTAAATTGATGATGTCAAGTGAATATTAATTGGTCACTGAAGTATAACTCTTTAATTGCCTGATGAAGACTATGGAAATCCTGTAACTGGTCATAAATTGCAAAGGAGGGTGTGGCATCTGCTTTAATTCTTGTGTTATTCTTACTGTCACTGCTGTTTCGTTTCTTCTCCAGTTCCATGCATGTCAAAGTAACTCCTTAGAGATGAGAAGAAGATGCACAGTTAGTAAGTAGAAACTAATAGTTGGTCTTTCTTCACTGCAGTTATTGTGTGTGTGTTGGTTTTGTTTGTTTGTTTCCAATTGCCTTGCTAATGAGGCAGTGACCAAGCTGTGCTTCTCAGAAACGATGATGTGGCCTAGGCAGATGCTTTGCCAAGTCCTTGTGTTTCCTTAGGTCACTGTTGCATTTGTTTACCCTTTAGAGTCATTTTTTCGAACAATCCAGCCTGACTGTACACTTCATGCCTGTGAATATAAAACATTCTTAAACCAAATTCACTCTAAATGACACTTGTACTAATAGCAGCAGTTCCTTGCTTTCCTTCATTTCTACTGTCTTTCATAAGATGAAATGACCATAATAAGAGCTGGAGCAATGTAGAAAGAGTTCTAACTTCTTTCTTTGTGTTATTGTTGGTTATTAATGCATTTGAGACAGAGACAATATAGGATTTATACATCTGTGAGTTAAGCGTCAGTTCTGGAACAGGGTTCAGAAGCCAGCTTGAGGATGGGTAGAGAAAACCCCTAGAGCTTCTGTGCCTAAATTTGATCTTCTGTCCAGGGCTTGCACACATGAATCAGATCTGTAAACAATCATATTTACACTTGGAAACTATGTTGGTATTTTTGCTTGCTGGTGCATTGAAAATGGAAAACCATGTTTCAGACCTTTCTTCACAATAAAGTCTATGACCTGTAGCCACTAAATTATGAAGCATGAAGAGGCCACTCACAGGTTCTGTAAAAATGCAAGACTAAAGGAACCAAAACAGCAAGCAGGAGCCTTCAGCAGGAATCTGGATTCTGCTCCCATAGCTACTTCTGTGGCAAACTATTGAATATAACTTATCTGAATAAGCAGAATCTGGAATTCCCTTCCATAAAGACATTGCAGATATCATGAAGCTGTTATGCACTGCTATTACTCATTGCCTATCTCTGTGGTCACATAATACTTCCAAGTGCACTCTTTGTTGTGTCATGACCATGCCAATAATGCAAAGTAAACCTCATATCTGAAGTCTTCATAGCTCAGGCAGCAAGTCATCTGCTAAAGCAAAATATAACAGAAAATCTAACTTAGTATGTGCTGAAGTGATCATTGACATTAGACTGTCTTTTACACTGTAATTCTATACTGTGCTGATCTTTAACAACATGAGCATTCTTGAGCATAAGAAGAAACAAAATAGAGATGATAGTGTTGGCAGTTGTTAAGAAGGCCTCAAAAATTTCAGAGGGGCGCTGCAACTTACTCTGCACAACAACTAAAGTATGATTAGTCAAAAAACTTTTGTCCTGGTAGGGCTTAAAACCTGCCAGCCTGATTTAACCCTTTCTCTTCTCCTCTGTTGTGAGTCTGGAAATGGAGTTGAATGAGCAAACAATGAATAGTTTCACCCCAGTAAAGCCTTGAGGACTAGGGGCTTAGCATCATATTTCAGGTGTCTTGTGCTGCCCATCAATGTGCCTACATGGTCACATGAGACATGATGTATATAATGGGGAGTGATTTAGAAACTACCTTTCTGCACTGACTCTTCACTGGGAGCAGCACCCCACTTGTGGCTCGTTAACTGGGAATCACGTCAGCCACATGTTTGCAGCTTGCACCAGCTGCTCAACAACAGCAACTCCATTCTTCTCTCCTTCCCTCTACCTGGAATATTTTGTATTTTACCCTGGGATCGTTATCATGGGTTTTGCAAGCATCTTTGTACAGGAAACTTAGGGACCAAAGCATCATGAGTAGATATGCTGAAGTTAATGCTAAGGCTCCATAAGCATAGTTAGAACTTTCCTGGTTTTGCATTCATATTTTTCCAAGTTCTGATTGTTTAAACTGTTTGATTCCCTGTTTGTGAGTACCCTTTGTGCAAATACTTCCTGTCGACCAAAAATTCAAAGAATCTCAGGGAATTTACCTCATTTAAAAAATATTAATAATAAAATTAATATTCATACAGAAATTAATAATAATAACTCATAGCTGTCCTGGGTTTGGGCTGATCCCTCCCCCGGGAAGAAATTCACAACACAAACCCCCCTACTTCTTGAAAGTCAGGGAAAGATGCAATTGTATTTTCTTATAATATAAGTATAACAATGTAAAGAGAAATAAGAACTAGAGAAGGAAGGAAGGGAAAAAAAGAAAAACAATACAATAACCTTAAGGGAGATGGGGAGGGGGTCAAGCGGCGGCGAAGCAGCAGAAGCAGCAGTAGCCAAAACAGCAGCCGGGGAAGATAGGCGAAGCTGCAGCAGCAGAAGCCAGCGGGTGAAGGGGGAGAACAAACTGTGCTTCTAGACATTAAGTTCTTGATGCTCCAATGAAATTATATTAATTTATCTATTGTTGCCATTTATGTGGCCTGTCCCTGGAATGTTCATCTCTCCCCTATGTCTGAGCTAGAGGATCAGCTCAAACAGCCACAATCCACCCCTTTAATATAATTTACCATTGCAGCATCAAGTCATTCTATGTAACTAGGAATAACATCAGTATCGTAGATGATCATTTTCCAGGCTTCAAGCATCTTTCTTCAATCTTTGGTCATTCATCTTCTTATTTCCATCTGCCTCAGGCATTGGCTAGCTCAATGTTTTTTTTTTCAATGAGTGGAACAGAGCAGGACTCTTGGCACTCTCAGGGCTCATGCTCATGGGTAGCGGGCTCTTCATGGCTTTTCTTGGACACCACAATCATCTGCAAAAGAACTCATAACAACATATCTACATTCTTTCTGCCAATGTCAGATTCTTTTGTGGCACAAATTGTATTTTACCGTTTTTCTTCATAACCCAATATGTATGACCAGGTCCTTCAGCAGAAACCACCCCTCGGACAGGTGTAGCCTCCCCCGAAGGGGAGAATACCCAAACAGACTTGCCTAACAAATTCTTTTCACGAATGACAGGAACCCTGTCACCTTCTACCTTTTGTAAGACCTCTGAATGAGCTGGGCCAGCTCGGTTGGTGGAACCTCTACTATTCACTACCCAAGTGGCTTGGGCTAGATGTTTCTCCCAGTTCTTTAAGGTTCCTCCCCCCATTGCCTTTAAAGTTGTTTTCAACAAGCCATTGTAACGTTCAATTTTGCCTGAGGCGGATGCATAGTAGGGGATGTGATAGATCCACTCAATGCCGTGCTCTTTGGCCCAAGATTTTATGAGATTGTTTTTAAAGTGGGTACCATTATCCGATTCAATTCTTTCTGGAGTGCCATGTCGCCACAGGATTTGTCTTTCCAAGCCCAAAATGGTGTTACGTGCAGTGGCACGGGAAACTGGATAGGTTTCCAGCCATCCGGTGCTTGCTTCCACCATGGTCAGCACATATTGCTTTCCAGTCTGAGAACGAGGTAGAGTGATGTAATCAATCTGCCACGCTTCACCGTATTTGTACTTTGCCCATCGCTCACCATACCACAAGGGCTTCAGACGCTTGGCTTGTTTAATAGCAGCACAAATATCACAGTCAAGTATAACTTGTGTTATAGCGTCCATGGAGATGTTGATTGCTCTGTCCCGTGCCCATTGGTAGGTAGCATCTCTGCCTTGATGTCCTGAGGAATCATGGGCCCACCGGGCTAAGAACAGTTCACCTCGGTGTTCCCAATCTAAATCCAAATCACAATTTACATCGGTCTGAAACACCTTGGCAGCTAAATCTGCCTGATGGTTGTGCTGATGTTCCTCAGTAGCTTTACTTTTGGGCATGTGAGCGTCTATGTGTCGTACTCTTACAGGGATTTTCTCTAGACGGGTAGCAATGTCCTGCCATAAGTCAGCAGCCCAAATTGGCTTTCCTTTCCATTGCCAATTATTTCTTTTCCAGTCCTTTAGCCAACCCCATAAGGCATTAGCCACCATCCATGAATCAGTATAGAGGTAAAGCATGGGCCAGTTCTCACGCTCAGCCACGTCAAGAGCAAGTTGGATAGCTTTTACTTCTGCAAACTGGCTTGACTCACCTTCTCCAGCTTTTGTTTCAGCCACTGCCCGTATAGGGCTCCAAACTGAAGCTCTCCATTTCCTCTTGTTTCCAACAAGGCGACAGGAACCATCAGTAAATAGAGCATATTTCTTTCTCCTTCAGACAAATCAGTGTAAGGAGGAGCTTCTTCAGCCCGACTCATTCGCTCCTCTGGAGGATTTATACAGTTTGTACCTTCTGGCCAGTTGGTGATCATCTCCACTATGCCAGGTCGTTCAAGGCTCCCCATGCGTGCTCGCTGTGTTATGAGAGCCATCCACTTAGACCAGGTAGCATCGGTTGCGTGATGTGGCGATGACCCCTTTCCCTTAAACATCCAGTTCAAAACTGGCAATCTGGGAGCCAAAAGAAGCTGAGAGTCTGTTCCTATTACTTCTGAAGCAGCTTTCACACCTTCATAAGCAGCAAGGATCTCTTTCTCCGTTGGTGTATAGTTTACTTCTGACCCTCTATATCCTCTACTCCAGAAACCAAGTGGTCGGCCACGTGTTTCTCCTGGGACTCTCTGCCATAGGCACCAGGTTGGACCATTATCACTCGCAGCCGTATACAGAACGTTCTTAATGTCTGGACCAGTTCGAACAGGCCCCAAACCCATTGCATGAACTACTTCCTGTTTTATCTGATCAAAGGCTGCTTGTTGTTCAGGTCCCCACTGAAAGTTGTTTCTCTTTCGAGTTATATCATATAAAGGTTTTACAATTTGGCTGTACCCAGGGATGTGCAGCCTCCAAAATCCAACTGTTCCCAAGAAAGACAATGTGTCCTTCTTATTTGTGGGATTTGCCATGGCAGAAACCTTATTTATCACATCCATTGGAATGTGACGGCGACCATCTTGCCAACGAATTCCCAAGAACTGAATCTCTCTAGCAGGTCCTTTCACCTTGTCTCGCTTTATGGCAAAACCTGCCTTCAGCAGAATGTCAATTATTTTGTTACTTTTTTCAAAAACTTCCTGTGCCGTGTTCCCCCAGACAATGATGTCATCAATGAACTGCAGGTGCTCTGGAGCTCCACCTTTCTCCAATGCATCATGGATCACTGCATGACAGATTGTTGAGCTGTGCTTCCACCCCTGGGGCAAACGATTAAACGTATACTGAATCCCCCTCCAAGTGAAAGCAAATTGAGGCTTGCATTCTTCTGCTATTGGAATAGAAAAGAAAGCATTAGCAACATCTATGGTTGCATACCATTTGGCATCCTTGGATTCCAGCTCATATTGGAGTTCTAACATGTCCGGCACAGCAGAACTCATGGGCGGAGTCACTTCATTTAGGCCGCGGAAATCAACTGTAAGCCACCACTCTCCATTTGCCTTTCGCACAGGCCATATGGGACTATTGAAAGGTGAATGGGTCTTTTTAATGACGTCCTGGCACTCCAGATGACGAATCAGATCATGTATGGGCACCAAAGAGTCACGGTTTGTTCTATATTGCTTGTGGTGTACAATTTGGGTGGCAACTGGCAACTTCACATCCTCTACATTATGCTGCCCAACAACTGCAGACTCATCTGAGAGCTCAGGCCTAGCAGACAACTTCAATTTGTCTCCAACAGCTTCTACAGTTGCTATTCCAAAGGTCCACTTAAAACCCTTGGGATCTTTAAAACGCCCTTCTCTCAGAAAGTCAATTCCCAAGATGCAAGGTGCATTTGGACCTGTTACAATGACATGCCTTCGCCAATCACTTCCAGTCAAACTCATCTCTGCCTCTAACCTTGTCAATTCTTGAGAGCCTCCTGTAATTCCAGAAATAGTAATAGACTCCATTCCTTTACAGTTTGAAGGCATCAATGTGCATTGTGCACCCGTGTCCACTAGAGCCCTGTATTTCTGAATTTTCAAGGTACCAGGCCATTTAACATATACATTCCAGTATATTCTGTTGTCTTCCTGGTCCCTGGCCTCTGCCTGGTAAGAGGCAGGGCCCCCCTAATGTTGGCCATTACAAGTGCAATTGGCGCAGTGTTTAGTGGTGTTAGTTGAATCATCACCAGAACCATCTGAGTCATGTGGTGGAACTGAGGCGACTACTCTTTTAGGCTTCTCACTCTGTAACTCTCTCACTCTTTTTAGGAGAAATGAGGTAGGTTATCCATCCCATTTATCCATGTTTTCACCAAACTGGTCACGTAGGATTAACCAAAGAGATCCACGTGACTGTTGTCTATTTTTTAGTGAGTTTGGTTGAATTGGTCTTCTAGGAAGACGCCTATCCCTGATGGCCGAGACATGTACCCACTCTGAGGGTGAAGAAGAAAGTTCACTGTCCTTTGCCAACTGGGATAGGGAGGTTTTAAATTCCTCCTTGAGTTGTTTCATGCTATCTTTAATCTCTTCAGTCATAGTATTTATGGCTGACACCATAGCATTAACCGTAAGGCTATCCTCCATTTGCCTCATTTGATCAGTGAATTCACCCACAGTCATAGAAGTTGTTGCATCGTCTTTCCCCACCATCTTGCTTGCCAATGTATGGGCATAACTAGAGGGGGCAAGTGGATAAGTTTCTTTAGGAGAGCTCGGCTCATTGGTATCTCCTCAGGGTTCTCTGTTGTATAATTCAATAGAATAGCTCTCTTTTGGCCATCTCTCGCAAGCACTGACCCCCCCTGTTCAATTGTGTTCCAGTGTAAGGGTCTCCAGGGTAAATCATCCCTGTTAGGGTACCGCAGTACCCACAGCTGTCAATACGCGTGACAGAGGTAGAGTTGCCACCGAGATGTCCTAAAGTGTTTATCTATGCCATTGTCTCTCGAGAAAACTCCCAACTGCCTTACTGTCGGAGGGTTTATTTTTATGGTGTCCAATGCTCCATGCCAGCATCTGTTCAGCCAACTCATCAGCAGTTCTCGCTCTTTCCGGGCATAGTCTTGCCTAATATGCCTGACCTCCTTCCTTGGCAACGGGGCTCCCTCCTCATCATCACTATCATCACTATCATCCGTCTCCTGAATATGTTTTTCCTTTGCTTTTGCCTTTCCACTCCTTGTGCCCACAAGGGTACTGGCCTTCACACCAGCCGATGTACCTTCTCCTGGATCCTCTTCCCTTTGCTCACCCTGCTCTGGTTTATCCCCATTGTCATCTGAGCTATCTCGACCCCCAAGGCTAGCTGCCATTTTTCTCCTCGTTTTAACCGGGGCAAGGGAGACCTTATCTAAGGTAAACTCTGTCTTACTCTGGGAGGTGGTTTTCACTGAATCATCTGAGTTTTGTTTGTCTGCCTGGCTCTGTTCCACACGCGGTAGTGGGGCTGAGGCTGAGGCAGAAGGACCCTTCACCACAGCAGCAATAGCAGCCGGCTCAGCAGAGGCAAATGGGGCTAAGGCAGGAGCAGTGGCATTAGCAGGCTTGATGGCGTTAGTAGGTTCGCCTTCCGAGGACCTCGCCGCCCCCCCTGGGACCGCTTCCAGTCCCCTGGTTGCAGGCGAAAGAATCTTTGCCTCAGCAGCCTCTCTGCTGGCAGAGGCTCTGGTGTCAGCGACCCTCCTACAGATCAAAACGTTCGAGCCGCATTTTCCACAAATCAGTTCCTCAACTTTATCTGTCCGAGGAACTTTGCCATAGCCCACACCGTCTGCAGCCAGATCTGCCGCCACCGCAGCAGCCCTTTGTGACTGCACTTCTGCAGGGGTTCCATCGCCTCTACCTTTACTTTCCTCCGTTCTATTAGGTACGAATGGGAACCAGATTGTTTCCTGCCTCCATGCTTCAGGGTCAGTGGGGTACGGGCCATGTCCAACAATCTTTTCTTCTCTCAAAGGCTCCGAGGCAGGACGTTTCACTGCTCTGCGAGCAGTCCGTCTGCCCGGTGCCGTGGCCCTCCCTCCCCCGCTTCGGTCGCAGACTGTTTCTTTAACCCTTAGCTCCCTACTATTGCCTCCGGAGAAGGTAAAAACCTCACTTACAGCCTGTTTATTCCTGCATTTCTCTCGTCTCCACACTATAACCAGACCTATAATAGCAGCCAAAAACATCAAAGTTCACACATAGTAGGCCATGCTACTGGGTAGCTCATCTCTTCCCAAATAACTCCTAGTCTCTGACACCAATGTCACATACGGCACACCCTCACGACATTCCTAAACCTAAAATATTCCTAACAACATCTCCAACCTTTCCTTAGCCACGCTATTTACCGAGTCCCCCAGACCATCTTAGCAAAGAATGAACACACTGGTAGTGCACCATAGCTGTACAACACTGCTGAACCGACAGAGTCAGAATTGAGGGCAATAATAGGCCAAGAATATATCAAACAACTTCCTTTTTCCCTGATGTTCTTATTCTGATTATAAATCACAGGGGGAAAGGAAAAAAAACAAAACAACAAGCCAAGACTCGTGCCCCACGTACGGCGCCAAAAAGAGTCCTGTCCCCGGGTTTGGGCTGATCCCTCCCCGGGAAAGAAATTCACAACACAAACCCCCCCTACTTCTTGAAAGTCAGGGAAAGATGAAATTGTATTTTCTTATAATATAAGTATAACAATGTAAAGAGAAATAATAACTAGAGAAGGAAGGAAGGGAAAAAAAGAAAAAAATACAATAAACCTAAGGGAGATGGGGAGGGGGTCAAGCGGCGGCGAAGCAGCAGAAGCAGCAGTAGCCAAAACAGCAGCCGGGGAAGATAGGCGAAGCTGCAGCAGCAGAAGCCAGCGGTGAAGGGGGAGAACAAACTGTGCTTCTAGGACTTAAGTTCTTGATGCTCCAATGAAATTATATTAATTTATCTATTGTTGCCATTTATGTGGCCTATCCCTGGAATGTTCATCTCTCCCTATGTCTGAGCTAGAGGATCAGCTTCAAACGGCCACAATAGCCAATTATTAATCTCCATCATGACTTTAAATGGGTCCTGAATAATTTAAAATTCTGACAATTACAAGCAACAAGAAAAGTGAGTGATAATCCTTTCAAAAGGCCATTTTAATAAAAAAAGTTATTGTCAGAGCTGAACTACACTAAGAATCATAAGTCTGCCAGGACGTTTGAATTGTGTGCTCAACAGTTTGTGAGATATTTGTAATGCAAATAAATTGTATGCTTTAAAGTGCTGCTTTTTACTGTTACAGAAGCATTTTTGTATCAGATGAGTGCTGTGATGGAGTGACGGGGAGCAGCTTGATGCAAGCTAAGTTCCGTTTATTGTACTTTCAGCACTTGGTTATATACCTTAACATACAAGCTAAAAGATCATGCCAAATCCTAATTGGTCATTAAGACAGACCTCATACCTTAGCAGTATAGATAAGCAAAGATTAACAAAAACCTCAAATTCATGCTTTACATTTTTTCATCTATTGCAACATTCTCTAAGGTCATTTTGACCCTCTATTTTACTTAACTCAGTACTTTTCCACTTATACATTCTGGATCCATGGCTTATGTTCCAGCGTGTCAAGATCAAGCAGCTGTACAGCACTAAAAGTCCTATCATTCCCAGCAGATGAGTACAAAAGCTGGTGACCTACCTAATTGTCCCACATGATCTAAGACATCACCTCAAGTTTCAAAATTATGTGGTTTGTAAATATGATTACACTTTTTCATCTTACCATCATAACTTTTTAAATGGACAATTTTATTAGGCATGCTTTGTGAGTCTATTCTGAAGAACTAGGAATTGTTAGGATTCCCCATGGGCATTACAATTGGCAAAAAGTACTTACCAGCTTGGCAAAAAAAGCCTGGGATTTTGTAGAATGGAGTCTTCCAAATCCATGCATTCTCACTGCCTTTTTTTTTTTTTTTTTTTTTTTTTTTGAGATTTAACTTACTCATATTACATTGCTTTTGCACATGATCCACAGAAAAGACATATTATCATGTATCATCAGATTTTATTTTTAAAGAGTGGTGTAATAAATCACTGGCAGAAATGAATAAGAAACACTGCACCTTCTCCATCACTTTCACTCTTTAATGTGATTCTATAATCATTCTATAATTCACATTTTTTTAAACAGTTTTATGTAGGCAGATATGAAACCCCCAAAAAACTGTAATATTATATGTGCAGTCTCAAGGCAATGATTCTGGCAATATTGCTTTCTTTTGCTTTCTTGCTTTTCTTAGAAATACAATTATTCCACAGTTTTTTTTATCTGTCTTTCTAAGTTTCACAAATTTTAAAGGGGATGGAATGGAATAAAGACAGCAAATTAAGAAAAACTTCAACAGAATGTTGCTGCTCAGCTTGCTCATATTAATGGTTCAAATTCCTTTGACTTTTTATGTAGGGTGAAAAAGATAATAGCAGTGTCCTTTCAGATTTTTAGTGTATGGAGCTCCTCTGAAAGATCTGGACAGTGAAGGAAATTCAGATTTACTACTTACCATGCTAGCCATAAAGTTCCTTTATAGAAAGAGAGTATCAAAGGTTCGTGTTCCTTCCACAGTAACCAAGCACAACTGTAGAAATGGAAACAATTGGTAGCATTAGTTAGATCCAGCATCATAACATCTAATTGTAATTAAGCCTTGCTGGAACTAATATTTACGTGTATCAAACTGACATGATGCTGAAGTCAATTTGCTTTTTATTTGTTTTACAAAACCACTCCAGCAGGCTGTGTCCAGGTTTAGATGTAAGAACACTGCTGACAAATGTTAAGCAAAAAATTCACATAGTCATAAATAGAATTACCTTCAGTTTATAAATGCAACACTAAAGACTGGGGATTCCTGGGTTTGCCTCTGTCTTGTAAATCGTGAGTGATATGGGCCAAAACTCTTTTCTGTCTTTGGAAGTTTGTAAATAACTTGTTTTCCTGACAAACAAATGTCCTGTCCTCTGCCTCCACTGTATATTTTTTTAAAAAGTAGTTCATCCTGTCTTCATCTGATACTTGCAATCTCACTGCTTTGCACACAAATTCTACAGATACAACAGATGTTGAGCAGTATCTACTGAAATCATACAATCGTAGGTGGTAGGGTTGAAAATTAGCTCTTAAAATCTAATCCATTAGTCTGCTCTAGTGCTATATCAGCCTTACAGTAAAGAGTTTTTTTTCTCATGCTGAGGTGGAATTTCCTGTGTTGTCATTTGTATCTATTGTCCCTTGTATTATCACAGGACACCAGTGAAAAGATGACAGCACCTTGTTCCTGACATCTGCCCTTCAAGTATTTATAAACATAAACAAGATCACTTCTCATTTGTCTCTCTTCCAGACTCCAAGTTTCCATGATCTTTTGAAGTGATGGAGAGCAGCAGAATAACATCATCAGCCAGCTCTCTCAGCACTTCGGTGCAGGACTCATGGCCATATGTTGGCAAATGTATATTTTCCCTCAATGGTTGTGTGTCTTCTGTGACATCCCAATGCCCAGCTTTCAATAGAAACTGGAGTCCTGTACTATGCATTATACCCATTGCTTCTACTGGGTTGTCTCTTCACTGGAAAGGATTAGAGATATTTTCAGAGGGAGATGACTGCTTCTACCCTGGACAACCAGGCCAGTTGCAAAAGGAGAACCTCCTCAGAACTGCTTAAAGTTTTGGAGGTTTATTGTGTTGTTCATCAGATTCTGATATTTATGTCACTATTGTAAATCCAGTGCTGATATTTTATGCTCTTTGAAATGAAATCATAGAGATTACTTCTTTTGTTGTTTTCTTTTTCTATTTATAGATACTGAGATATAACAATTTTCAAGGAGTACTAATAGTCTATTTGCAGCATATGCTACTGAAAAGGCTGCATTGCAGATGTTCAGAAGCACAGAAAGAGTAAAACCATCAGACAAGCACTCCAAAATGAAGACTATCTAAAATTTTGTGTTCCTCTCATTGTAATATTTTGGCAACAAATCACAGATGTACAACACATGGGCAAGTGAAAAAGTGATTATGTAGGTTATAATGGCAGCCCTGATTTCATAATGTATAATGCATTCATCTCTAGGTGTATTTGTGCATCTGTCAAGGTAATTTTACTGGTAATATAAGAGCTTTTGAAATGATTTCCTGAACCAGCTATCTCATTTGCAGCATTTAATTGATATTTTATATTTTTGTCATTATTACTTTATGTCATTAGTCCATGACATAGTGGCTAAATACATTACAGTGACAGTTATTCCCGCTTCCACCTGTGATTCATCCATTTGAGCCTTACCATCATTCTTGCACATGTCTTGGTGCCCCTTTCTACTTTTGAAGAGTCTCTGTGGCACTAAGATAGCCCTAGCTAGGTGTGATAGTGTGTCTGAGTCTGGGCTGGTTTCCCTAGAAGCTCATATATGGTAGAATGTGGCCTAGTGATCTTTTGCTGAGAAATAAAGTAAATGTTGTTAATTTCTGTCTTCCTCTTGTCACACAAGCAGCATCATGCTCCAGCTTGTCTTTGATCTCTCTGACACTCAAATAACACTCAAAGAGTTTCTTCTCTCATCAATTTTCTGAAGAATAAAACCTGAGATCTGGAGCAGTGGGAGAGAGAAAGGATTGTGGCCCAGTGATTCATTTCCACTCTTGCCCATCTGGGTGCTGCTAGTGCTAATGATGTCTGAAGCTGGTCTTTTGACATCTGAATTCTAATTGCTTTTCCAATCAACCACCTCTCCTTGATATATTTTACAGAGAGGCCTTGATGCCTAAAACTTATGTCACCTTTGAAACTAATTTTTCTCTTTGGGGTTTTTTGTTTGTTTGTGTTTGGCTGCCCGGTTGGTTGGGATTTTTTTCATTGTGAATTTTTTTGGCTAGAATGATCCTAAATCCCAAGTTGCTATCTATTCCAATGACAAGAATAAAGTGGGTGGGAAAATCTGCACTATTAGAGTGACACTTGGGTCACTCTTGGGTATAAGGTATTGTATATATGGTGGAATGTAGTGGAGACCCTGTCAGCATGATGCAGTTGTTTGTAAGTGGGGAGCAAAATAAAGCTGTACAATTCCCCATTTATAATTTTTTCTGAGCTGTTCCCTCCCACAGCAATGTTTTCACCAGCAGAAAGCCCTTAAACAGATCTTTATTCTGATCAGAATAATGCTCTCAGAGCATGTTACTAATCCCCTTTTTCAGTCTTCTCTGAATAACAGCTTTGCTTTTTCCCTGTCAACATAGATTATGTTCACTGTTTCACACCTTTCAGTTTTATGAATTATTTCCTTTTAAAATAACTGCAGCAGATATGTCAGTCATAAGTTATTCTGTATGATATTACAACAAATTGCTTTCATGAGATGATACTTTGCCAGATATTTTGTGACCTCAGGGCCCAAGGGCCTCTATATTCATCCCTGCCAAAAGCAGGTATCAATGAATTCACTACTGGTAAAGACACATGTAAAACAAGCACCTCTGAAAACAGAGCAAGATCACGAATTAACTTTTCTTTTGAAAGATGATAAGGCATGAAATGTGACTTAAAGGTGTCATGGAGTGGCTAAGGATAAACAGCCAAGTGTGGATTTGTTTGACAGACTAAATAACTATCTGCCCATCATACAATCCATCCAGTCAAAGATGTGGTCCTACATCAGATACTGGAGAAAATAACTACAAAATCTTGCTGCTGTTTCTGGGTGTCAACATTGCAGAGACCCTACCTCTGCTCACTTTCCACCTGCAAAATTCTTGCTTGCTTTGGAAAGAGTAATTTTGAACTTTGACAATATCTGCTTTGAACTGTTGGAGTCTAATTTACCTTTTTCATTCCATTGCATTGGGTGGCAAATAAGTACTTAGAGAGCTAAAGAACCACATTTACATGCCAGGATAATAAAAATGGTTAATTGTTTGATTGATTGATAAATTAATTAGTATTTAATAGCCAGAAGAATTCCATCTGTGCAGGCTGAAAGAGGTGAGTTTAAATGTTAAAGATACAACTAAATGTTAAAGATACAATTGCCCACTCGCATCAGAACAAATACCCAAAAGAAAAAAGAGGAGGGTAATTGTTATTGGTGATTCCCTTCTGAAGGGAACAGAGGGCCCCATATGCCATCCAGACCCCTTCCACAGGGAGGTCTGCTGCCTCCCTGGGACCCGGGTCAGGGATGTTACCAAGAGGCTGCCTACTGTAGTGAAGCCCTCTGATTACTATCCCTTATTAGTTATTGTGGTGGAGGGGCTGCAGCCCAAAACAGAGGCCTCTATATGCCTCTACATGCCTGGACATATTTTTCTGCCAGGACCCATGGTAGTAAACAGGTTGTGTAACACACACACCCCCAGTCCGTGTATCCCTGGGGTCCACCCAGGTGATCCCCATATTTGGAAGGGTCCAGGCAAACAGCTCCTGCCTATTAAGGTAAAGTTTGGCTTACTGCCAACCTGATTGGTCACTTTGGATGGCCAAAAGGGCCATGAATCTCGACCCACAGTCTATAAAGAGGGGTGCAAAGGTGCACCACATGTTCAGGGTATTCAGACTCAGCTCTCTGACCCTGCCTGCAGTGCAGCTCAGCTCTCTGATCGACATTTCAGCTCTGACCTGCACCCAAAGTGCTCAGAAGTTAAAGCACTGCTCCGATGCTCACTGAAGCTTAGACATCTTACTTTGATCTCAAGGCACAGTTAACCTGTCTGCTTACTCTTCAAAGCAGAGCACATTCACGTCTGCACCTGATACATATATGGGGAGCCGATAGCCCCCTAAGCCTAGAGCTAGCTGTGCATACCGGCCAACTATCTCAACTTATCTACGGAGCTCAGTCTCCCAGCAGCCTGGCACACACTGCATGTCCGCTGCTATAGCCTGGAGAACCAGGACAGCAGACCTCTGAATTGTCTGCAAACCCACAAACACAGCCTGCTAGCTGTGAAAGGACCGTGCCAGAAGCTGCACGGACAAACAAATCCTTCTCCTGTTCCTGGAATCCTGCCAGCTGACCATCTCTGGACATGCAGTATCCAGAAAAACAGCAGCATCGAGGCAGAGACCACCTCACACCAGGAGAAAAGGTTAGAGAAACCCTGTTTGCCCCAGAGACTGGGAAGATTTAGCATTTTCCTCGCAAGCCAGGAAGATTCCAGCCTCACAGAGACCCGGACACAGGGCACAGGCTGTGATACAACCCTGGGAGGGTGATTAATAATTAAGGACAACACATTCAAGTAAGCTATGATTCCTCTGTAATCTAAGTTATCTCTGCCTTAGAGCAGACACAGCTTTCAGCCCCTGCTGGGAAAACAGCATTGTTCTTAAACAGGCATTAAGCCTGAGGGAAATCTCTCTCTGTCTATAGTTGATGATATTTAACAATTATTAACCAAATCCCTGTACATATATATATCATATGCTAATTGTTTTCATAACTTTGCACTAGAACTTATTACTCGGTGGTTGGGGTTGGAACAAGTTTGTAAATATTAATTTTAATAAATAATTTTTATAAAAAAATTATTACCACCTCAAATTAATTTCTCACCTTCCCCTAATAAGGAAGGAATAGAGAAACCCCCTCCGCAACAGTTATGCAGGCAGGGACATGATGGAGGTTGATAACAGGAGGGCTAAAGCTATCAAAAGGGACTTTAAGGCACTGGGAAAGCCGATTGAGGGAGCAGGGGCAAGGTAGTCTTTTCATCTCTTACCCTGGTGACAGGTTTGGAGTGCAGAGAGGAATAGGAAAGTGCATTTGTTATAATACAGTGGCTCAGGGGCTGGTGCCTCCAACAAAACTTCAGATTCTTTGATCTTGGGGAACCTTTTTATTGCCCCACAGGTCTGCAAGCAACAGAGGGATGCAACTGACGCAGAGGGGGAGAAGGACCCTGGCACAGAGCAGGCTGGGCTTGTTGAGAGCGCTTTAAACTAGAGTGGAAGGGGGAGGGGGTTAAACCATGACAGCACTAGAGATAAATCAAAGGAAATTAAGGATGGTGAGGCTAGAGAATAGGGGTCAAATAGCAGCAGCCCAGCTGACGTAAGTGCAATGTACACTTAATGCACGCAGGTATGGGCAACACAAAGAGGAGCTGGAAGCCTTGGTGCTGGAGGAAAACTATGATATTGTCGCCATCACTGAAATGTGGTGGGATGGCTCACATGATTGGAGTGCTGCAATCAGTGGCTACAGACTCTTCAGGAGAGACAGGCAAGGAAGAACGGGTGGAGGAGTGGCTCTGTATATTAGGAATGCTCTGGATGTCATGGAGGTAGAAATCAAGGATGATCAAGTTGAGTCATTATGGGTGAGAATTAAGGGGAAAGCCAACAAGACTGATATCATGGTTGGAGTCTGTTATAGATCACCCAATCAGGAAGAAGAGGTTGATTTATTGCTCTTTAAACAACTGGAGGCTGCCTCAAGATCACCTGCCCTTGTTCTGGTGGGCAACTTTAACCTACCAGACATCTGCTGGGACTTAAACACTGCAGAGAAGAAGCAGTCTAGAAGGTTTCTAGAGTGTGTGGAAGACAACTTCTTATCCCAGCTGTTATGTGAGCCTAGCCGGGGGGCAGCCCTGCTTGACCTGCTGCTCACACTGTAGAGAAGGGCTGGGTAGGGGATGTGGTGGTTGGAGGCTAGCCTGGGGTCCAGTGGACAAGAATTATAGAGTTTTCAATATATGGAGAAACCAGGAGGGGCCATCAGCAGAACCTCCCACACTGGACCTTCCAAAGGACAGACTTCAGCCCTTTGGACTCAGAAAGTTCCTTGGGAAAAAGCCCTTGAAAACAAAGGGGTCCAGGAATGTTGGACCTCTTCAAGAAAGAATTCCTATAGGCACAGGAGCAGGCAGTGCCATTGAGATGAAGATGAGTCGGATGAGGGAGGCAGCCAGACTGGATGGACACGGAGCTGCTGAAGGAATTAAAGATTAATAAAGAGAGTGTATCACCTATTGGAAAAGAGGAGAGGTGTCCCAGGAAAAGTCAAGGAAGTTGCTAGGTCTCTGCAGGAAAAAAATTAGAGAGGCAAAAAGCCCATTTTAGAACTTGAGCTGGCTCCGTCCTGTCAAGGAAAATAAGAAAATGTTTCTTTAAATATATGAATGGCAAGAGCAGGGCCAAGGACTCAACCCCTCCAGTCCTTATTAGATAGAGAGGGGAATATAGTGACAAAGGATGAGGGACAAGGCAGAGGTGCTTAACACATTCTCTTGCCCTCAATCCTTCAATAGTGGGACAAGGTTTGTCTTCCAGGACAGCTGGACTCCTGAAGTGGCAGATGGAGTCAGGGTCACATATAGTCCCACTCTAATCCACTGAGGAAGAAGTAAGGGACCTGCTGAGACACTGAATCCTCACAAGTCCATGGGACGCCAGATGGGATCATCCTAGGGTGCTGAGAGAGCTGGCCGATGAGCTGGCCAAGCCACCCTCCATCAGTTATCAACAGTACCTGGCTCACTGGAGAGGTCCCCGAAGACTGGAAGCTGGCCAATGTAGATACCCATACACAAGAAGGGTCGTAAGGAGGACGCCAGAAAACTACAGCAGACCTGACTCAGCTGACCTCAGTGCCAGGCAAGGTGATGGAACATAGTCATCTTGAGTGCCATCACAAAGCACCTACAGGATGGCCAAGGGATCAGGCCCAGCCATCATGGGTTTGGGAAGGACAGGTTCTGTCTCACCAATCTGATCTCCTCTTATGATCAGGTTACCTGCCTGGTGAATGTGGGGCAGGCTGTGGATGTAGTCTACCTGGACTTCAGCAAAGCCTTTGACACTGTCTGCCACAACAAGCTCCTGGTCAAGCTGGCAGCTCGTGCCTTGGAAAGATTCACTCTGTACTGGGTCAAGAACTGGCTGGATGGCAGAGCTCAGAGAGTGGTGGTGAATGGTGCCACATCCAGTTGGCAGCCAGTCACTAGTGGTGTTCCCCAAGGATCAGTGCTGGGTCCAGTCCTGTTCAGTAACTTTACTGATGATCTGGATGAGGGGATTGAGTCCAGCATCAGTAAGCTTGCAGATGACACCAAGCTAGGAGCAGGTGTTGATTTGTTGGAGGGTAGGAGAGCCCTGTAGAGGGACCTAGACAGGCTAGATAGATGGGCAGAGGCCAATGGGATGAGATTTAAGGTGACCAAGTGCAGGGTTCTGCACTTTGGCCACAACAACCCCAAGCAGCACTACAGGCTGGGAACTGAGTGGCTGGAAAGCAGACAGGAAGAAAGGAACCTGGGGGTACTGGTGGATAGTAGGCTGAAGATGAGCCAGCAGTGTGCCCAGGTGGACAAGAGAGTCAATGGCATCCTGGCCTGCATCAGGAACAATGTGGCCAGCAGGACAAGGGAGGTTATTCTTCCCCTGTGCTCAGCACTGGTCAGGCCACACCTTGAGTACTGTGTCCAGTTCTGGGCCCCTCAATTCAAGTAAGATGTTGAGGTGCTGGAATGTGTCCAGAGAAGGGCAACAAAGCTGCTGAAAGGCCTGGAACACAAACCCTATGAGGAGAGGCTAAGGGAGCTGGGGTGTTTAGCCTGGAGAAGAGGAGGCTCAGGGGTGACCTCATTGCTGTCTACAACTACCTGAAGGGAGGTTGTAGCCAGGTGGGGGGTGGCCTCTTCTCCCAGGCAACCAGCAATAGAACAAGGGGACACAGTCTCAAGTTGTGCCTTTGAGTTTATTGTGTGATGAGATAAGGTCTTTGCACTGGATGATGTACGGTCTATGGCTGTGTCATGGTGCCATAATACACCTTCTGAATAACCTGTTCAGCCTGTCTGATCTGCTTTGATAATGGGGAAACACAAAAGGAGGTGGTGAAGGGAAAAGTGAGAAATAATGGGGTGACAGAAAACTCAATGTTCTTTCTCCTAAGATTATTCCTCAATGGAAGCTCTTAGCTGCAAGAATATTGTGGTGGTTTGGGTGTTAACTGCCCCCCCACACTTTCGTAAGGTACTCCAGCTAACTCAGACGGGTTCTGGGAATATAAATGAAGCTATTTACTTACAGCTAGCACAATATACAAGCAGATATTTACAGTATATACAGTTATATACAGAAATATACAAAGTAAAAACAATACAGAAGCACAACTCCCCTCCCAGAAACCTGAGTCCCCAGGAGGGGCTCTCAACCACCCCTGCACCTCCCCCCTGCCCCTCCCAACCTTAACCCAGTTCTAAGGAAGAGTAGAGGTTCAGCCAAGAGGTTAAGGAGCAAGGTTAGTGGCAGTGAGGTTAGAGAGATGTAGTTCAGTCCGAAGCCAGAGGCAGAGTGAGAAAAAAGGTGAGAAGTGTTATCTAATGTTTGCTTTCTTGTTCCCATACCTCTCAGCGAGACTGAGGGAAGGAGACATCACCAATGGTTTCCTTTTTCAGCCTATCATCTACTTTTTCTCACCAAAACATTCTAGCCTGCTTCAAACTAGCACAATCCACCCCTGTCTACCTCACTCAGAGTATCGCTGAGAACAGATCTAATCTAAACAAATATTTACACTAAAACAATATTTACAAGTTCACACTTCATTCCAGCTATCTCAGATGTAGGTGATTCAAAAGCTCAGAACAGTTTGTCTCCTCACAGATGAGATGAGAACAGGGACTCCCAGGGTGACGTTGGGTTCGTGCTCCCGTACTGTAGGTTCTCTCGTAGATTCTCTCAGTGTTGGACACCGAGGTACAAAACAGAAAATCCTAACAGCTTGTATTCTACCCGCTGAAATAAACACTTCAGTAAGGTTAGATTTCTTGTGGAATTACCTGGATTCACGTTTCTGCATTACCACTAGGTGTGACATGATCTTCAAAGACCCCACCCACGGACAGGTTTTCCTTCGGCCCGAAGGAGCAATACCCAAACAGATATCCCTAAACAGATTTTTCATGGTACACGGAACCTTAATCACTGTTATGTTGGACCAAGTTGAGTGTGCAGGTCTGCTTGTCTGAACTCTATATTTTACCACCAAGCAGCCTTGTGCTAAGTGTTTGTTCCAAGTGATTTAGCGTTCCAACCCCCATAGCTTTTAGGGCCCGTTTTCAGCAAACCATTGTAGCGCACAATCTTCCCTGAGCTGGTGCATAATAGTGTATGATGGATAGATCAATTCAATACCGTGCTCTTTGGCCCAGTTTTTCACTAGATTGTTCTTGAAATGAGTGCCATTGTCTGACCTCAATTCTCTCTGGAGTTCCATGTCTCCACATGATCTGTCTCCAAGCAAGAATGGTGTTATGTGCAGTAGCATGTGAACTGATAGGTTTTCCAGCCATCCGTGCTGGCCTCTACCATCGTTCGCACTACTGCTTGCCAGAACGAGATCGAGTAAAGTGATGTAGTCACACTCTGCCAGGCTCCACCATACTTGTACTTTGACCATCTCTCACCATACCATAAGGGCTTGATTCGCTTAGCCCTGCTTAATAGCAGCACAAATGTCACAGTCATAGATGACTTGGGTGATAGCTGTCCATGGACAAGTCAATTGACCCTATTGCTTGCCCACTGGTATTTTGCATCTCTTGCCTTGATGTCCAGATGAGTCATGGGCCCATCGAGCTAAAGAACAGTTCACCTCGGTGTTTCCAATCAAGATCAAAATCAGAGTTTGCATCAACTTGAGCAATCATAGCAGCTTGGTCTGCGTGCTGGTTGTGTTGATGTTCCTCAGTAGCTCTGTTCTTAGGCATGTGTGCGTCTACGTGCCGCACCTTCACTGGAATTCTCTCCAGACTTGCATCAATGTCCTGCCATAGATCAGCACACCAAATAGGCTTTCCTTTCCGCTGCCAACCATTCTTCTTCCAGTCCTTTAGCCAACCCCATAGAGCATTGGCTACCATCCATGAGTCGGTGTAGAGGTAAAGCATAGGCCAATTCTCATGTTCAGCCACATCAAGAGCAAGTTGGACAGCTTTTACCTCAGCAAACTGAATGGATTCTCCTTCTCCATCTCTCGCTTCGGTAACTCTCCTGGTAGGACTCCAGACTGCTGACTTCCATCTCCGCTTGTTCCCAACAAGACGACAGGAACCATCTGTGAACAAAGCATAGTTCTTTTCCTGATCAGAGAGATCACCATAGGGAGGAACTTCTTCAGCATGAGTTATTTTCTCCTCTGGAGGTTTGGTACAGTCTGTGCCTTCCATCCAGTTGGTGATCACCTCCACCAGACTAGGTCGGTCAAGGTTACCCATTCGTGCTCGTTGGGTTATCAAAGCCATCCATTTAGACCAGGTTGCATCTGTGGCATGATGTGGTGATGAACCTTTGCCCTTGAACATCCACTTTAGAACTGGCAGTCTAGGAGCTAAAAGCAATTGTGACTCAGTTCCAATCACTTCAGAAGCTGCTTTCACTCCTTCATAGGCTGCTAGTATCTCTTTCTCTGTTGCAGTGTAATTTGCCTCTGAACCTCTGTAGCTACGTCCCCAGAAACCAAGTGGATGACCACGTGACTTGTTTGGAGCTCTCTGCCAAAGGCTCCAAGTTGGACCATTGTCACTGGCAGCCGTGTACAGAATGTTCTTAATGTCCGGACCAAATCGCACAGGTCCCAAGCCCACTGCATGGACTACTTCTCGCTTGATCTGATCAAAGGCTGCTTGTAGTTCAAGTCCTGTCATGGAAAGTAAGAAAGCCCTTTTTACAAATCAGCCTCGCATGTTTTTCCCCACAAATTCCCCTAAACTCCTTTTCACAACAGTCCCCGCTCGAAATTGTTTCTCTTACGAGTCACATCATGCAGAGGTTTGACAATCTGACTGAAACCAGGAATGTGCAGTCTCCAAAATCCCACCACACCAAGAAAAGAAAGTGTGTCCTTCTTACTGGTGGGAACTGCCATGGTAGAGACTTTGTTGATCACATCCTGTGGAATGTAACGGCAACCATCCTGCCACTGCACTCCCAGAAACTGAATTTCTCTGGCAGGTCCTTTGACCTTGTCTCTCTTAATGGCAAAACCTGCTTGCAACAGAATGTCAATGATTTTGTTACCTTTCTCGAAGACTTCCTCAGCAGTTTGGCCCCACACAGTGATGTCGTCGATGAATTGGATGTGCTCTGGAGCTTTACCTTTTCTCCTGTGCATTGTGGATGACTGCGTGACAGATGGTTGAGCTTGTGTTTCCACCCCTGAGGCAAACGGTTGAACTGGTACTGGATTCCTCTCCAGGTGAATGCAAACTGAGGCCTGCACTCTTTGCTATGGGAATAGAGAAGAAAGCATTAGCAATGTCTATGGTTGCATACCATTTAGCCTCCTTCGATTCCAGCTCGTACTGGAGTTCACAGCATGTCCGGCACAGCTGTGCTCATGGGTGGAGTCACCTTGTTGAGGGCACGAAAATCAACTGTGAGTCTCCAGTTGCCATTAGGCTTGCGCATGGGCCAGATGGGACTGTTGAAAGGTGAATGAGCTTTCTCAATGACAGCCTGACTCTCCAGTTGACTAATCCAGCTGATGAATGGGCATAACAAAGAGTCACGGTTAGTTCTTGTACTGCCTGTGGTGTAGCACAGTGTATTGAGTAGGCAATCGGCACTTTCCAGATCCTCTATGTCCATGATGATCCCACAACTGCAGACTCTTCTGAAAGTTCAGGTCTAATGCACAATTTCAATTTACCATCCTCAATCTCTACAGATGCTATACCAAAAGCCCATTTGTGACCCTTAGGATCTTTGAAACAACCTTGTCTCAAAAAGTCAATTCCCAGAATGCAAGGCCCGTCAGGATCAGTTACAATAGTATGTTTCTTCCACTCTTTACCAGATAAACTGATCTCAGCCTGTATCTTAGTTAACTCTTGAGATCCACCAGTGATTCCAAAAATAGATATGGACTCTGTCCCTTTGCAATTTGATGGCAACAAAGTACACTGAGCACCTGTGTCAACTAAAGCCCTGTATTTCCGAACTTTTGAACTGCCAGGCCACCTAATGAATACATTCCAATAGATTCAGTTCTCTCCACTATCCCTTTCCTCTTCCTGGCTGGAGGCAGGGCACCCCTAATGCTGAACATGCCATGTGGGGTGTACACAGTGATTGGTGTTGTTGTGAGAGAAACTGCAATTGTTGGAATAATTGCAGTTGCTCTCGGGAGCTGAAGAAGTGGCAGCTACTTTTCTGGCATTGCTTCCTCTGTTTCTGCCACTCTGCAGATACCTGACGCTCTTTGAAAGAGCTGAAGTAGGTTGACCATCCCACTTGTTCATGTTCTCCCCGTATGTGTCACACAGTATTATCCACAGTGACGCACGTGATTGCTGATGTCTGGGTGGAATTTGTCTCCTCCTGGGCTGGAATTGCCTTGCAGGAGGTGGGCGTCTGTTCCTGATGGCAGAAACATGCACCCATTCCGATGATGCAGGAATGGTATCCTTTACCAGATTGGAAATTGAGGTTTTAAGATCCTCCTTCAGTTCTTTCATGCCATTCCTAATGCCATTCTCAATGCTATCCTTTATCCCTTTCATCTCTGTCGTCATGGTTTGTATGGCAGAGACTAGGCCAGAATGTGACAAGCTGTCCTCTATCTGCCTCATCTGATCAGTGAATTCACCAACAGTGGTAGACCTTCCATTACCACTCCTTGATAGAAACTTGCTGGCCAAGATGTTAGCATAGGATGAAGGAGCAAGCTTAATAAGCTTCTTCATGAGACCGTCCAAGAGGAATGTCATCAGGCTCATGAGTGCCTTGATCTCCATAGAGCACTTCCTTCACAGCAAACTCCTTCAGAAGCTGAATTCCCTGCTCAATGGTGTTCCACTTCTTGGCAGGCCCATGGCAGATCATCTTGGAAGGATATCCCATAGCCACAGCCAGACAGAAGGCATGTCCACAAGCTACCCTTACCAAGAGGACTTGCTAGGTATTTGTCCACTCCACTCTCCTTAGTGAGTTGGTCCCAGCTGCTTGGCAGACTTGGTCTCCTACCTGTAGGGCATTAGCACCAATGGCTACAGCATTCTCACCAGCCAGCTTAGAATTGGTTCACCTGATTCCCTTGAGTATTCCTTTCGTAACTTCCCTGACTTCTCTGAGTGGATCGTTGGAGTCCTGGATGTCATCTTCCTCCGTCTTCCTCTTGTCGATCTGGTTGTCCCTGGCCTAGAAACAGAACCTTCCTCATAGCACTCCTAAACTCATTGGAACCACCCTCTTTCTTGGCAGCCAACCTCACAGCACTCTTCTCATTTGAGTACTGCGATCTCAGCATGTTTGGTAGGTCCCAAAGACTAAATGCCTCCTCTTGCTCACCAGAGGTCCCCTCTCTTACATCCTCCTTTGAATCACACTTTGTCAAAAGCTGTGTCTTGGCTTTCACCTTAGCAGGTGTCAAAAAGGCCTGCACAGCAACAGACTTTGACATGTCTGCTGGAGGATTTGAATCATTGTGGGTCCGGCCTGAGGTCTGTGAGTTCAGATCTGACTTAGAACTAACAGGGTTCTGGTCTGCTGGTTGGGGATTCGAACTGTCTGAGCTGGTGTTATTGGTGTTGTTAGGAACATTCTGATTTTGAGCCTGTACTCCTGGGATGCCTGCCAAACCTGGCGCATTGTTATCTTTGTCATTATTCCCACCAGGAACATTGGCAGTCTTCCCAGAATCTAAAGAGGGGGGAGTATAGTTACTGGTGGTTGAGACGCTTTTTTTTTATTTCCACTGGTACACCGTTTCTGAGACTCTGAGCTGCTTGCTTTTGAAACAGAAACTTTTCTAGTTCTTACAGGCACTGCATTTGAATTTTTCACACATAATGCCAGAATTAATATGAAAATTTAAACTATAAGAGCCAGGATAATACACATCAGTCCTGCCATGGTTTGTTTTGTGTAAAAATCTTTGCAAGGGTCCAGCATCGCAGTTTGGGGGTAAATTACCCTCATGAAGGCTGTAGTTAAAGCAGTATTTTGATTGATTGTAATATTATTGACCAATACCCCTGTAATGTTACTGGTAAGATTTTCAGTGACATTAAAACCAGCATATCCAAGAACGAAATCAGCCCAGGACCAGAAAATGCTTGTAAGTTTAGCTTTGACCTTCTTAAACACTACATTAAGCAAGAAATAACCAATTTGGTCTTTGATCCAATTGTACACAAGAAAATAGAAATCAGGCCACACAATAGCCACCACCAAATGTAATAGCTGCTTTATATAGCTTCATTCTGATTCCCAGTAGTTAATTAACAGTCACTCCAAATAGAATTTGCCCCCACGTTGGGGAGAAGCCAAATTAAAAATATGTGATGGTTTGGGTGTTCCTCACCCCCCCCACACTTTTAGAAGGTACCCAGAGTAGTCTCAGCCAGCTCTGGGAATATAAATGAAGCTATTTATTTACAGCTAGCACAATATACTAGCAGATATTTACGGGTATATACAGTTATATACAGAAATATACAAAGTAAAAACAATACAGAAATACAACTCCCTCCCAGAAAACCTGAGTCCCCAGGAGGGGCTCTCAAACCACCCCTGCACCTCCCCCCTGCCCCCTCCCAACCTTAACCCAGTTCTAAGGAAAGAGTAGAGGTTCAGCCAAGAGGTTAAGGAGCAAGGTTAATGGCAGTGAGGTTAGAGAGATGTAACATTCAGTCCGAAGCCAGAGGCAGAGTGAGAAAAAAGGCGAAAAGTGTTATCTAATGTTTACTTTCTTGTTCCCATACCTCTCAGCAAGACTGTGAGGGAAGGAGACATCACCAATGTTTTCCTTTTTCAGCCTATCATCTACTTTTTCTCACCAAAACATTCTAGCCTGCTTCAAACTAGCACAAATATACATTAAGATTACTCATCTGAAGTAGTCTGATACCTACCTGGAGGCAGTAATATGTTTTTTTCTTCTGTATAGAGCAGAAGGACTAGAGATCTGATTATCTTTACATTTAAAAACCTGCATTTCACAATAACAAGTTACAGGACAAACCACATAAATAAGAATCAAGTTGTTTCTTAAACATCTTTAAATACACAGTCATTAGTATCTGTCTTCCTTTTGCTCTTTAATGTTCTTTAAATGATTCTCTCATGTCCCAAGTATGGAACATATATTATTTAAAAACTTCACAAGTTTGCTCCCCGTCATGTCTTTATGCAATATATAGTAACTTTATTTTCCCCAAAACTGTCCTATTATAATACAGTGAATAAACTGTATAATCTCTGTGTGAAGGCTGATCCTTATTACTTTGCAATTTCAGTTGTTCCAGTGTACTTCTTCTATCATCTCTGTGACTAACAGTAGTTTCCTTTGAAACCTGCTCTGTTGCTTGCCTCTGTGTAGTGCTTTAATCCATCAGAAAATGCATCTGTCCCCTGCCAAACAGTACGGAGCTGCCACCTGTGGCTGCTTGTTCTGTGTCTGAGGGATAGACCTGGTTCATGCCCCACTCCAGCCCCCAAGTCAGGAGTGCTTTTCTGAGCACCACAGCCTTTCTCAGCATCGCATCTGGGAAGTGGAGAATGTGGCATAATGTACTCTGAAGTGATGGCAAAATGCCGCTCTAATTTTACACCACTAGCATCTCTACATTAATGTTAGAAAATTGTTTCAGGAAGAAACCATTTCCAGAAGAGTTTTTGTAGTAAAAGGCAAGCAGAGCCTTATCCATGCATTAATCTAGTCTGGAAGAATTATTTTTTGATAATCTAACACTCTCACTCCATGTGAATGCATTTGCATCTGAATAGTTTTACCCCCATTTTCTGCTTTCTTATACCCATTTTCTCCTCGAATCTTTATTCTGGGACATCTCTACAGAACCTTTTCCATCATTTCTCTCTGGAATACTTAAACTGATGCTCACTAATAGACTATATGCCACCATTAATCTACCCTCCTCTATCTCTTGATCAAAAGAACAAAAAATAGATGAAATGAAAGAGCCCAGAGCACCAGGGGAAGTCAAGTTAATTTCATTGTTTAAAAACACAGGAAAAGAGATGTGCCAAGCCCCAGTAAGGTTATTCTGATGAGTGCTGGTGGAGAACAATACACTGATGTTAATATACGGAAATAATTCCTGTCTCAAAAAGCTCATTTTCCTTTAGCAGGAGTAGAGGAATTTGATCCCTTCTATCTATGCAGCTTTCATGACACTGGAATTGGCACAGCTTCAAGCTCCACATCTAGTCCCAAAACAAGATTTTGAAAGCAATATAGCCTTTTGGTTTTCCATCGTCAAGGAGACTGGGCCATTTCAAGACCCATTCCACAATAAATTACTACTAACTGCCAGCTGTTAACAAGCTCAGCATTGTCTCCCTTCTGTATAAACAGCTGTGTTACAAGAAGGAAAGAAAAAGGGAGAGAGGAAAGGTCTTGTTACAGCACCATGGTGCCAGTGAACTTTGTATGCTCTGGTTTGTGAAGAATTCAGTAATTGTGTCTTAATGGAACATTTAAATATCAAAATAAGAAAGTAAGCAAGCACTCGATGACACTCAATATTATGATACGATTTCTTGCTGCATGGCAGAGTTTGGGCACTGAGCTGTTAAAAAAAACCCACCTCTTTATATGCCTGAAGTACATATAGACTATGGCAGAGTGCACTGTTCATTGGAATAACTGATTTGTACTTTTGTACTCAGAGTTTACAAGTTTGATCTCTGGGATCAAGTCTTTGGGAACAGTATCTATACCATCAATATACACAATAATTCTGAAACTTCACATCAACAATTCACCAATATTCTGGAGAAGGAAAAGGTTTGTTAATTTTTGGGGATACTTCAGTAATCCAGAACTGCTCAGCTCTAATGCAACACCTGGCTGCCAGGTCAATCTGGTAATAGCAGTTGTGGCAAAATAGATTTACATGTGTGCTTCAGTGCCAAAATTTAATGATGTTGGATAGCATAGTAATAAGAAGTTGTGCAAAGTGTTTTGCTAGAGCCTACAATGAGGTGGGCTGGGGATAAAGCATGGAAAACCTCATTATTGAAATCAGGCTTAAGAAAAAAAAAAAAAGGTTTGAAAAATACAAAACTCTTCTGCACCACTAGAAATGAAATCTCTTGGCAAATCCAGACACAAAGCAAAGGATTTTGAGCCACCATCAAGGGTCTGTTAAAATATGGCTGGACACTGAAGCAAAGCCAATTTACACAGTACCAGTTAGCAAGCACTAGGGTGTTTATTCTGTTTGATAAACATCTCCTTAGTAACTGGGTTGATGAGCAGCATGTGGGAGAAAAGCTGCAGTGCAATAAGAGTGCAACATGGAGAATGTTAAACCAAATGTTAGAGATAGCAAATTGAAATTAAGGCTGCAGCGGTTGCTTTTTGCAAGGGGATTCAGGGTAAATAAGTGAAAGGTGACTAATGAGAAGTATACAAGAGAAGATACTGGGCCAAATTACCCTGTAGCTCCTGTAGCTCACATCCATGTCTATTTCTCTCTGCTTGCTCAAGTTAGTTTCTGAATTGAATTTCCCTGCTTGTCAGTCCTTTATTTGAATTGATGTCGACTGAGTGCAAACAGTTGTAAGTGGTACGTAGACAAAAATGCGGTCTTTGTTCAGATGGGGTACATCTGACCCGTAGGCAAGATAACATTTATAATTAAAGCTTAAAGTGCTTCTTTACATCCTAAGGCTGAGTTGGTCCTGTTCCCTAAAAGCTACTGTATTTGGCACCATTTATCAATGACAAGCATGTGACAGGGTAAAAGAAACATTAATCAATGGAAATCCACATTCTGAGATGAAGTTGCATAGGAATCCCTAACACTTCCAGGGCCAGGCCTTCAAACCTTTTGGATCACAAATCTATGAAAGGCTTTGGATTCTTGTTACACACTTCTCCCTTTCCCACCCTGAAATTTCAGATGAGATGACACTGCCTGAAATGATCAGCAATAGTAACAGCATAGAGAACAGAATTTTAAATTTCAGCCCTATATTTAATAGCCTCAATTGCTGTCTAACAGTGCCAAGCATATTTAAAATCAAATCTAGAAGGCTTATGCTTAAGATGAATAGCCTATGAGGTCACAGAGACAATTATCATTATCTAGTCAGACCTTTGGAATAACTCCACACCCTGCTGTTCACCTAATCATCCCTACACCAAACCCATATTTTTTGATTACACTATGACAGATATTTCAGAAACACATCCAGAAGAGATTTAAAGAATTAAAGTGACAAAGAATCAATTGTATCATTAGTAAGCTGTTCCTGGGGTCAATTATTAAATCTAATTTTCCAAAAATGTTGACAGAATGAGTCCCTCCAAATAAAGTGCTCTCTGAATAAATTCAAGTGCTTCAGAAAATGCTGGAGAGTGTTATGGTCTTGATTCAGCTAAGAGAAGACCTTCAGGCAGACACATTTAAGGTCTTCATATTTTAAAAAGGCCCTGTCCTTGGAGGTGTTTAAGGCCAGGCTGGATGAGGCCCTGGCTAGCCTGATCTAGGATAGGGTGTTCCTGCCCTTGGCACGGGGGCTGGGAACTAGGATGATTCTTGTGGTCCCTTCCAACCCTGACTGATTCTGTGATTCTATGTTTTGAAGCAACTTCACTAGAAATTTGGACTTTATGTTATACTATAAAAAGTTGAAATGGAGGCATTCCAACTTCTTGGATTTTTATTTTACTAAGAAATTTGAATTTTGGGGGCTTTATTCAGTCAAAATGCAGATATACATATTAAAAAAAAAGAGATATTTTCTTCTCTAAGTTGTCCAGAAATTTTATTAATTATCCTCAAAATTAAACTGTCTTTAAATCCATCCTGAACTTGAGCTTCCTTCAGCTCTAGAGAGATTTTATATAGTAACAGCTATTACAATTTTCTTTGTTTCTCTTCTGTGAATAAGCACATTTGTAAATGTTCTTCTAGACTGAAGTTCTCTAGACTCTCACAATGAAGTGTTTGGTTTTTTTTTTTCCTACACTTTAAATCTTTATGATGGGTTTTAAAAATCTCTTTCCAATTTTCAATTAATGGTCTTAAAATGATACTACATTATTACAATAACAACTGAACTATTAGCACTTTTTGCTTGCAGTGTTTAGTCCCTCTCATTAACTTCTAATAAGCCTCTTGGCCCTTCTTCAGTAATGCATTAAGATTTATGTGACCAAATTTAGGGAGCATTGCCTGTCACCCAAAGGATTTCTAAAATGCGGTGGGTGAATCATGCCCTAGAAATGCTGACTTCTTTTCACTGACTACCACTAGAGCCTGATGACAGCTCAGAAGTAGACATCAGCACTGTAGATAGTGAAAGATAGGCAGGATTAATTCCTTTGCAAGAAACTAACGGTATGGATCAGTTATTGACTCAGAGACATATGGTTTCTAAGTCTTTTTTGTCTTAAAACATTTTTCTTGCCTTTGTATAAAGGGAAAACATATTCCAATGTGAAAATTATTACTTATTCACCTAAAAGAGTTTCAATCACTGATTTAAAGTTTGTTTGTTTTTTCATTGTCCAGCACTGACTTGATAGTTGTTAAATGGTGAGATTAGTATAACTTATATTTTAAATTCAAGTCTCTAAAAAGGAAAAACTATGTCAGGGCAATAAGTTTCTGTATCATTGAAAATTACAAAGACACCTCTAAGTTGGGCCTGAACTGAACAGTGGGTGGGCACAATAACTTCATTGACTTACTGACTGCTTCCCACTATCACAGTATTTATTTCCTACAACACTTCTGCTTCGTAGATGGACTCATTTCTCTGACTCATAAGACTTAAAAGATCCTATCCTTAAAAGAGATTTTTCACCCTCCATTTTCCACTCTTCTAACAAGATGATCAGTAAGTGTGAATCCAGGGTGAATGATAAGTTAGGAAATTGGTGATATCTTCTCACATTATTTGCATTGGAACAAACATCTGAAGAGGGCATGGACAACCCTCACTAGGTTGCTAGTGAAATCCTCCATTAGATTGCTCAAAGCCCCATGCTGCCCAGCCTTGAATGCTTCCAGTGATGGAGCATCCACAACTTCTCTGGGCAACCTGATGCTGTATTTTAACATTTCCTCCACAAAAATATTTCTTCTTCATGTCAAATTGAAATCTATACCCTTTATGATTAAAACCATTGCCCATTATTCTGTCACTACAGACCCTGGAAAAATCCTTTCTCTGTGAGCTACCTGTCAATATTGCAAGGCCACAATAAGATATCTTTGGAGTCTTCTCTTCTCCAGGCTAGACAACATCAGCCCACTCAGCATTTGCTCGCTGGAGATGTTACAGCCCTGTGATTATTTTTTCTGCTCTCCTCTGGACCCACTCCAACAGGAATTCTTGTGTTGGAAATTCCAGAGCCAAATATAGGTATTCCAAGTGGAGTCACACAAGACTGAGTAAAGGAACAAAAATCTCCCTTGACCTTCTGGCCATGCTTCTATTGATGGAGCCCAAGATATAGTTTGCATTCTAGGACATGAGGGCACATTCTCATCTCAAGGTCAGCTTTTCCTCCACCGGCATTTCTAAATCCTTCTCTGCAGGATTGCTTTCAGTCATTTGTGCCCCAGTCTATATTGGTATTGGAGATACCCTGAGATTGCCCCCTGACTCGTGTGCGGGGCCTAGCACTTAGTCTCATAGAACTTCATGAGGTTCATATAGGCTCACTCCTCAAGCTGGTCCAGTTCCCTCTGGATGGCATAACCTCAAGCAAATCAGCTGCACCACTCAGACTGGTGTAGTCTGCAAACTTGCTAAGAGTGCACTCATTCCTACTGTCTGTGTCACTGACAAAGATATTAAGTAGTGTTGTTCCCAGTACAGATCCTTGTGAGACACTACTTGTTACTAGATTCCACTCCAACACTGAACCATTAATTATAATTCTTTGGATGTGGCGATCCAGCCAATAGACTACTAATGGTCCCAACTACATCACTGTCCTGTGGAAGTCTCTGACTGAAGTTGTTATGATGTATTAACCTTCTTGCCTTTTGTCTCTCACTGTAAGTCTGTAAACTGGGTCTATTTATTAATAGGAAAGTGCACAATGCAGCAGTTTCTTCTGGGGTCTCTAAATTTACTGGGGAAAATAAAAGGATAAAGAGTGTTAACCGATGAATAAGAACTCACTTCACAGTCATAATGCTCTTAATTGCCAGTAAAGGAAAAGTTGAGATTCCCAGGCTGCAGGAAATGTATCCTGGCTTCAAGCAGGACTTCTCCATACACAGGGAAATTACAAGGCAGGATCTGAGGTCATATCAAAAGAGTGAAAAGAGATACAGCCCACTGATTTGTGCTATACAGCCAGAATTAACGCCTGTTTTTCATATTACAAGAGAATTATTACTTTATGGCATGCAAAAAGGGCTACACTGTGTAGTAATAATGGGGATATCTTAAAACTATTTTAAAAGTTTTCCTGATTTCAAGGCTGGATAATATATATGTTTCCAATTATTTTATAATTACATTTTCTGGAGTTATAATTGTATTAGACAAGTACTAAGTACAGAATTAAACCATCAGGTCATTTTCTTTAGTCTACTATGTTCTTCAATAGCTATTTCACCCTAAGGCATGGATTAAATGGTGTCCCATGTTAATATTTCTACCTTTTTTGTTTATATCTTTTCTCACGGCATTTTCTAAGTCTACCATTCTTGTCAGACCAATGTTATTTTATTTTAGACGGAGAAGTTAATGCTTTCCAATTTCTTGTGGCAATATATCTTGATATAGGAAATGAAAAAGTGTAATTTTCTACCTCTTTAATGAAAGACTGACTTTTATCTAAACTATACAAGGTTAAAATAAATTTATAGCAGAAAGTCCAGAACTTGTTACATTTTAGTAGACATTTCATAGCAAGCACCTTAAGAAATAGGCATTGATAGCAGGATTTCCAGATAGCAATTGAAGTATTAGAGATCATAAAGATTCTCTGGCAAGTATGATTCAGGACTTCTAGAAAAGCCAGAAATTTCAGGGACAGGAGCTGGGTGTGATGCCTTAGGCACCTTGGATGGTACTAATATTTACATAAGTACTGTGCCTCTGCTTTAGAATCTGCTGATTGTTCTCTATAATCCATTAACTGTGTTAACTGTTTATTAACTTTGACAAGAGAGTAGGCACCTAATGGACAAGGAGACATTTACATTTAAATGACTTAATCTACAAACTAAACTCTATGCTCAACAAAAAATGCTTGTCTGGCTTTCCACTATTGCAAATAGAGTAGTATCCTCTTAGGTAGTTCATACAGTCTACACCCCATGACTCATCTCCTGTAGGTGGCTTGTTTCCTTATATCTACTTTAGTTTATGTGCCATAGAAGCAATAGGTAATAATGCCATCAGAAAAAAACAACCTCTGACAAGAAATACTACATCTATCTTAAAGAATTTTCATTACAGCTCTGCCCAGTGGATGATCAGCAGTGTAAACATGCACTGAAATACTTCTACAGCTGTAATTCCACCCTTCTGTGAGTTTGAATTATGATGCTGCCTTTTAATTGAGTAATCACATTTCAAAGATGTGTCCTGAGGGACAGACACAAACAGAACCTAATTTTTCAAGATAGTCTTTGGATGTCTTAACTAAAAGCAATGTGCCCTTGTGGCCAAGAAGGCCAATGGGATGCTGGGGTGTATTAGGAAGAGTGTGTCCATCAGATCAAGGGAGGTTCTCCTCCCCCTCTACTCTGCCCTGCTGAGACCTCATCTTGAATACTGTGCTCAGTTTTGGGCTCCCCAGCTTAAGAGGGACAGGGATCTGCTGGAGAGGGTCTAGCAGAGGGCTCTGAGGATGATTAGGGGACTGGAGGGCATAGCTTATGAGGAGAGGCTGAGGGACCTGGGGCTTTTTAGTCTGGAGAAAAGAAGATTTAGAGGAGATTTGATAAATGTTTATAAGTATCTGAGGGCTGGCCAGGAGGGGGTGGGGACAGGCTTTTCTCACTTGCTGGCTGTGATAGGACAAGGAGCAATGGGTGTAAGTTGCAACAAAAGAGGTTCCGCCTCAACACAAGGGGGAACTTCTTTATTGCAAGGGTCCCAGAGCACTGGAACAGGCTCCCCAGGGAGGTCCTGGAGTCTCCTTCTCTGGAGACTTTCAAAGCCTGTCTGGATGTGCTCCTCTGTGATCTGTGTTAGATACTATTGTCCTGCTGTGGCAAGGGGTTTGGACTCGATGATCTCCTTGGGTCCCTTCCAACCCCTAAGATCCTGTGATCCTGTGAAAAGACAGTGGTTTCTCTTTAGCAGTTCCCTACTTCTACTTTCTGCATTACCTCTACATTTCCTCCTAAATGGAATAAAATGTTTGTGAACAAATACTCTTGGCTGCACTATTCCATTTCACCTGAAAAAGATTTTCTTTTCATTAACTTTTAAATTAACCACTTTAAAAAGTAATAAAATGTGAATATTTTAAACTTCTTATCAGTAGTTGTGAGGACTGACTCTTTCAGTTCTATACCACAAAGTTTTACTGCTTGTGTTAGTAGTCATATGTGTTTAACTTTCCCTTTGTCAGATGTCCCCAGATGGAAAGACTATCACAGTATCATTAGGACATTATTAGGACAGGAATATCACAGGACATCACAGTACCAAACAACTGAAAGAAGGAGAAATCATGGAAAATAGCTCAGCCCTGCTTTTTGTGAAATGGACTACTCTTGCTTCAGCTGATACATAAACACTGGGAGAGGACAGAGCATGTGCAGTGTCATTCAGTGTGTGGTTCTGTTAGGAAACAAAAAAGAAGCAATTAAGCATGACTAAATCATGCTTCCTAAAGATTTACAGTTAGATTAAACTTGTTTTGTTTGCTTTTAAATATCAGGAGTAGCAAAAGGCTATTATTTTCTAGCAGTCTCCAGCCAAAATTTCAAATCCTTGTGGGCAAACTTTTAAGTGTTTATAATAATTTTTAAGCAGGAGAAAAGCATGATATTATCCTCTGACTTATAATTGGAAATGACTACACAAATATTATTTAAGTGTTTCGGATAGAGGGTCCATCTGTAAATTAAGACAATTTGGGAGAATATTTAATTTTCATTTAAATTATAAAGAAAATTATTTTTAAAAGCCCAAACAGGAAGATATATTAATAGTTTATATCAAGAAGTTGTAGGTGCTGATATCTGTGCTATTTACTACATTTTCAGGCCTGATGTAGTCATACGAGATGCTTGACATTCCAGCCTAATTCTTCTGAAGACAACAGAGTAGTGGATTATATATGTCTTGAAACTGATGTATGCTTTGTCACTTCTGAATATAAGCAGCTTGAAGCTGGAATTGAATTGCATTGAAATGTACCCGCCATGCAATATTTCAGCTGCAGAAATATAACCACAGACTTTTAGCATCTGCTGGGTATGAGTAACAGAACTTGTAAGATTTGGTACTAAGAGGTAGCTGTGCATATTGAATATAAATATATATATAGTCTCAATGCATAATGCATGTTGGAGTATTAAGTTCTTCCCAACTGCTCCATCCTCATTTAAATCCACTTCTGCACACTGAGATTTTACACTCTGTAAATGTTGCTCTTCTGTTATAGAAACCATCATAGCTGCATTGGATACTCAGGACTTGTCATGCAGGACAAGTCAGTCATGTAAATTCTTAAAGTTAATAAAAGCTACAATACAGTTTTCTAGTAAAGAGGTTTCCTTTCCCTAGACCACTTTTTGAGAGGTTTTCTGGGCCACTCTGCTGATATCACACTGCTGTCTGAATCACCTATGGAACTTACATGGGACCACAGAATCACAGAGTGGCAGGTGTTGGAAGGGACTTCTGGAGATCATTGAGTACAGCCCCTCTGCCAAAGCAGAATTGTCTAGGGCAGGCCACAAGGGAACACATCCAGGTGGATTTTGAAAGTCTCTGCAGAAGGAGACTCCACAACCTCTCTGGGCAGCCTGTTCCAGTGATGCCTTGATATTAAGAATCCACTTACTATCAGAATAGAGAATTAAGAATGGCATGGACGGCATGGACAGCATGGAGGAAAGCTACAGAATAGTGGTTTGGAGTTTTGGAATACCCAATCATTCTAGCATGCTAAAACAAAGTCTGCTCTTTGTTATTGTTGTTTGGTTTTGTGTGGTTGTTTGGTTTTGTGTGCGCGTGTGTGTGTTTTAGTTGGTTTTCTTTTTCATTAATGACTTAGTTCTTGCTCCTCTGAAACCAGCTCCTTCTCTTCTCCCAGCTGTCTGCTTAAGACACATCTGTTATGAAAGCTCTTTTAAAAAGCTCTTCCTAAATGGAGACATGTATAACAACCTTGATATAGTATTCTTAGTGAACTAAATGCTATTTGGCTATTGACCTGACATCGTTGCCTCCTGACAAAGGCCATGCTAGGGCTGGACAACCTACATTGTATAAAGGATTGATAAAATAAGAATACCACTGAGGAATGAGACATTTCAGGTTTTTAAGGAAATCAGATCTACACTTAAGAGCAACCTTGAGACATATATAAGCCTTTCCCATGTGTTACTCATAAAAGTGCCCTAAAATTACTTTTACAATTAAAAATGCTATCTTGCAATAGCATTTTGTTGCTGTAGGGTTATAATAGCATGCCATCAAACTATACTACACTCGGCTTAGGATGGACTCCTGAACCACATCCTGCTGTAAGCAAATACTACTATTTCTTAGAAGTTATGATGTTTAATAAGAAATTACTTACCTAGCTCCTCCATATTCTTCTCATCAGCTCTGCAAAGCTCTCTACACTGGTAATCTCTCTAAAATAGCTTTCTAGAAATTAGTAAGTTTTTCTTAACTTGATGTAGAAGTCCTTTAGAAAGAAAAAAAAAATTATTTTAAGATTTTTAAAAGTTAATTCTCTGAGAACATATTTTTGTTTTATCTGTGTGTGGCTGTTTGAGTTGATGATTATCTCCAATTGAACTCTGAAATCCTGCCTCATAAAATTGATGTTAACCTTAGAACAAATAGTTTTCATGAACAAATTAATATGATGAAAGTCTCAGAGGATACTGTCTACAAAAGAGGGATAGGCATATTATGAAAAACATACTCATCTCTTAATGGGCTAGAAATGTTACTGTTGAATTGTTTCCTGAAATAATTCATTCTACACAAAGGAAATGCAAATTAACAGCAAAGACTTCTAGCTCCCTTTTAAAAATGCACACAGTGTCACTGCTGTTACACACCTTTGGTCAGCAATGTGCTCTTTTAACCCAGAAGGCTGACAGAAGCCTGGAGTGTATTAAGAAGAGTGTGTCCAGCAGATCAAAGGAGGTTCTCCTCTGCCTCTACTCTGCCCTGGTGAGATCTCATCTTGAGTACTGCATTCAGTTTTGGACTCCCCAGTTTAAGAGGGACAGGGATCTGCTAGAAAGGGTCCATTGGAGGGTTACAAGGATGATTAGGGGACTGGACCACTGCTTTATGAGGAGATGCTGAGGGACCTGGGGCTTTTTAGTCTGGAGAAGACTGAGAAAGGATATAATAAATGTTTAAAAATATCTGAGGGCTGGGTGTCAGGAGGGGAAGGACAGGTTGTTCTCGCTTCCTGTGATAGGACAAGGAACAATGGATGTAAGTTGCAGCACAAGAGATTCCAAGTCAACAGAAGGGGGAACTTCTTTACATAAAGGTCACAGAATACTGGAACAAGCTTCCCAGAGAGCATGTGGAATCTCCTTCTCTGGAGACTTTCAAGGTCTGTCTGGACACGTTCCTCTGTGATCTGAGCCACATTGTATAGTCCTGCTTTGGCAGGGGGGTTGGACTCGATGCTTTGGGTCCCTTCCAATCCCTGACATCCTATAATTCTGTGTTGCTAGTTTGTTGTGATGTGAAGTCTTCTGTTGTTGAATAAGTATCTTACCAATAAGTATTTTCAGCAGTGCTTTGTCGTGGTTGACTGAATGGCTGAAGTCCAGATCTTTCTCTGCCTGTTTCTTTCTGGATGATTGCCTTGGGCATACTGCACTTGTAACCATGCTGAGCTATAATGTTGAGCCAAAATATCTAAAAAGCTAATGTATTTGTGAAATTAAGCCTGATAAGGAGTGAAAAACTGACTGCAACAGCATCAGCCTACCATCAGACACACATTGCATATTTAATTATCAGATTATAATTTATTTGTGTTTTAGATTTGGGTCTTCAGATCTTTGCTTGGTGAATGTCTGCTATTCACTTCCTGCTCTCTCAGTAGCAGCCTTCCAGAGTTACCAGTAAAATCAGCTTGCTTTTGTTGGCAAAAACATATTCCAGCCGATGCAAATAAATGAATCCTAGGGAACCCACTGACATTCATTCTGACTCGATAAAGAAAAATTTTTGAAGCATGAAGTTATGTTTTCTTGAAAAATGGCAGGTCTAAGATTCTGCTACTTAAGTAAAAGATTCTGGAAGGATAAAAACAGTGTGAAAAAGTTTAAAGAGCTTTGAAGAAAAATAACACGCATCTACAAAGGAGTATTTCATTGGTAAGGAATCACTGTGTCTGCTTTGCTCAGCTCACTTTTACCCAGTCCTGGGTCATATCACATTCTGCATATTACACAAGATATCAAACATGAGGGTACAGACGTGAGCACTGGTAGGATCTCTGCTGCATTCCTCCTCTTCCCTTCATGTAAGCACCCCAAGGGTACTTTAAGGTGCAATTTAATTTCTACCACTTTTTCCAGAAGGATAACCTTTCTCCTCACACTCTGCTGAGGTTACTGTCTGCTACCTGCACTACTCCATCTCACGATGGAACAGCCCCCAAGCCAGCTTGCTGACACTTCTGCTGTGTTTGCCCCTGCTGCTGCCCTTGTGCCCATGGGAAGGGAGAAGTGTCTTCTGCCCTTGCTGAATCCTGTCCTCACCATGAAGTGATGATAAAAGCATCTCTTGTTTCTTTCTGAGCACTGCCCAGTTTTTGGTATGTCTAAACTGAAAGAGGGAAAAGGAATCATCCTGAGAAGCTGTGGAAGGGATAAGAAGAATCTAGTCCTCAGACTGTGAATCTGAATTATGTCTTACTAGCCCACTTTAATTACTTGGCATGAAAATGCATGCCAGAGAACGAATACAGCCTGAGCCTGTATACAAAATAAAACTCAAGTGAAGAAAAAAACGTACTAATTGGTTTCTGCTTCTGTTACTACTAGGGCTTTGTGGATGCTGCTTTTCTGCTTGTCCTTTTGCCGTTGCTGAAAACAGAAATAGTTTTCTAGAGATACATGGACATACAAATATACATTGTCTATATATATGTGTGTGCATATATATACACATGCAATTTGTCATATGGCCCTCATCCTTGTAAGATAAAATACTTGATAAGTTTTGGTGCTTTCTGTGAAAAACTTCAAAAGGTAAAGGCTTGACTTCCCTGCAGTAAGGGGCTTTTTAAAATCAGAAAAGCTGTCTTCCTCATTGTTAACCACAGTATCTCTGCACATATACACTCAAAAAATTTAATTCCATGACTACACAATGACATAGTTTCTAAAACAATGGTAATAATCTCTATCCAGGCAAGATTTTTCAATAAATGCTTTATATGAGCTATAGATGCAGCTGGCAACATTATAGTACCATCTTCAGACATGGTTTTCATTTAGAATATATTGCATAGAGTAAAAGCTAATAAAACAAAAAATGTGCTTAGGTCCAAATTATTTTCTTCCTATTTCTACCTATGGGATAAAAAAGCCACTAGTCTTGATTGTGTTTAATTCTGTATACCTCTACCAAGCCAGATATTTATGTCAGGTGCATTGCATGTTTATTCCCTGCTTAGCAACACTGCCACCAATAAACTCAAGAATCAGAGAATAAGAAGGGAACAGAAAGGTATAATATCACTACATTCCAGGTTGTTTGGCTCAATATTTTCTTCGTGCTTGGCAAGCAAAGAAATAACCAAAGAAATGGGACAGCTATGGCTGAGAGACAAACTAAATTGGCATTTTCATTTAAGTGGATGCTCATAAATGACAAGTTTGCATTTACAATTCATTGATGTATCTGGCAGTCTGATTTGCCAAATTTACAAGGGAACATTTTTCTCTTCCTTTTTCCACTGAAAATTTCTAGTAAAATCAATTATTTTCCATGAAATTACTCTGTATTTAGGACCTGAAGTTAAATGACTGCAACAGATGGTGGATCAGTCTCCTTTAGCAATGAAACAGAGCAAAACTGAAGAGTACTATGTAGATAATTCAGTTACTGTGCTCTGGGTTGTGCATTTTACTGGATGTTCATCAGCCATTGGAGTAGCTATTGCAATATCATTTCCCACCCAGCTTTGTTTCAACCAGTCATTTTAGCTTACCCTATAACAATTGTGAAAGAGGATTCATACATCTTTGAGGATTTATTAACTCTTTGGTACAAATGAGAATGCTTCTTATTGCATAGGCTTCTTCAGGTAGTGAGGAAAAAAAAAACCTACTGCAGCACAGCAGAAAACTGAGCTGAGTATGAATGCCAAGTAGTAAGCAAACCTTCAGCTGCAGCTAAAAGGACTTAACTGTTGCTAGCCACAGCTGCTTCCTTATTTTTTTAATGTTTACAAACTCCTTTTAAGATTCTTAGTCAATTCTTGTCAAGGAAATATTCTTATTTAATTGCAATACTCAATTACTGACTTGCTAGCCTGGAAACAAGGGTTTTCTTATACGGCATATTCAATTTTTTCCCCTCTTATAAGATAATGGAGCTAAAAGTCATGTTAGTTTGCACTGCACTACTGATGCTGCCTGTTCTCTTTGCCCAGTCCCCTTTCTGGATGTATTTGGTACATCATCAGCAAATCTATTTTTAGGTATTGTCCTTGAGAAAAGGGAGTGAGAAGCAAAAAGATGATGTGGATGGTCTTATTTAGAAAGTTTAGGGCTGCATGAAACTGTGGAATGAGTTAAAATAAGAGGAGAAATGAAAGAGTATATCTAGCTGTCAGTGGTGCTAAAGAGGGTGTGATCTTCACCTTGTCTCACCAGTTTTTTAGTTGTTTGGGGTTTTTTGAAAAGCATCTGTAAATTCCTGAAGTTCAGGGTAGCAAAGGATTCACATTAACTTTTATTGTTTATCTCCTTAAAAGATGAGGACTTTGAACAACGGAACTGCTCTAGGTACTACAGACAGGATGACTTCCTATCAGAGTTTACCATAAACATTTTTCTTCTTTAAGTACTTTCCTGTCTCCTGATATAAAGTTTCAGATATAACTATGATAGAATCCCAAAACCTAACAACTTACTTCAAAACTGACAAGGAACCATATTAGCCTCATGACAATATATGCTAGAGAAGCTAAGTACAAAGCCTTCAGATCTTAATTAAGCATTTCTAAAATAATGCTGGTTCCTGTGGGCTTAAAGGGGGAGCACTGGTCACTCAACAGTAGATCTAATGCCATATAAGATGCTGTCAGTACCACACCTGGCCTTCAACTGTAATTCAAGGGAGATCTCTCAGGAGCTGTGGAATCTCCCTGACCAGGGAAATGCCTTCAAGACAGTGGCAGGCAAATGAACTGGCACATAAAAGCCAGTCCCTGGACCTCTCACAGACAGTGTTGGATGCCAGTTGCCAATTAATCCTTTAGGAGGGCAGAGATGAAGCACCTACTTTCCACATAAATGGTTGCAGGACAGGCTTGAGGATCTGATGAGACCTTGTGCTGCTTTGCCAGCAGGGCATTCTAAAACGGAAAACCATACTTCATAGTTCTCAGATTCACAGGGTTAAATTACAGAAAGTTGTCTTACACCTTTTTTGCCTTTGGCAGTGTCAGCTAGGAGAAAATAAAGATAAGTCTGCTACTTAGAATAAGAAAATAAAAATTATGGAAGATTAATATCGTAATCAAATACTGTAAAGCATTTAAAGAAAAATACCATAGGTTCAAGATTGAGTGCTGTGGCTTTCCAGTTCAGAATGGTTGGTGACATTTTGCTTATTTTTTTAAGTATAGATATACATACAACGTTTGGAATAGTAATATTAAATGCAGTGATTCTATAGAATTGTCTGAATATTATACACTGGAACATAAGCCATGGACAGGTGAGAGTGTATGAGCTCAGAAGTACTGAGTTGAGATAACATGGAAGGTTGGAATGACTTTAGAGAATGGTGTAACAAATATAAGCAAATGTAAGCCTGGAGTGTTTTTCACCTATGTCTGATGACTTAGATTGCTTAGACACAATGTACATGTTGTTGAGAGAATATGATGAATGTCTATGCTAATTAGTATGTAATTTCTAATGCAAGTACATGCAACCAATTACAGTTTAATACAATTTGTAGCCTTCTGATGAAAGGTATATAAACACATGTTTGGAATGCAACAAACAGATTGGATTGGCTTGCATCAGGCTTCACTCTGTCTCTTCTGATGCCCGTGGCATTCAGCCCGTGGCAATACAAAGTCAAACTACAATGGATACTCTTAGCCGTAGAAAATAGCACATTGGAAAAACAAAACCAAAACAAAACATAAAAGCACTGGGTGATGTAAAAAACTCATCAACAGTAAAGTCTATGACAACACAATGATTTATGACAAACAAAAAGATGTGCCTAAAATGGACATAATTGACAGATTACTCTTTTCATTATGCTACCTGCATACATGTATTCTACACTTTACAGACACAGAAATAAGAGAAATATTTTCTGAGGTGTTGAGTTTAAAGGTAAGAGTAATCTATAAGTGTATAGGCAATGCTGTAAAGACTACAAAAAGTGCGTATTTGCATTGAAGATGTACAAAAATTGAGGTTACTTTTAATGGATAGCATTTTTGTGGACATTAGTTATTCTGAAGTGACCAGGTAACCTGCTCCTCTGGATAGATTTGCTTTTTAATCATATGTTGAGTTCTACTCACTTAATGCCATGGTCTAGTTGATTGGACAGGGCTGGTTGATAGGTTGGACTGGATGATCTTGGAGGTCTCTTCCAACTTGGCTGATTCTATGATTCTATGATTCTATGCTAGTCGAGCAATTCTATTTCAGGTGCATAGAGAGCGTGATTTCTTCTTTTTTTACAGCAAATGCTTAAACAGAAGTGTGGGAAGCTTTCTCCTGCAACGAGGTATGGAACGTAAACATCAGGCCTTGTGATGGGAAGTGTCCTTGGAGTCTTACTGATTCCCAGGGGCCTAAGCTGAGAACCATGAGCAACCCACGCACAGCTGTCAGGGGGTGGAATCTGCCAGGCCCCGGGGCGGACACAGCCCCAAGGGGGGCTGACCCTGGCCAGCCCCCCTGGGTGGTACTCACAGGTTGTTTACCACAGGTAACCTATCTCTGCCTTACACATAACTTGGGGCCAATCTCTACTGTCTACTTCTGCCAGCCCCAGGCTGGTTGTGGACACCCCCTCTGGGGCCTATAAAAGCTATTGTATTGCCTTAATAAATCGTACTGATGTACTGATGCACAGATGCCTAGAAGCTGCTGTCTCAAGTCGTCAGTACCCCAATCTCGCCTCTCACCAGCCTCCGTACCCCAACACAGAAGAGCACAAACATGAACAGTGACAGTTGGTGACTTCTTCCATGAATCATACTGGTTTGAGATTTGCATGTGGAAAGCAACATTTTGAGAAAATCCTTGAATACTTACATTCTACCTCACATCTGACAGTCTTCTATTCCTGAGTAGAATATTTTTAAGTTAAAAAAAAAAAAAGTCCAACACATATATATATTTTTTTTTTTTTTCTCAACTAGCACTCTTCCTTCACTGGGAAAATAACAGTAACAGTAAATTTCCTAGGACACACTATTTTAATATCAACAACAACAAAAGGTTAGAACAGCAAGAAAATATCACAGATTCACAGAATGTTAGGGGTTGGAGGGGAGAATGAAAGATTACCTAGTCCAACTGCCCTAGCCAAAGCAGGTCACACAAGAACACACACAGGCAGTTTGGGAATATCTCCAGAGAAAGAGATTCTACAACCCTCCTGAGCAGCCTGTTCCAGTGTTCTGTCATCCTCACTGTGAAAAAATTCCTCCTCATACCTCCATGAAACTTCTAGTGTCTCAGCTTCCACTCACTGCTGCTTCTCCTGTCACCAGGCATCACTAAGAAGAACTCTTGGCACTCATCCTGTGCACATTTATAAGCAAGAATGAGGTCACCCCTCAGTCTCCTCTTCTTCAACCTAAAGAACCCCAGCTCCCTCAATCTCTCCTCGTGAGGAAGATGTTCCACTCCCTTAATCATTTTTGTGGCTCTCTACTGGATCCTTTCAATCAGTTTCCTGTACTTCTTGAACTGAAGGGCCCAGAACTGGGCATGATATTTGAGATGTGGCCTCATCATAAGGCAGTACATAATTGAATTGGCAAGAAAGTTCATGTATGAGTATAATAATAATATGCAGTGGTACACTAAAGGTTTATTATACCTTGCCATGAAGTACTCAATATTAGTAACTGATTGATAGGAGGCATGAGCAGGTGAATTTCTCACTTCATTCAGAAAAGCATGTTTGTGATTTTCAAGAAGATGAATACATAGTGTCATAGACATTTCTTTTCAAAATTTGCACAGATGCACCCTAGGTAGCACTTACCACTAGCAAGGGAAAGATGTATTATGCCAGCAATACCATCTTCTATCCAATTATTTTGTTCTTTGTTCCTTTAATTTTGAAAAGCTTGTATAATCAGCTTCTGTGAGAGAATGATTCTACATACACTGTATTTGATGACAATTTAGCATTTTAAGGAAGATCAGGGTATGTGAACAGAGACATGCATGCAGTCCAAAATGAAGGTGGACCAGAGTACTTGAATTGCCTTACTTTAAAAGCTTAAATAAAGCATTAGGACTTCAGTCTTCTTATACAGTCTACAGAAAGAGCTAGATATATCTTACCATCATCCATTCCACCTAAGGTTTAGATCACTCTCTGCAAATAACCTCCTTTCTTCATACACTCTAGCTAATATTATATTTTTTGGACTCCATGTCCATTGTGTCAGTGCCTAAAGCTAGATGAAATGAACCCCGGCTCATGTGATTTTACCTGAATTACTTATAATTCAGTTTTATACCTAAAAATAAGCTCAACGTCCTCTAGCATCAGAATTACTCATTCATTATTTATGATGAGTCTTTACAATAACATGCAGCATTTGTGAAGGAAAGAAGGAAGGGAAGACAGGCAAAGACAACCCATGAGCAACTCAATAAATATTCAGGTCAAATTATGTGTTGATACTGAATTTTATAAGCCCCATTCTATTTTCTCTAAGATATTGTACACAAATTTCTCACCTTTTGACTGTTCCAGGGGTGAAAGACATATTTCTGTAATGTCTAATTAGATTCACTTGTTGCTTATCAAACCAAAAAGCTCTTACATACATGAAAGACTTCATCAATCAGTCATGAAGATTTTTATTGCTATTTTCATAAGGAATGGCTTAGGCAATGTGTTTTTGACTGCAGGTCTTTTGCTTTTTAACTATAGGTCATTATAGCTGATAACTAGAGTAGAAGAGGGATATTACAAATATTCTGCTGCCAAAAAATTGCACCAAAGAGTGAAAACCTCACACATAGCCAATGTTTATGATTCATTTGTCATATGAATGCATTAAATCCCAAACAGAACAACTCTTGGCTTCTGTGAGAGGAAACTATATCTTGCCTAACTGGCACAAGAAGGACACTGATAGCACAGTCTGGTGTTGCTGTATATATTAGTGATGGGCAAAATAACAGCAACACAAAAATATGTAAACATAATAGTTGACGCTGAAGCCATTTATTGCTATAGCAGCAGTCTTTTTATATGCCATTCTACAAATTGCGGTAACTCTGCAAGTTGTGGAATACAGCAATTGGATAACATATTGTTTTTAACATTCTTATTGGATAACAATGAGGTGTTAGCTATCTTGGCATAGATTATTTTCAGTTCTTTGTTCTAAGTTTGCTGTGCTTCCACGCAAAAGTTAGACAAGGCAAGAATACCAGTTTACTCTGTTTCTAACCTCAATCTTCCTGCATCAGGGGTACACAGGGATGTGCTCCAGAAATACATCATTTATCACATGTAGCTACCTCCCTTCTTTGATTCCCACAGCCTGGTATGACTGGTGGTGAGTAACGGTGACTTTCTCTTAGTTTTTTGACTGAGGAGCAACCACAGGAGTTTGGCCTGAGGCATCACCTTAGAGCTGCAGCCAGCACTGTTTCACCAGAGTGCCATCACACTTATCAAAGTACACTGATGTCTAATCATACTCCTCAGTCCTCAGGCCTGGTGTATATACAGAGGACATACAATACAGCAGCCAGGATTTCCTACACAGAAACAGTAAACATGGTGTCTCCTAGCATCTCACAACCTCCTTCACATATGAAATGGGAGTAGGGGCCATTTCTGGTGCCACACTGGAGATCCCAAACTTTGAAACTTTAGTAGGGTCACTATTAGTATCTGAATATTCTGAAAAGTCAACATTAGCCCCAAAGATTCTTGAATTAAAACCTACATTTGAATCAATTATTTGATATAACCTCTGGCACCTATAATGTATCCAGTACTGTCTTCATCTCATCTAAGAGAAGTGCTGACACAAATACAACAAGGGGTGAAACATGACCCTGTTGGGAATAGTTCGGTGGAGCGCTATGGGAAAATGACTCTTTGTTCACCAATATGGCTAGATGGTCAAATCCACTCTATTTCCATGATACAGTGACTTATATGCATTTCTAGCAAGAGGCGTGCTCCACCAAGATTGGTCACAGTCAGAAGGTCCAGAGTTACATGTAATGCGTGCATAGGTTAGCTTATCACAACATTCTAAGGGTCAGCCTTCCCGACCATCCACTGCAGCCCCCTTGGTTATCTAGTCTCTGCCCACTGCAGCTGTGTGTGGAGTGCTCATTTGTTTACAGCTCGATTTCCTAGGCTAGCAGGGTTCCAAGGATGTTCTCAGGAGGGGTTGCTCATGTTTATCAGTTCTTGTATGCTCTGCTAACAAGAATTTCTCCAACATGACTCCATAATACTATGTGCATTCTCATTCAGAGAATACTGGAAATTTCTCACAGTGGCAAATCACAATGAATTAAACGGCTAGGAGCCTGACAGTGCAAGAGTGTCACTGCAGGCTTCCATCCCACACAAGAGCCACATTCAGCATCCTGGCAGTTGCACAGCAGATTTTTCTGCTTTTGCAAAAGTTCACTCCTTGATAAAGAGACAGAGTCGCCGATTTGAACTTACAATTTCTAAAGCTCATTTACCAACATTTTTTCCCCAACGGAGCACTAAATATATAAAACAAATATTTCATGGTTCACAGCACAGAATTCCAGCATTCACTTAAAAACATTCTGCTAAAATACTGTAATCTTACAACGAAATCTGAAGATAAATGGACTGTTAAGAAATAATCTGGCACATTATATTTTTGTCCTACAGTTTTGTGCAACTTTTATTAGCTCTTTCTCTTTGGCTATTGTGGGAAAGATGTGTAATACTGAATGTTAAGAATTGACTAGGCAAAATGTGAAGCATCTCCAGAATGAAATGGAAGGATATGCCATGCCACAACATCTTTTCCCTGGTTTTCACTTGCAAGTGCTCCAGATACACCATCTAAGTCACAGAAGGCAAAAGCAGCAACTGGAAGAATAAAGAATAGCCCATCACTAGGAAAGAGATTCTTAATCAGTTTTATTGTCCTTCTCTGGACTTGCTCCAGCACCTCAATGTCTTTTTTGTAATGAATACCCCAAATTGAAAACAGTATTCAAGGTGTGACCTCACCAGTGCTTAGGACTTGATGGATGTGCCTCAGCCCATCCATCCAGCCTGCCTAGAGTCCTCTGCAGAGCATTCTTACCTTCAAGCAGAACAGCACTCACTCCCAACTTCTTGCCATCTGCAAATCTACTGAGGGTGCACTAATCCAGATCATCTATATCACTGATAAACATACTAAAGAAAAAAGGCCCTGGTACTGAACCCTGAGGAACATCAATTGTCATCAGCTATCAACTGGATTTAACTTCCTTAACCACCATTCTTTGGGCTCTAGCCATTGATTGTTTTTTCACCCATTGAGGTGCCCACCTATCCAAGCCACGAGCAGTCAGTTTCTCCAGGAGAATACTGTGGAAGATGCAGGCAGGATGGCAGGGGTTAGCTGTCTGAACTGGCATTGATATTTCTACTGTCTACAAATTAGCCTTTAAGAATTTTGAAAAAGAGTATTTCAAGGTCTTAAAATAACAAGTGGCAACAAATGCACTGCATTCCTGCTTCAGATCCCATCCGAAAGAAAGTACATGAACTTCATGAACCAAGGTTAAAATTACTGTATTTTTATAAATGACAGATCTATAATTTCAGTTTAAATTTGCTAGATTTAGTTGAGCCCTGATGCCATGTAAAATATTCGCAAAATACTTCACATACCTATTTTAGATAATATTTCACTATTTGCTTTTGTAAATGTCAGTTAAATATCCAAGTTCAAGAGTCATTCAAGAACCCAAGCTAACAAGAAGTTCTTGAGCTATTCTCTATCATCTCGCATGTGTGAGATCTGTGTAGCAAGAAAGGGGAGTTACCTGCATGAGGGTCTTGATGTCTACTACTACAGTCAATCCAAATTTCTTGGGCTGTAAGATCATCACCTGGAGACACAGAAAACAAATACAGATAAAACCATCACTAAAATAATTTAGTGAGCATGTATAAACTGACACAACATAGAAAGAATTCTCTAGGCCATGTTGGTTTCAAAAGTTTCCCTACATTGGTGCTGTCATATTTTGGAATTCAGCAAATTGCTAAGTCACCATTTGAGCATAAGAACTCTAATTTTCACAAGCAAACAGCAAATAAATCAATTAAAGTTAAGCAGAGTAATAGGTACTGTAAACCAATTCCTACCCTAAAAATCAAATAAATACCAGGTAGAATCATAGAATCATAGAATCAAGCAGGTTGGAAGAGACCTCCAAGATCATCCAGTACAACCTAGCACCCAGCCCTAGCCAGTCAACTAGACCATGGCACCAAGTGCCTCATCCAGGCTTTTCTTGAAGACCCCCAGGGACGGTGCCTCCACCACCTCCCTGGGCAGCCCATTCCAATGGGGAATCACTCTCTCTGTGAAGAACTTCTTCCTAATATCCAGCCTATACCTACCCAGGCACAACTTGAGACTGTGTCCCCTTGTTCTATTGCTGGTTGCCTGGGAGAAGAGGCCACCCCCCACCTGGCTACAATGCCCCTTCAGGTAGTTGTAGACAGTAATAAGATCACCCCTGAGCCTCCTCTTCTCCAGGCTAAACAGGCCCAGCTCCCTCAACCTCTCCTCATAGGATTTGTGCTCCAGGCCCCTCACCAGCTTTGTTGCCCTTCTCTGGACATGTTCCAGCACCTCAACATCCTTCTTGAATTGAGGGGCCCAGAACTGGACACAGTACTCAAGGTGTGGCCTGACCAGTGCTGAGTACAGGGGAAGAATAACCTCCCTTGTCCTACTGGCCACACTGTTCCTGATCCAGGCCAGGATGCCATTGGCTCTCTTGGCCACCTGGGCACACTGCTGGCTCATCTTCAGCTTACTATCTATCAGTACCCCCAGGTAGATGGTAAGCAGTTTGTTTCTGTTTACTAAGAAACTCCCCCACTCCCCCCCCCCCCCCCAAAAAAAAAAAAAAGGAGAAAAAGTATGAAACACATTCAAAACACTCAGAACAGAAGCCACCACTTAGATCAGGTATCTCACTCTTCATAAAAACACAGTAATGAAGAAAACACAGTAAAACCTCCTTGCAGTTACTATTTGGTTTTGCTTTTATTCATATCACTATTTATCTCCTTTTGTTTTACGTCTTCTACTCTAGGTAGGCATACAAGAGAACAGTGCAGTACAGAGGGGCACAAACACAGTGCTATTAAGCTGCCCTATCCTAGCTCTGTCTTGATGTTGAAATCTGGTGCTGTTGGATTTTTCTTAGTACTAATTTCAGCCAGTGCAGGGGTGTCTAAGTGATCTTGGGCATAAACCAAAAAAAATACCATCAACATTTCAGAAAAACTTGACAGTAAAGCATTCAGAACCATATTGGGCGGTGTTGGATTGATGGATACAGTTCTAGCAATCACCATGACCTGTGATTTGACACTATATCTAACTTCATCCTGCCTCAGTCAACACAATTTTGAAACCATCACAGCATATTCTTCTTGAATTTGCCATGGACAACTTTAGTCCAGATGAATTATTTCCAGCCTTTGGGTCAGCTGCCTTACACATATATTAAAATTTGAATGTATGCCCTCCAGTAAGAAACTTACATGACTTTCCAGAATAAGTAAGATTAATCAGACATGATAATTATGATAATAAATGTAGTATTAACTTATCACATCATATAAATTCAGCTAAATAAGTTCAGTGGCAATAACCATTAAGAATTAAGAGGACAGGCAGCGAAAATATACATTATTGAAAACAAACCTTTCAGAGGATGAATCAAAGCCATTTTTCACAATCCATATAGAGCTCGTGCTCTTAGCTGTATGCTCTGCATGTCTGGAGGCAGCAGAAGCACATGGACCTAAAGCTTAAGCAAGTTAACTTTAACAAGTTAAACTTTGACATATCACAGAAAAGCGTAAAGTATTATTCTTATTCTGGCTTTATCTTAGAATCAGGTGCAGGCTTTTCCTGACAAAATGCTGTTACATGCCATGCTCTCTTAGAACTCCACTGCCAGAATTCTGAATAATCCATCTCCCAGGTTTGGGCTGATCCCTTCCCCGGGGAGAAATAAACTCACCACAACACAGACCCCTTTTTTGAAAGTCAGGGAAAGACAAAATTGTATTTTCTTATACTATAAGTATAACAATGTAAAGAGAGATAATAACTAGAGAAGGAAGAAAAAAAAAAAAAACAAGAAAATAACCTTAAGGGAGATGGGGGAGGGGTCAAGCGGTGGCGAAGCAGCAGAAGCAGCAGTAGCCAAAACAGCAGCCGGGGAAGATAGGTGAAGGTGAAGCAGCAGAAGCCAGCGGGAGAAGGGGGAGAACAAGCTGTGCTTCTAGACATTAAGCTCTTGATGCTCCAATGTAATTATATTAATTTATCTATTGTTGCCATTATATGGCCTATCCCTGGAATGTTCATCTTTCCCCTATGTCTGAGCTAGAGAATCAGGTCAAATGGCCACAATCCAATGGGCCCCTTTGATATAATTTACCATTGCAGCACCAAGTCATTCTATGTAACTAGGGATAACATCAGTATCGTAGATGGTCGTTGTCCAGGCTTCAAGCATCTTTCTTCAATTTCCAGTCATTCATCTTCTCATTTCCATCTATCTCAGGCGTTGGCTAGCTCAATGGTTTTCTAGAACAGTCAGATGTTTTCTTCGATGAGTGGAATAGAGCAGGACTCTTGGCACTCGCAGTGTTCATGCTCATGGAGAGTGGGCTCTTCATGTTTTGTTTTTTTTTTTTGGGCACCACAATCATCTGCAAAAAAACTCATAACAACATATCTACATTCTTTCTGCCAATGTCAGATTCTTTTGTGGCACACATTGTATTTCACCATTCTTCTGCATAACCCAATATGTATGACCAGGTCCTTCAGCAGAAACCACCCCTTGGACAGGCGTAGCCTCCTCCAAAGGGGAGAATACCCAAACAGACTTGCCCAGTGTGGCCGTTTGAGCTGATCCTCTAGCTCAGACATAGGGGAAAGATGAACATTCCAGGGATAGGCCACATAATGGCAATAATAGATAAATTAATATAATTTCATTGGAGCATCAAGAGCTTAATGTCTAGAAGCACAGCTTGTTCTTCCCTTTTCTCCCACTGGCTTCTGCTGCTTTCAGCTTCGCCTATGTTCCCCGGCTGCTGTTTTGGCTGCTGCTGCTTCTGTTGGTTTGCCGCCGCTTGACCCCTCCCCCATCACTCTTAAGGTTATTGTATTTTTTTTTCCTCTTCCTTCTCTAGTTATTATCTCTCTTTGCATTGTTGTACTTATACTATAAGAAATACAATTTCATCTTTCCATGACTTTCAAAAAAGGGTCTGTGTTGTGGTGAGTTTATTTCTCCAGGGGGAGGGATCTCCCTTAACCCGGGACACCCAACAAAGTCTTTTCACAAATGACAGGAACCCTGTCACCTTCTACCTTTTGTAAGACCTCTGAATGAGCTGGGCCAGCTCGGTTGGTGGAACCTCTACTATTCACTACCCAAGTGGCTTGGGCTAGATGTTTCTCCCAGTTCTTTAAGGTTCCTCACCCCATTGCCTTTAAAGTTGTTTTTAACAAGCCATTGTAACGTTCAATTTTGCCTGAGGCGGATGCATAGTAGGGGATGTGATAGATCCACTCAATGCCATGATCTTTGGCCCAAGATTTTATGAGATTGTTTTTAAAGTGGGTACCATTATCTGATTCAATTCTCTGTGGAGCACCATGTCGCCACAGGATTTGTCTTTCCAAGCCCAAAATGGTGTTACATGCAGTAGCATGGGAAACTGGATAGGTTTCCAGCCATCCGGTGCTTGCTTCTACCATAGTCAGCACATATTGCTTTCCAGTCCGAGAACAAGGTAGAATGATGTAAACAATCTGCCACGCTTCACCGTATTTGTACTTTGCCCATCGCTCACCATACCACAAGGGCTTCAGACGCTTGGCTTGTTTAATAGCAGCACAAATATCACAATCATGTATAACTTGTGTTATAGCGTCCATGGAGATGTTGATTGCTCTATCCCGTGCCCATTGGTAGGTAGCATCTCTGCCTTGATGTCCTGAGGTATCGTGGGCCCACCGGGCTAAGAACAGTTCACCTCGGTGTTCCCAATCCAAACCCACATCACAATTCACATCGGTTTGAAACACCTTGGCAGCCAAATCTGCCTGATGGTTGTGCTGATGTTCCTCAGTAGCTTTAACTTTGGGCATGTGAGCTTCTATGTGATGTACTCTTATAGGGATTTTCTCTAGACGGGTAGCAATGTCCTGCCATAAGTCAGCAGCCCAAACTGGCTTTCCTTTCCATTGCCAATTATTTCTTTTCCAGTCCTTTAGCCAACCCCATAAGGCATTAGCCACCATCCACGAATCAGTATAGAGGTAAAGCATGGGCCAATTCTCACACTCAGACATATCAAGAGCAAGTTGGATAGCTTTTACCTCTGCAAACTGGCTCGACTCACCTTCTCCAGCTTTTGCTTCAGCCACTGCTTGCATAGGGCTCCAAACTGCAGCTTTCCATTTTCATTTGTTTCCAACAAGGCGACAGGAACCATCAGTAAATAGAGCATAGTTCCTTTCTTCTTCAGACAAATCACTGTAAGGAGGAGCTTCCTCAGCCTGACTTATTCGCTCCTCTGGAGGATTTATACAGTTTGTGCCTTCTGGCCAGTTGGTGATCATCTCCACTATGCCAGGTCGTTCAAGACTTCCCATGGGTGCTCGCTGTGTTATGAGAGTCATCCACTCAGACCAGGTAACATCGGTTGCATGATGTGGTGATGACCCCTTTCCCTTAAACATCCAGTTCAAAACTGGCAATCTGGGAGCCAAAAGAAGCTGAGAGTCTGTTCCTATTACTTCTGAAGCAGCTTTCACACCTTCATAAGCAGCAAGGATCTCTTTCTCCGTTGGTGTATTATTTACTTCTGACCCTCTATATCCTCTACTCCAGAAACCAAGTTGTCGGCCATGTGTTTCTCCTGGGGCTCTCTGCCATAGGCACCAGGTTGGACCATTATCACTCACAGCCGTATACAGAACGTTCTTAATGTCTGGACCAGTTCGAACAGGCCCCAAACCCATTGCATGAACTACTTCCTGTTTTATCTGATCAAAGGCTGCTTGTTGTTCAGGTCCCCACTGAAAGTTGTTCCTCTTTCGAGTTACATCATATAAAGGTTTTACAATTTGGCTGTACCCAGGGATGTGCAGCCTCCAAAATCCAACTATTCCCAAGAAAGACAATGTGTCCTTCTTATTTGTGGGATTTGCCATGGAAGAAACTTTATTTATCATATCCATTGGAATGTGATGGAGACCATCTTGCCAACGAATTCCCAGGAACTGAATCTCTCTAGCAGGTCCCTTCACCTTGTCTTGCTTTATGGCAAAACCTGCCTTCAGCAAAATGTCAATTATTTTGTTACCTTTCTCAAAAAATTCTTGTGCTGTGTTCCCCCAGACAATGATGTCATCAATGAACTGCAGATGCTCTGGAGCTCCACCTTTCTCCAATGCATCATGGATCATTGCATGACAGATTGTCAAGCTGTGCTTCCACCCCTGGGGCAAACAGTTGAATGTATACTGAATCCCCCTCCAAGTGAAAGCAAATTGGGGCTTGCATTCTTCTGCTATTGGAATAGAAAAGAAACCATTAGCAACATCTATGGTTGCATACCATTTGGCCTCCTTGGATTCCAGAAATAGTAATAGACTCCATTCCTTTACAGTTTGAAGGCATCAATGTGCATTGTGCACCCGTGTCCACTAGAGCCCTGTATTTCTGAATTTTCAAGGTACCAGGCCATTTAACATATACATTCCAGTATATCCTATTGTCTTCCTGGTCCCTGGCCTCCACCTGGTAAGAGGCAGGGCCCCCCTAATGTTGGCCATTACAAGTGCAATTGGCACAGTGCTTGGTGGTCTTAGTTGAATCATCGACAGAACCATCTGAGTCATGTGGGGAAACTGAGGCAACTACCCTTTTAGGCTTATCACTCTGTAACTCTCTCACTCTTTTTAGGAGAAGTGAGGTAGGTTTTCCATCCCATTTATCCATGTTTTCACCAAACTGGTCACGTAAGATTAGCCAAAGAGACCCACGTGACTGTTGTCTATTTTTTAGTGAGTTAGGTTGAATTGGTCTTCTAGGAGGACGCCTATCCCTGATGGCCGAGACATGTACCCACTCTGAGGGTGAAGAAGAAAGTTCACTGTCCTTTGCCAACTGGGATATGGAGGTTTTAAATTCCAACTTGAGTTGTTTCATGCTATTTTTAATCTCTTCAGTCATAGTATTTATGGCGGACACCATAGCATTAACCGTAAGGCTATCCTCCATTTGCCTCATTTGATCAGTGAATTCACCCACAGTCATAGAAGTTGTTGCATCATCTTTCCCCACCATTTTACTTGCCAGTGTATGGGCATAATTAGAGGGGGTGAGCTGAATAAGTTTCTTTAGGAGAGCTCAGCTCATAGGTATCTCCTCAGGGTCCTCCTTTGTATAATCTCCATATATTAGCTCTCTTATGGCCACCTCTCACAAGCACTGAACCCCCTGTTCAATTGTATTCCAGCGTAAGGGTCTCCAGGGTAAATCATCCCTGTTGGGATACCACAGTACCACAGCTGTCAATACGCGTGACCAGAGGTTAGATTTGCCACCGAGATGTCCTAAGTGCTTATCTATGCCACTGTCTCTCGAGAAAACTCCCAATTGCCTTTCTGTCTGAGGGTTTATTTTTATGGTGTCCATGCCTCCATCCCAGCATCTGTTCAGCCAACTCATCAGCAGTTCTCGCTATTTCCAGGCATAGTCTTACCTAATATGCCTGACCTTCTTCCATGGCAACGGGGCTTTCTCCTCATCATCACTATCATCCATCTCCTGAATATATTTTCCCTTCACTCTAGCCTTTCCACTCCTTGTGCCCACAAGGGTACTAGCCTTCACACCAGCCGATGTACTCTCTCCTGGATCATCTTCCCTTTGCTTCATGAGTTGAGCAGACTTCTGAAGCTCCTCATCCACAGGAAAAGGGTTACCCTGCTCTGGTTTATCCCCATCATCATCTGAACTATCTCGACCCCAAGGCTAGCTGCCATTTTTCTCCTCGTTTTAACCGGAGCAAGGGAGACTTTATCTAAAGTAAACTGTGTCTTACTCTGGGATGTGCCTTTCATTGAATCATCTGAATTTTGTTTGTCTGCCTGGCTCTGTTCCTTATGTGGTAGTGGAGCTGAGGCTGAGGCAGAAGGACCTTTCCCCACAGCAGCAATAGCAGCCGGCTCAGCAGAGACAAGCAGGGCTAAGGCAGGAGCAGTGGCATTAGCAGGCTCGATGGCGTCAGTGGGCTTGCCCTCCAAGGACCTCGCCACATCCCCTGGTACCGCTTCCAGTCCCCTGGTTGCAGGCGAAAGAGTCTTTGCCTCAGCAGGCTCTCAACTGGCAGAGGCTCTGGTGTCAGCAACCCTCCTACAGATCAAAATGTTCGAGCCACATTTTCCACAAACCAGTTCCTCAACTTTATCTGTCCGAGGGACTTTGCCATATCCCACACCGTCTGCAGCCAGATCCAGCACCGCCACCACAGCCCTTTGTGACTGCACCTCGGCAGGGGTTCCGTCACTGCTATGTTTACTTTCCTCCATTCTATTTGGTACGAATGGAAACTAGATTGTTTCCCGCCTCCATGCTTCAGGGTCAGTGGGGTATGGGCCATGTCCAACAATTTTTCCTCCTCTCAAAGGTTCCAAGGCAGGATGTTTCGCTGCTCTGCGAGCAGTCCATCTGTCTGATGCCGTGGCCCTCCCTCCCCCGCTTCAGTCGCAGACTGTTTCTTTAACCCTTAGCTCCCTGCTATTGCCTCCGGAAAAGGCAAAAACCTCACTTATAGCCTGTTTGTTCCTGCATCTCTCTCGTTTCCACACTACAACCAGACCTACAATAGCAGCCCAAAACATCAAGTTCACACATATTAGGCAGGCTACCGGGTAGCTCATCTCTTCCAAATAACTCCTAGTCTCTGACACCAATGTAACATACGGCACACCCTCAACGACATTCCTAAACCCTAAAACATTCCTAACAACATCTCCAACCTTTGTTAGAACAGCTTTTACCAAGTCCCAGACCATCTTAACAAAGAATGAACACACCTGGTAGTGCACCATAGCTGTAAAACACTGCTGAACTGATAGAGTCAGAATTGAGGCAACAATAGGCCAGAATATATCAAACAACTTCATTTCCCCCTGATGTTCTTATTCTGATTATCAATCAAAAGGGAAAAAAAAAAAAACAAACCAAGATCGTGCCCCACGTTTGGAAAAGCGCCAAAATTAATGTCCCGGGTTTGGGCTGATCCCTCCCCCGGGGAGAAATAAACTCACCACAACACAGACCCCTTTTTTGAAAGTCAGGGAAAGACAAAATTGTATTTTCTTATACTATAAGTATAACAATGTAAAGAGAGATAATAACTAGAGAAGGAAGAAAAAAAAAAAAAACAAGAAAATAACCTTAAGGGAGATGGGGGAGGGGTCAAGCGGTGGCGAAGCAGCAGAAGCAGAATTAGAAAAAATAGCAGCCGGGGAAGATAGGTGAAGGTGAAGCAGCAGAAGCCAGCGGGAGAAAGGGGAAGAACAAGCTGTGCTTCTAGACATTAAGCTCTTGATGCTCCAATGAAATTATATTAATTTATCTATTGTTGCCATTATATGGCCTATCCCTGGAATGTTCATCTTTCCCCTATGTCTGAGCTAGAGGATCAGCTCAAATGGCCACAATCCAATGGGCCTCAATTAATTTGTAATTTCACCAATTATTCCATTTATAATTTCAGATTCTTAGACACATTTTAACCTTCAGTTTGTCTACTGGAGACTGAAAGAGCCAACACTATACAAATACCATGTCAGCAAGTAATCTAATCGGTGATACTGGAGCTGTGAGAGGCAATGTATGGCATATGTCAAAAACCTGAAACACAAACACTTTATGACCCTTATAATCCTCTCAGAAAAGATTAGTTCAGCTTCTTCAGCCCTCACACACAGTGTGTCTTACCCTAACCTTATTTTCCAGGTGATCAATTCAATTTCACAGCATTGTACCATCTCTTTTGGTATTCTCAGGCGGAGTAGACTCTCTCTATCAATTGCTATCTCCATGTCTTCAATTTCTATCTCCATTCAATTTTACACTAAACCTTTCAAAATTCTTATCAGTTATAGTTTGTCCAGCATTTTATTAATCTCCATCATGTCTTTAATAAATGAAGTGTGACGCTGGGTTATAACTCAAAAAACTATGACAACTGTGAAAAAATAAGAGAAAATTTCAAAACCAAACTATTGGACACTTGAAAACAAACTCCTTTGTGCAGCCAGTTTTATTTATTCAGACTTTCAGTCTCCAATGAAAGTAAGTTTAATTGTATTAAAACCAAACATCAGATCTTACTAAATTAAGAGAACTTAGAATAGATCTTCTTTGGCTATGTTGAATATTTTTGAGTAATCACACTGTCAAAAGTTTAGAAGAGTGTTTCAGATTTTGTTTTCTCCTTTCCAATTACCTCACAATTAAACCGCAAATCCATAGTAAGACATGAGTTAACTAAAATTGCTCAGTTTCATCCTCAGAACATATCTGCTGTAGTTCCAATGACCAAAAGCTGAAGACCATATGCCTGGTCACCACTGCCTCCAAACGAAAAACTCTTTGTGGGTCCCCAAGACTCTACTGTCTTGTCATAACTCTTTGTCCTCTGCTTCAGCAACAGAGGAGTGATTGAACTGAAGTGTGGCTGGCTGCTCCTCTATTTGTCTTCACGGACCATGCCAATCTTTCAAATGCCCTGCATCCAATCTCAACATAGAGAAAATGCCATGAAGCAGACAAGCAGACATTTCTCTCTGTCAAGAGAGATGGTGATAAAGTTTATAATGTGTCAAATGTACACCATCAAATCCAATTACTCTCAGGCTAAGTACAGCTATTTTATTGTGGGAATGCAGCATATTAACATGCTTGATGAATCCATCTAGGGATTGTATTTTGGCACTGCAAACAACTCCATGGCCAGAGGTGGTATGTCAAACAATTGAGAAAGCTATGGAACGGCCTTTGCCTTCATTGATATAATAAGGCAATATCTACATCCCATTACATGTAGCAATAAACTCATAAATGCAAATATTAATATATTAAAAAATCAATATGTCAAAGGGATGTCACATATCAATATGTTTTGTAAAAGTGTCATTATATACACCAAATAAAATTAAAATTATGTTGTGAAGCAACAGAAGAACCCAGCAGCAGTGGCAATTCATGTACCCTGAACTTCCTGAGAGCAATTAATCCTGACCAATCTGGTGGTCATCTAAACAATCCATACAGTCTCTCACTTCTCATAGACAAGGAAATCCATTTCCTAGAGAAGGATCACCCCTCCTCTCACATGAAGGAATACCTGTGTGAAGTGTGTGACCTCTGATTTCCCCAGCTACAGAGACCTCCCACTGCCTAGGCAGACATGACAAGAAACAACAGAAAGCATTTTTCATCAAGCTGACAATATCAAAACAACTGTGAGGAATTAACAGCCAAGGGAATGACTCCACAGTCAGTAATGTTGTGCCCACTTTTGAAAAGCAAAAAAGATACAGATCTTGGGGACTGGAGAGATGCCTGAAGCTAGAAATCAGTGAAAGAAGAGTTGTGGTTAGTTACCAGGAGCCATAGAGTAAAGTAAGCCAAAACGGAAGAGTGACAGATTTTATACAATTAATATAGGCTCTTTTCCAGCAAAATAACCTTTTCTGCTTTATTTAATCATCCAAATGAAATGAATAATAAGTGGTGGGGGAGGGAAACTGCCTAGTTCAAGAGCATCCTGAATGACGGAAACTCACTGGACTTGGTTGCTGATTTTTCCACTGTGATTTTCCTTCTCAGAGGCAAGGATAGAAGAAGAAAAGGGAGAGAATCAAAATCAAGTGAGTTTAGGAGTGGACAGTTACTTGCTGTCAGGACATTTTTGTGTCTGCAGGGTCAAGAGAATGAAAGAGTCACATTGATCATCGAGGGGGGAAGCAGGGGAGAGAATTGATATAGTCATTAGGGCCATTATTTCCACCTTCATGATGAATAGCAAGAGTCAGGAAAAAGGAAAATAGTATGAAATCCCCATTGTTGTGCAAAAGCAAGGCAGCAGGATAGATGGTCTGGCAACAGCTAACACTGACCCTGCTATCAGGCAGAGAAAGTTGCATGAGAGCATTCACAGATGCTCAAAAATATCATGGCAGAATAGTTACCTTTGCCATCTCTTCTGTCTTATCTACTGAGTGAGAGGACTGAAATAGCATTAAAAAATGTATGTAAAGGTAAAGAAAAATAAAGACTGAGCTCCTACAAAGCAAGAGTTGAAGAGCTAGCACATATCAAAAATTATGCCTTATTCATTATTTTTAGTGACTGTCGTGGAGGGCCTGTAGGCCAAAAAGAGGCTTATATATGCCTATACCTTGTCTGGACATGTCTTCGTGCCAGGACCCCTGGTTGTAAACAGGTTGTGTAAGCCCACACACACCCAGCTCCTGTCTCCCTGGGGTAAATCCATGTGGTCGCCATATTTGGGAAAGTCCAGGCAAGTAGCTTCTGCCTATTATGGTAAGGCTTGGCTTACTGCCAACCTGATTGGTCATTCTAGTGGCCAAAGGGCCCATTAATCTAGGCCCACAGTCAATAAATAGGGGTACACAGCTAGACACGTGTGCTCTGGCTCTATCCACAGCTCTCTGGCCCCCCCGCAGCTCAGTTCGAACCACATTGAAGCGCCCTGCTGCTCTGACTCACTTGCATGGTTCAGGCATAGCTCTGACCCACACTGCAGCGCTTAGTCCCTCAGACCCCCACGCTCGGATGCCATTGTATAGCTCTGATGCTCAGAGGCTCAGACCTCATGCTTTGATTCGATCGCAGCTTATCTGCCTACCTTAGATGCAGAGCTCATTTAAGCCTGCACATAATATATATATATAAGGAGCCTATAGCCTCCTAAGCCGGCTGTGCACATCTGCAAGCTGTATTGCTATCAGGACTAGATCCTGCATTGATTTACCTGTGGAGCTCAGACTCCCAGCAGCCGTGCACACGTTTCATGCCTGCTGTTTATTGCCTGGTAAAGAACACTGTCGCTGAGATAACCGGGATGCAGACTTTGGATTGCCTGCACAGACACACAGCAGGCAACCTGTGAAGAACCGTTCCAGAGACAGCACGGAGATTCTTTGCCTGCTCCTGAAATCCTGCCAAGCTGATATCCCTGGGCACAGCATCCAGAAGAAGACAGCAACATCACAGGCAGAGATTGTCCCTCACTAGGAGAACAAAGGTTAGAGAAAACCTAAGACCCCAGAGACTGGGAAGATTTACCATCTCCCCTCAAGCCAGAAAGATTCCAGCTGATAAGCCCTGGACACATCATCCAGAAGAAGACAGCAGCACCAAAGCCAGAGGTCACATCCTTCTCCAGGAGAAAAGGTTAGAGAAAACCTATTTCCCCAGAAACTGGGAAGATTCCAGCCTCCAAGTCCACGGGCAGAGATTCCCTGAAGTCTGGATGCTAGGCACAGGCTGTGACACAGCCCCGGAGTGTGATTAATAATTGATAAGGAATTGTGAATAAAAGCATTAATACCTCTGTAACATAAGTTGCCTCAGCCTTAGAGCAGAAAGAGTTTCAGCCCACCCTGCTGGGCAAATAGCATAAACATCCTAAGCGGCATTAAGCTGCAGGGAAAATTCCTCTCTCTGTTTATAGTTTGAATGTTTGCTAGTTAATTAACAAATTCCCTGTACATATTTTATCCTAAATTTTTTTCATAACCGTGCACGGAACATTAATATTAATATACAGTGGTTGGGGGTGGTGAGAGTTCAAAATATTGGATTTAATAAATAATATTTTTATATAAAATTTATATGGCCTCAAATTAATTTCTCTCCTCCACCAAATAGGCATAGGTACAGAAATACCCCTCCACGACAGTGACAAGTTCTGATCTGTTGTTCCCAGTTTCCCTTGCAGCTTATTGTATGACCTAAATAACTTCTGAAAGTAGCACATGTTGGACTATCATGACTGTGCATGTAAAAAAGTATGTCAGCATGTATGCATTCAGATATCTGAAAGACTGAGATATTGAATCCCTCTATTCTCAGAAGTACTGCTAAAGACAGTAGTTTCATCATGGGCTAAGTGTCTAAAATGGATTAGATTAATTCTGATTGTCTACTGAAATTGGCTATGTTTATCCAGAGACTCTAGAGGGAAAGCACACAATTAATCAACTAACTATTAAAGTAATAAAGTTATGTGATAGTATTCCATAATTATAGTCAGAAGGCACATCTCAGAGAATCTTATTATTGTCTCATATGCATCATATTCTGCTTCCTATAGAAATGGTGAGACAGTAGTTCTGTATATTTTAACCACTGTAAAAAGAGAGGACTAGAAACAGTAATTGTCTTTACAAAAACAAAAAAAAGAAAATTAGAAAATAATGTTAGTTGTACTAATTAAAATATTAAAATGTGATAATTCAGTAAGAGTTAACTAATATTTAATTGGCAGCTTTGGGGAGCAAAAATAATTGTGTAATGAAGGGGCAGATAATTAATGCACCATGATATTTTTTCCAAAATCAATGTTGTTTAGTAATTTTGATATTCAGAACTCTCACCACCCCTACCACTAATTTTAATAATAATCAGTTCTTCTCATGGTCATGGAAACGTACAAAGGAATAACTAGATCTAGAAATGACTAGAAAAAATATACAAACATTAACTGAACTGGAAGAGAATGTTCTTGCAATCAAATATCACTTCTGGTCAATATACTGCTTGTCCACTAGATGGACTCAAGGAGCTTCTTTCTGCTTATGGCAGAAGGCTATGGTGAATTACAAGAGGCTTTAAGTATTTACTCACAAAATATTATCTCCCAACTTGTGGGGCTAGCTACAAGTTCAGACAATACCCAAATGCCTTCAGGGAATTCTGTTATTGTCTAGTCAAGTGCTAAGACTTCCAATTTTTCCCAGGATTTTGGGTGCTGGGGAAAGGAAGCAGACAATCTCTGATTTTATATCTTTGCTCCTCTGGATGATCTGTGTATCTCCAGGACTTCCCATCTTGGCAGGAGACTTTAAGGTGTAGGCAGGATGTCTTGCAATGTGCAGTCTTAGCATGATGTCACGCTGGCTATGCAGGCTGAATGCGTGAAGGCATTTAGAGCCTATTCCTGATATACTCAAGACAGGCAGTTTCCAGGCAATTCAGGATGCACTGAGGCAGTATGCCAGACAGCAGACAAGCAGCAAACATGAATACAATGGCAGAGCACATTGTTTTACCTGCTCAACTCTTTTTGTCAATACAGCTCAAGAGTAATGGACCCTTGGACACAGAATAGCCAATCAGAATGGCAGTTTGCCAAGCTTGACTATATTAGCTAAAACCATAGGTTTCCTTTGCCCAAATTTGGGAAAAGCATAGGCCTTGCACAAGGCAGGCACAAGCTAAGCATGTGTACCTTGTTTACCACAGGAGCAAATCAAGTCTGGGCAAGCCAGAGTTCTTAGACTCAATGGCTCCAGGTTCTTTGTCTTCTTTCCTGTGGTTGCTTCTCCCCACAACAGAAGGAGGGAAGAAATCAGAAAAACATCTCTGGGCAAGCCAGGATATGTTTAAGCCCATTTTTGGCCTATTTAGGCCTATCATGACACATTGTCTTGAGAGTAAAATTACCAAATACTGCCTGAGTTCTAAATATCCATATGTGTAAGCAAACACTGCTGTTTTGGTTTGTTATTTTTTCTTTCCTCTGGGTGTAAGAGCATACAATACTATGACAAAAGTAGCCTGTAAACTTGTTTTCTACCTGTTTTGAAATAATATTTCTTCAGATCAGTAAAATTCAATTCAGAAGACTTTTGATTTTATTCTTCCTTAGCAAGACCCCCTTCTGCCCCTCTTACAGCCAAAGTAACATGATTCATCTGTACCACTGATTTTTTTTTTTAGCTCACTAAACAAAATCATTGCCTTTTCTCATGTTTATACACTCTTCAAAAGCCTCTGCAGACCATTCAGAATCTTCTTGAGTCTCACAGTAACAAATATGCTTATTTTTTAACAAAACCCCAGTCCTGAACAGGTATCTCTTTATAATTATCCCCAGATATTATTGCTCATCTTTTCCAAAGAGTTTTTTGATCCAAACTACTATGTGGGAGGAAATGAAAATGATCAGCAGTAGATGGATGCTAGGGGTGGAGTTTCAGAGTTTGTTGCCTTTATAAATTCAAATAAGGTTATTTATGCAGAGTGATTAAATGATGGTCAAGCATGGAAGCACTTAGAAGTTCAGTTAGGGTCAGCTCCTGGGATCTGCTTAGCTAAATGGGTAATAATTTTTCCTCCCCTTGTACACTTCCACATGATTCCTTTCTTCAATATTGTACCAGCTCTTTCATTCTCAGTTTCAAAACCATTTTTTAATTCAAGGCGACTCTTTAAAAGTTTCTGTTTAGGCTTGCAACTCCTCTAATTCCAGATATTATATCCTTCATGGTCATAGTTCCCAGATCCATACTCTGGACAGGCAGGCTTTGTGGGTGATTACACTGCTCCTGCACTGCAGTCACTATCCCTTTTTCACTCGCTGAGTGCCGGCAGTGGGAGCTGATCCCTACCTCTGGATTACATACAGGTGCCTTTCTTCCGCAGTGGGGTTCCAAACCTGCCTCAGTAACTCACATACCCACTATGCTCTGTAAATTAACTTAGACAGTGGGAAGTGGGTTAAGGACGGAAAGTCAGGTGAGAAGTGTTCTTGACCACAGTATTTTTTATATTTTGTTGTTGTTATTGTTCTGCCTGTCCCTGTCACCTTCTACATTTTCTTCCTCAGGACCTGTTGGCTTATCTAGCTCTGATCTCCCTAACTTGTTCCTCTGATTTTGTGCTCATTAACAAATATGAGTTATCTGAGCACTTTCAAAGGAGTGTAAGTTACCTGAGGTATGAATTATATGAGTGAAACATTTGATCATTCCATCAATCTGAAATGTCCACCTGAAGTTTTTAAAACTTGTTATGGCTCTGAGTAACCTCTGTGCCATGTCTGGAGTCCAAGAGGAACCAGAATCAAGTCAGAGATAATCTACCTCTTTCCCAGCATCTTGTTAGAGCCTGGGAAGATTGAGAAGCGACTGACAAAACTCCCTTCAAGTGTTTGGGTACTGTCTGGAAACTGTAAGTCAGTCCTGGGAATTTGAAGATAGTATTTTGTGTGCAAATATTGTAAAGCCTCTTTGTAATTCTATTGTGCCTTCTGCCTTATCGGAAAGGAGCCTCTTGGGTCTCCTTTGAGGGTGACCAGCATATTGGCCACAAGATTGTCTTTCCAAAATAGTTTAATGTTTGATATATTATTGCTAGTTATTTCTTAAGTGTTCTAGATTCCTTGTTTTCCCTCTCTGTGTAATACTTTTCATGACCACTCAAAGAACCTGTTGTTAAAAATCATGGTCTATGGTGAGCTTTCTGAATATTAAAAATAATAAACTGTATTAATTTTGGAATAGATCCCACCCATACTGTTACACTCCAGCAAACAAAGGTCATTATTATAGAATGTTTCCAAGGTTTCATCTTGATATGAAACACCCGACCAAAGGAAAAAGAATTGCCAGTCATGTGGAATTCCAAAAGGTTAATATTTTACTAGATTTCATATAGTTTCCAAAGGAGTTGAGCTTTCACATCTTTACAACCCTCTGTGCTTTGACACCACACAATAAATTTGCCATTGGGTATCCTGGATAGGATTCAAGTGTAGGCTGAGTTTTGCTCTGTGGCTTCCATTGTAAAACTGAGGGAAAAGTGGCTTACCTTCATAAAAAATAGTATAACGACTCTACACAAGCTATGACTAACCTTCACCTATCATCTGTCATCCTGTTCCCTGAAAAGATGGTCAACAAAGGCACCTCCAAGCAAGGACTGTCAGAATTGACATGGGACCTACAAGAGATCCACACCCTCCTGGGTCCTTAGAAGCTAATCCATAATCATACCCATAACATATCTAGGTTGGATGGCTTCAAGACCAGGTTGGATGAGGCTTCGAGCAACCTGGTCTAGTTGAAAATATCACTCACCATTGCATGGGTTTGGACTAGATGATCTTTCCAACCCAAATCATTCTGTGATGCTGTGAAATAGGAGTTATCTCTCCAATAAGTAGTAAGCTCAGCAATATTACGAGGGCTGGAACCACATCATTCTGTCAGCAGTGTGTGTAATATTGGAGCCATTACCTAAACTTTCCCTTTTGGAAAGGTTGGCCTGCATAGCAGTTTCAAAATGGAAAACCAATATTCATTTGCTATTATCAAACAAAGCAATGATTCTCTTACTTCACTCAGGTATGATAATGACTACTAACAATACAGTAGTGTATAGTGCATGAAAAGTGACTTCCTAGCTCTGTTTATGGATCATGATTTGAATTTATATTAACAAGACATTTTTCTTCAGTCTCACATAAATTAATCTTAACCGTTATCTATGTTGAAACATATAGTTCCATGAGAGCCTTGTTTTTACCTACATTAAAATAGCCTTTGCATATTGAAATTCAATACAAGATCCAATAAGCTCCTGAATACTTAAACAGTGTGTCTCACGGCTCTGCCATAGAGATTATGAAAGTCTCAAATTCAACAAGAGAAGTACCCCCAAAGCCCAGCATAAGCTCAGCAAAGTGATGCCTCTGCTTTACACAACAAAACCAGATTTTCTCCAAAAGCACTTGTGTGTGCAATCATGAAGAGAAGCAACTATACTGATACTTACAGAAAAGCTCCTGCCTTACTGTGGTGGAGGGGCTGCAGCCCCAAAACTGAGGCATCTCTATGCCTCTACATGCCTGGACATGTTTTTTCTGCCAGGACCCATGGTAGCAAACAGGTTGCGTAACACACACATACCCAGTCCGTGTATCCCTGGGGTCTGCCCAGGTGATCCCCATATTTGGGAGGGCCCAGGCAAACAGCTCCTGCCTATTAAGGTAAAGTTTGGCTTACTGTCAGCCTGATTGGTCACCTTAGATGGCCAAAAGGGCCACGAATCTCGGCCCAGAGTCTATAAAGAGGAGTGCAATGGAGCACGACGTGTTCAGAATGTTCAGAGGTTCAGAGTGGTCAGATCTGTTCAGACTCAGCTCTCTGACCCTGCCTGCAATGCATCTCAGCTCTCTGATCCACATTGCAGCTCTGACCTGCACCCAAAGCGCTCAGTCGCTCACACCCACATGCTTGGAAGCCAAAGCACTGCTCCGATGCTCACTGAAGCTTAGATCTCATACTTTGATTACAAGGCACAGATAACCTGTCTGCTTACCTTTAGAAGCAGAGCACATACACACCTGCACTTGATACATATATGGGGAGCCGATAGCCCCCTAAGCTGAGAGCCAACAGTGCATACCAGACGACTATCTCGATTTATCTACGGTGCTCAGTCTCCCAGCATCCTGGCACACACTGCATGCCCTCTGCTTTAATCTGGAGAATCAGGACAGCAGACCTTCTAGATTGTCTGCAAATCCACAAATACAGCCTGCTAGCTGTGAAAGGACCGTGCCAGAAGCTGCATGGACAAACAAATCCTTCTCCTGTTCCTGGAATCCTGCCAGCTGACCATCCCTAGACACACAGCATGCAGAAAACCAGCAGCATCGAGGCAGAGACCACCTCACACCAGGAGAAAAGGTTAGAGAAAACCTGTTTACCCCAGAGATTGGGAAGATTTATCATTTTCCTCGCAAGCCAGGAAGATTCCAGCCTCACAGAGATCCGAACACTGGGTACATGCTGTGACACAATCCTGGGAGGGTGATTAATAATTAAGGGCAACACATCTAAGTAAAGCTTTAATCCCTTTGTAATGTAAGTTATCTCTGCCTTAGAGCAGACAGGGTTTCAGCCCCTGCTGGGCAGACAGCATAGTTGTTAAGAGGCATTAAGCCTGAGGGAAATCTCTCTCTGTCTATAGTTGATGATATTTAACAATTATTAACCAAATCCTTGTACATATATATATCATATCCTAACTGTTTTCATAAATTTGCACTAGAACTTATTACACAGTGGTTGGGGGTGGCACAAGTTTGTAAATATTAATTTTAATAAATATTTTTTATAAAAAATTAATACCACCGCAAATTAATTTCTCACATCCCTCTAATAAGGAAGGAATAGAGAAACCCCCTCCGCAACACTTACACATTTCTGTCTCAGATTCACGCAGCTATATATTAAAACAAACAAACAACCACCCACCACCACCAAAAAGAAAAACCATACCAAAAAACCAACAACTCACAAAACTAACAAAAAGTAATCTTCAGGGGATTTTACAATGAAGGGCTCATTGCATATGCCCAGCAAATCTCATCATATGATCTCAGCTTAAGATGTCAGTGCTTCATTTTTCACATAGTCAAGTAGCAGGTGCTTTGCTGTTTGAAGAGATCCTGAACATGAACTCTGAATTAAAAATCTAATAGACTGAAATCTAGTATACTGCCACAGCTCCACCATGGAAAAAATATTTAGGGCAATTATTAACAATTTGTACAAGACTCCGAAGTAATTCCACGTTCTTTATGTGTAGTGGAGAAAACTTACTGCCTTTTGATTTACCCAGTCCTTAGACTCTGATAGTGATTCCCTTGGTATGTTTTTCACACAGTCTGATAACTTCCTCTAGTGTGAGCAGGCTCCCTTTTCATAGAGACAAATCTTTACTTCCAATAGCTGTAATAAAGATATTCATTCCAGGAGCAAAGTTGATGACTTTTCCCCAAGAGGGATACCCATTAAAAATGAAGCTATATTGGTGTGAAAGCTCAGAATTTACTTTACACTCCTTGTGTTGTTAAAGACATGTTGCTGAAATGACTCTGACTCTCCCTGCACCTCTACTGTCATCACATCAAGAGGGATCTTCACAGCTCTGACACTTCCAAACTGTCTGCATTGGCCACTCCTATTGAATTGTTTTTGATCTTGTCCATGTGTCAAGGTCCAGAGAAGCAGAGATGAACGGTATCTCTGTCCAGAGGAGCAAGACCTGTTCTCATGGATTTCCGTGTTCTGAAATTAAGGCGCAAACGAGACCATATATCACCACAAAACTATTTATTAAAGATGGGGTTGGACAAAATAGAGGGAGAAAGGGGAGAAGGGGGAGAGAGAGAGATAAAGAGAATGACAGAGAAGAGAAGAAGGAGCAGGGAAGGAAAAGAGCTGTGATCATATTACTCTCAGTCGCAGATGGAGGGGAGAGAAAGAGACAGGTGTGTGGCCCAGGGATGATCTTATGTGAAGTTTGTAAGAGGTTCTTTGGGTGGTGTGCAGCTCTGGTGGTCTGGTGGCGGTCCACCCTCAGTGGTCCGGTGGAGGTGCCACTGGTGGTCTGCTGGGAATGCCACTGATGGTCTGGTGGGAGTGCCACACTTTGGCAGGCACTCCTGCCTTTTATACAGTTTTCTGCTCAGTGTCCGGCTGCAGTTCCCCAGGGAATCTTCCTGTGAATTCTTATGCATTTGCAGGGGTCTGGCACCACCGGGGAGAGGGCGTCCACCCCCTCCTTGGCTGCACCTGTCCATACCTCTGAATACACATAAACTTTTTCCCTTGGGGGTAGCTTAGGTAAGATGTATGCATCCGGGGCATTCCAGCCAAGCTGAGGTCCATGAGTTTCAAAGGTGTTGTCTGTTGATTTGCATCCCTGAGCTTTAGGCCAAGCACCGAGTCTGAGTCTCAGAAGTTAACAAAGGCAATCTTTCTCTTTGTTGATTAGGGAGAGATGATGCAATCTTTATCTTTATTGAACCAGAGAGAGGATTTAGACTCTCACACCATGCCATCAGAAAGTCCCCATTTCACCCTGAGACAGCACTTCTTAGAATATCCTTCAGACTACTTCCACGCAATATACAGGACTTGGCAGACTACTGATAAGCTGAAGAAAGAGAGGTGAATTTTTTTTCATGACTCATTCCATGATATAGCTTGGCTAACTTCTTATTGTACTTTGACATCTGTGAATAAAAATATTTTATATAAAATTATTAACAATAATATTGGGCTGAAGAAGAAATATTTCCATGACAATATCTCTCTAGGAGTAGATTGAGTACTCTTTCTAACTGACTTTCAATGACTCTTAAGAAAAAGGTGAATTTGAGGAACTTGAGATATGGATATAATTTGGATCAGGCTTCAGCTTGGCTGTAGGCAAATATAACATGACAGCACCAAGAATAAAAGTAACCCCTTATTTCTACGAAAAATTGAGAATGGGTATGTGTGTATATATATATATACAACATCAAGGACATTAATGCTTACTCCATCCTTTGTCTTTGGCTGCTCAAGTTAGTTGAGCTACAAGTGAAAAAAATTTTTTTGGAATACAGAAAAGAAAAGGAAAGCATCTACATGGATGGTCACCAATATGTGTTTCTTTGCCTGCATTTCTTACCTGATAGCTTCATTTTGGAGATATTTTGCCAATGCAAAGTGGGTGGATTTCAGATATCTCAAGAAAAAAAATACTTTTCCTTTCTCGGAGGTGTTGTGAGGATGCTTAAATAACCATTATAATCACTGAAAATATGGTCAATATAGCCATGGCATATAGAAAAATGACTACTCATTCAGAGAAATTATGTGACATTGTCTTCAGTCAGCTTGTCCTTGATACCTACCTTCACAGATTCCACTGACTTCATTGAAGGTGAATTTAATTCAGTTGCCTGAAGGTAGGTATCAAGGACAGGGTTTTGTGCCTGGACTCTAGCTGACTGTAAGGAGACATACCTCCCACTAGTCTTTTGCTGTATCTCTCAGCAGCACATCATGTCATCAATACCTGATGGGGTCACAAATGTCTCTGGAGAACTGAGTGTGGACAGTTTGACAGAGGCAAAATTGTCCACTAAGTATAGGCACCTAAGCTTAGATATATGACATTGTGAGATGAACCCTTCCCCAGATGTAATGTTCTCTAATCTCTGCCTGTCATAAACTGAGAACATAAACTGGCAAGATGATTTTACATTATGTTGGAAAAAATAACTTTCTTTCATATTATAAAGTTAAGACCAAGAAACTGTTCCAAAAGGATGGGAAACTGCAGAGACATCTGCAGGAAGAAGGAAAGTTCAGTTGATAGAATCCTGGTACTCAAGAAAAACTGAATAATTTATTGCTACCAAGGTTGGATTATACTGTCATTTATGTTTAATGTCTTTCATTGTAAAGGGTTCCCGCACCAAAAGAAATACACGCCTTGCAATTGTAACACAATTACTTCTCTACAGGGATTATCTCAGCCAAGTAGCATGTGGGTGTTGTGAAGGGGTTTGTCTGGGTTTGGGGGGAATGAAATAGGAGGCCTAATTTTAAAGGGTTTAAATAATTTAATATTATATACACAAGGAATCCCCCCCTTCCCCAAACTTATTTACAGCTACCCCACACAATTCTTTGTATGCGGTTCCAAGATTATGTTACAGAATGTCTATATACAGTGAAATTGGGAATTTAGCAGAGGTTTGGAAGGATCTAGGTAGAGAGAGTCTGTGGCATGAAAGTGCCACTGGTAAAATTATTGAGAGTCTATGCTGGCTTAAATCGAGTTTGCTCAGTTACTCACTGCCAGGAGTCAGTTTTGATGGTCCCAAATGAGTGCGGCAAAGCCATGTTGTTAACCCTCATGGGTTTGAATAGTTCAGCTCAGGGATTATTGGGGCGCATTCTCTGAGGATTCCATGGGCACAGTCAAGCTGGGAACGGCGGGTTGGAGTGGCAGCTGGCCAGGAGCGCCTTGGTCAGTTCCCTGGGCTGATGTGAGATGCTGTGGGCTGGAATCATGCAGAGTCGGTGGTCCCCAAAAGTGGCAAAGCGGCTAGGAGAGGTGGGTGGTAGAGAAGAGAGGAGCGAGGGTGGCAGGAATGCTGAATTGTCCCTTTTGTGAGGCATAACCCCAAGACTGATGGTCCGTAGCCACAATTCTGTCCAATAGGGGTTTGGTAGCAGGCCAAGCATACCAAATAAGGTGAAGTCCATGGGTCCAGTATCCCCAAATATAGAGAGGGGTCAGGCGGATGCCCATCCTAGGCACGTGAGCTTACATAACGTGTTTACTTCAACCTTCAGGAAGGCAACCCAGACTCGAAGGCACCAGGGCTATTCTGCTCCTTTTGATTTGTTTTCCCCAAGTTTAGGCAGGGCAACACCTTTCGGGGGACAACATGTCCAGGCATGAATAGATTTGTAAACACGGTCATTTGGGGCCTGTGCAACCCTCCACCACAGTGGGTTATTGCAAAACAATCCTGGAAGAAAGCAGTTTGACAGAGGACACTAAGAGATACTCTTATTTTTATAAAAATGTGTTTTAAGGCTACATTTTCAAATAAAGGCAATCGAACAACTCTCATAACTTCACAAGACACAGTGATTTAAAATGCCAATCAGGTAATTTCAGACACAAATGCACAGTTCAGTGTTATTTGCATATGTATAAGCTGCTTTCCCTAGTATAGCTGTGAAAAGCTGCACAGCAGCCATGAATAAACATTCATAGGCACTTTCAAAAACACTTCAGTCTTGTTGTCTATCACTTGAAATTTGTCTTTAAATGCTTATGTAGTGAAAAGACCTCAGTTTTTCAAGAGCTGGTGGCCTCTTTCCCCACTGTGTGAAATATATCACATGATTCGGTTTTGGAAGGGTCATTTCTGTAATTATTCCAGTAAACATACCTTCTTTTTTTTAACACACTTTTGTGGATCACACATTCCTGAAACAATCGCAGGTGCAAACTATTTGACCCTGACACTCAGGTTTTTACTATCTTCTTTTAAATTTTCCCACTTTTTATTCTCTTAAGTCAGTTAATTCTGTGCAAAGGAATAAAAATTGGTATCCTGCGGAAAAAGATGTATTTTTTTACACCTTTCTCTATAGTGTCAGATGTCATGTCTGAGATAGTCCTAAAAGATTAACATTTAGAACTAGCAACATTAGATTCTCGTGGCTGTTTAATAAATGAAAACAAGTCACTATTTACTGAGTTAAAAGGTGGGCTGCGAGAGAGAGTAAACAGAAAAATGACTGTGCTAGTTATAAGCAAGCTGGAATGTTTTGGTAAAAGAACTTGATAACAGGCAGTGGAATGAAAAACATGGTGTCTCCTTCTCTCACAATCACGCTGAGAACTCTGGGAAGAAGAAGTAAACTTTCTCCATTTTGTTTTCTTCTTCTGCCTTTGCCTTCAGACCTGGTCATATCTCATTAACCCTGCTGCCACTAACCTTGCTCCCTAACCTCTTGGCCGCACCTCTCTTCTTCCTGAGAACTGGGGTAAGGTTGAGAGGGGCCGGGGGAGGTGTTGGGGTGGTTTGAAAGCCCCTCCTGGGGACTCAGGTTTCTGGGAGGGGAGTTATGCTTTTGTATTGTTTATCCTTTGTATATTTCTGTATATAATTGTATATAACTGTATATATTGTAAATAGCTGCTTGTAAATTCTGCTAGCTGTAAATAAATTGCTTCATCTATATTCCCAGGGTCCGTCTGAGTTAGCTGGGTACCTACAAAGTGTGGGGGGGCGGGTAAGAGCCCAAACCATCACTGTGACAAAGCTAATTAATCATTTATTTCAGAACCAGCCTTTCAAGGCTGCTTATTTAAGACGTAAACATTCACCAGCCAACATATATCACAATCTTTGAATTCAGGAGCCAATTTACATAGTTTTTCAAAATGTCTGTGAAAAACCTAGTTAGAGTAGTGAGGCTGAAACAGTAGACAATCTCTCGTATCTTTTTATATATGTATTTATCAAACTTCAGCGTACTTCTCATTTTTTGTTTTGAAGATGTTTGTTGCATATTCAAAGAGCTTATGCAAAATTGAATAGGTTTTGTCACCAGGTTTCTTAAAACCTCACTACTAAAAAACATTTTTATTATGTATTTTCCCCTGAGAGTTTTAGAATGGTGCTGCAGTGAATAGCTTTTTCTGGGTTTGTAATTACTAATTTATCATTCTCACAAAAAATGTTAAAAAAAAATCTAATGCCTACAGTAACAAATTTAAAATGTAAATAAAAATACAGCAGAAGATGAGTTCCTGCATACATGAGTGTATCAGAAGAGGGTGAATCATCAAATTCACACTCAGGTGGATCTTTCAACAGACATAGGCTTGCTTTACCCAAATTTGGGAAAACATAGGCCTTGCATGAGGCAGGCACAAACCAAGCATATGTGCCTTGTTTACCACAGGATGAAAACAGAAGTAAAACAAGTACTTAGACTCAACAGTTCCAGGTTCTTTATCCTCTTTCCTGCAATTGCTTCTAGTCACAACAGAGAGAGGGAGAGCAGAAGAACTTGTCTGGGCAAGCCAGGACATGTTTGGGCCTATTTTGGCCTATTTAGGCCTTCCACGACAATCTGTCGAGTAGAAGTAGCTTTTTAACAGATCTGTTCCTGTAGTTGTCTTGTAGTAAAATGGAAGGTAGCATAAAAAGAGTGCATCATATTTGCTTTGAAAATAAGCAACCCTTTCCTATGGAAAGTCTTTTGGCTCAAGGTGTGTGACATACTGATGAACTATGATGGGCATATGTGAACACACTGCAAAGAATGAATACCTACAACAGCTGCACAGTTGTTCAGAGATACTGGTTGAACCTTCAGAAATATTTTAGCTGTACCATCTCCAGAGGCTGTCTCACATGTTATCATGCAGGGAAGACATGTACCAGGTGTGATAGTTAATAATCTGTACTAATTTTGATATCCAGGTTAAGACTGTTAATAACTATGAAAACTGTTTACTAACATTAAAACTCACCAGAAAACTTATCCTCAAGGTTCCAAAATTTATGCATGCAGGGAACAGACAAAACTAGAACACTTATTTCTTAAAGTGGCAAATGCAAACATTATACTTGAATAGAAGATTTTTGCAGTTGATTTTACTGTGTGCAGTTAATTATACAGCTTATCCACTAGAGGACACGGGAAGCTCCTTTCTGCTTATGGCAGAAGGCAATTAGTGAATTACAAGTGGTTTAAGTATTTACTCACAAAATAGTATCAGATAGTACCCAAAACACATGGAGGGGTTGCTGTCAGTGGTCTTAAAGCTGTTGGAGGCCTTGGAGTTTTCCAGGCTCTTTTCTTAGGAAGCTGGGAGTCTATTGCATAGTCTCTGACCTGGTTCCTCTTGATTCCTAATTCAGCAGAAGGCCTGCAGAGGGGCAGGCAGGATGAAATGCAATCTACACTCTTGGCACAATGTCGTGCTGGCTATGCCGGCTGACCACGTGCAGGTATATAGAGTCTGCTCCTGGTAAACTCAAGGCAGTGGTTTCCGGTCAATTTCAGGATGCAATGAGGCATCAGCAGCACACCGTGCTCCCTGCTCATCCATTTTTGTCAATACCAGCCCGAGACTAACGGGGCTTTGGACATAGATTAGCCAATCAAAATGGCATTTTTCTAAGCTTCACCATATTAGGTGAAGCCAGAGCTTTTGTTTGCCTTTCCTGCAGTTGCTTCCTCCATCACAGAAGGACGGGGAGCAGGGAAATATGTCTGAACAAGCCAGAGTCCTTAGACTCTGGTTCCAGGTCCTTTGTCCTCTTTCCCACAGTTGCTTCTCCCCACAGCTGAAGAGGGGGAGAGCAGAAAAACATGCCTGGATAAGACAGGGCATGGATAAGCTCATTTTTGGCCTATCAGGCCTATCACACCACCAGCCTTCTTGGAAAATCTACTGGTGTATGACCAGTTTGACCTTCAGGGTAGTATAGACCTGATCTTTTCTACTTTTTTTCCAGACAGAGGTCTCTGGCAAAGATCTCTGGGGAGCTTCAAAACCAGGAAGTTTTGCATGCCTCTGTATTTTGTGCACTGCTATCTCTCAGTCATGTTCCCAGCTTCAAAAATTCCCAAGTTCAGAAAGAAAGAATAACAAAGAGTGACTGAATCTACTGCCAGTAAATACACATACAATAGAAAAGGAACTTCACAGACTTTCTTTTCCTGAAGGCATAAAGTGATTATATTGTTCATCAGTTTTCTCTCCTTTTCCATGCACTTATCTATCACATTAACTGTTGCTTGCAGAAAAATAAAGAAAAATATTATACTAGCCATCATTATTACTGAGAGGGAATGTTCTTTTGTGAAGCATTAGGAATAAAAGGAGTTTTGAGTGTCACTCTTAAATTTCATTAATTTTAGTAAAATATTAGATACTATTATCCTTTTTTTTTTTTTTGGTCAGTTAGCAGACATCTGTAGCAAAAAAAGGTAATTTTTTTCCTCTGAGGTTACACAATGTTTACAACTGTTCCAGAAACAGCTGAAAAAGAAAAATCAGTACTATCAAGTTGGAATAGCACAGGGAGAAAGAAGCAGCCCAAAATTTCTAAAGGAGGAAAGACACGTGAAGGAAATAGAATGTCATTTACCGATTCTTAGCCTTGTCTCCTTTGAGTTCTGAAAAAAAACAAATAATTTGAATTCCCACCTGGAACAGAAAGTTATGTACAAAAGAAACCCTATATCTTTCTGTAAGCTAAACAATTAAGTATGGTATAATGGTCTGACAGATATAAAATCACTTCACGGACTAGATTTTACTCATCTTTTAAAGTCTTGTGGGGTCCATGTTACCCAGGTTTACCTGTCTACTCTTCAGGCCTGCAAACTAGCCAATGTGCTGCTTTGCTCTACATTCTGCTCCGCTCAGACAACATGCTCTGCCTCACTGCTCTCAGCTTCAAAAAAGTGTTCTGCTCTGCCTCATGATTCAGATCAGTGTAGCCCTGATGTTTTGGGCTTGAACTACCTGGAAACTTAAGTGCTTCAAGTTTACCAGGAGAAGGCATTAAATGCCTCAGAACATGGTGAGAAGTGCCACCAACATTGCGCTCTCTGCATATCTGCAAGAGATCCTGCCTGCACCTCTGCAAACCTCCACACCAAGAGGAACCAGGATCAAGTCAGAGATCATCTGCCTCTTCCAGCATCCTGCTAGAGCCTGGGAAGATCTAGAAGCCTCTCAATGGCTAGCAAGACACAGAGAAGTCCCAACACTGCCCCAAGGGAGCCAAAGTATTATCTTTGAATTCTAGTCCCCTGCTGTGAGTAGAACAGATATTCCCTATGGCTCCAGGCAGAGCCATTTTATGGTTAAACCTTTTCCCATTTTCTGATTCTCCTAAATTACTAAATTGCCTATAACCATTCTTGTGAAAATTTCCCAACCAAAATATAACACAAATTTAACTAGTTTGCATATAATCTGTGGGTGGGGCTTTTGGGAAATAAAATTACTACATATTTTACAATTCCTGCCTCATTAATTGCCCCAACTAATTCAGTCGGTATCAGGAGATTGTTGCATTGAGAGAATTAAGATGTCTTTCCTCTCTTATGTGATCAGTGGCAATGGTGGATAAAGAAAGAGCCTTTTATTTATGAAGGCTTATTATCTTTTTGACTGTCTGTCTATAGTAGATCTCTATAGTAACCTTGTACTACAACCAAAGTACAGTAAATGCAATTATTGTTTACAAAATAAGAATATAATTTTAAGAAATAATATCTTTTCAAGAAAAGAAAAGGAAAGAAAGAAAAAGAAAGGAGATTGCAATGTTAACTTTTCCAGTTTTGGATTTCTGGACTTCATATCTGTGGTTTAGGACTTTCCTTTTTCTTTCTTTCTTTTTTTAAGATTTTTTTTTTTCTGGCAGTGATAATTCTATTCAGTCATCAGCAAGTTTGCAGATGACACCAAGCTGGGGGCAGATGTGACTGAATTGGAAGGCAGAAGGGCTCTGCAGCGGGACCTTGACCGCCTGGACAGATGGGCAGAGTCCAAGGGGATGGGGTTCAATAGCTCCAAGTGCAGGGTGCTGCACTTTGGCTACAACAACCCCATGGAGAGATACAGGCTGGGGTCGGAGTGGCTGGAGAGCAGCCAGACGGAGAGGGATCTGGGGGTACTGATTGATACCCGCCTGAACATGAGCCAGCAGTGTGCCCAGGTGGCCAAGAGAGCCAGTGGCAACCTGGCCTGCATCAGGAATGGTGTGGTCAGCAGGAGCAGGGAGGTCATTCTGCCCCTGTACTCCGCACTGGTTAGACCACACCTTGAGTACTGCGTTCAGTTCTGGGCTCCCCAGTTTAAAAGGGACGTTGAGATGCTTGAGCGTGTCCAGAGAAGGGCGACAAGGCTGGTGAGAGGCCTTGAGCACAAGCCCTATGAGGAGAGGCTGAGGGAGCTGGATTGTTTAGCCTGGAGAAGAGGAGGCTCAGGGGTGACCTTATTGCTGTCTACAACTACCTGAGGGGAGGTTGTGGCCAGGAGGAGGTTGCTCTCTTCTCTCAGGTGGCCAGCACCAGAACAAGAGGACACAGCCTCAGGTTGAGCCAGGGAGATTTAGGCTGGAGGTGAGGAGAAAGTTCTTCACTGAGAGAGTCATTGGATACTGGAATGGGCTGCCTGGGGATGTGGTGGAGTCACCATCCCTGGGGCACTTCAAGGCAAGGTTGGACGTGGCACTTGGTGCCATGGTCTAGCCTTGAGCTCTGTGGTAAAGGGTTGGACTTCATGATCTGTGAGGTCTCTTCCAACCCTGATGATGATACTGTGATACTGTGATACTGTGATATTCTGGTATCCAACAGTTGTGATCTCACTTGTAGGAATGAGTATTTGGTGTCTTTCCAATATACAGATCAGCAGCCTTTTACACTAAGCCATAAGCCACAATGCAGTCCTCTTTCTGGCATGCCTGTTGAAGACAGGCCTTCTCCTGGCTTAATGCAGCATATAAGGCAAAGTGCTTGACAGAATTATGCTGGGCAGCTGTCTTCTTTGCTTTTGTTTTCAGGTTTTATGACAAGTTGTGGTAACCTTGGCAATGACCTTGTTGTATTGTTAGTGTCCATGTACAACCCACCAATGCATGTGCCTGAAAGCTGCTAAATGTTCTGAGAGTACATAAAATGCTGCCTTAGATCCTCTCTTCTGCCTTGTATTGTCCAAGGGAACAAGTTTGGCAGCAAAACATTTAACAGTGAGAATAATTTTCAGCACCTCGTGAATGAAGATGCAGTTTCAGTTGAGATGCCTTGCTTTATGGAAGTGGATTTTTCTACCTCTGCAGAAGGGCAAAGTGCCTAAGCTAATCTGTGCTGTTATCCTGTCCAAGAGATTTTATTGTTGATAGTGCTACTAAGCACGGTTAGTGCCCTCCCGCTTCAGGGTGCTTGGAAACCTGCTACCCTCGCTCTGCCCAGATAGGCCATATCAGGAAGAATGCCATTGCTGAAACTGTAGGCTTATGGATCCTTCCAGTAGCCTGGAGCCCTTAGATGACTGGAAAGGTGAAGGCTGACAGCAAAATAATTCACAGCCAAAGCAAGTTTAGATTCATTGTTGTGAGTTTTATAATTGTTATGTATATTTGAAGAATAATGGATTCATTATGCATAGTTTCTTATCTGCTTTTCCGTCTGGAAAGAGTCTTTATGAGCTACCATTATATGTCATCTCACATGACAATGAATGCAATAGAGAACAAAATGGGGTTATTTTCTTTAGGGATGGGGAAGGGAACAAAGGCCTAGGACTTTGGCCGTTGGCCTAGGATAAAGGTTTTGTTTCACTTACAGCTGGAATGGGTAAGAATGCCCAGCTTCAGAAAATTCCATTAATTGAGAAGGGTAGCTGTAGCAACACACCTACCTAAAACAAAATTATGCCTGCCCAAGAGAGAACAATATACAATTGTATTCTTATGAGAGTATGGATGTAGATCATCATTGTGATATGTACTTGTGGAGCATTTAAGATGTTTATGGTCATGACCTCATCATTCTTGCTTAGAAATACAGTCTTATATTGAACAAGAGACACCTTTTTCCCCCCTTCTTCCCTACTTCACTTTCCCTAACTGCATGTTTTCTGTACTTTGAATGCTTAACTGTTTTGAACGCTTAACAGTTTCACAATGTTTTATTCCTATAGAAAAGAAAATGAATATGTAACTACCATGGTGTTTTTGAGTTTCTTCTTTTCCCTAGCCAGACATCTTGTTTAGCCAGACAATCTGATTTAGGCTTAGCATCTCTACAGCATATTATGCATAATGGCAAAATACTAAAAGAGAAGCGCCACTATAGCCAGAACAAGATTCGCTAAAACATGCAATGACAACTGTAGCTGATGACTGATCTATTAATACAGAAACTTTAAAACTGCTGAGATATAGGTATAATTTGCATCTCACACAGAGGAGAGATTTTGACATATGTTCAACATCAAATCCAAGTTTGCTATGATCAGTACTGATCTAACTATTTCCATGACTGATATTACTTGAATACAGCACAATCACATTCTGAAAATTAAGAAAAAATGTGCTATCTTTCCTTAGAAAGATAAAACATATAATTTTGTTGCACAAATAAAGTCCAAAACACCAATAGGATTCTGTAGAGCTTCCTTGCCCAACAGAGATAACAGGATGACGACCATACAGAAAAATGATGGTACTATCACTACCCCCAGTTACTGAGTGCATCTATCTGGTCAGATTAGACAATGTCTAAGTCAGGAAATGCAGAGCTGTGAGCTTGCCTTTTCAGGGTCATGGCAGCAAGGAAGAAGATATTAAGGAAGTATAATCTAGCTTTGACTTTGTGGTCTGCTTCAAGGACTAGAGGAACAGGAATAAAATAAACCTTTAACAACTCTGTACTCAATTTGTGGCCATGCTGAAAGTAAGGTTTTAAGTATTGGTCTTCAGCTATACACAAATAAACTAGAAAATACATCCTAACAAACAAATAAAAATATTGTTCTTTTAAAATAAGATTTGTGTTTAAATTTATGCATTTGTTTTTTCATGTATTTTCTCCTCTGACATTCTTCCTAATCCCTGATGAGTTTGAAGTATGGGAAGTGCAGAAGCACTCTTTGTGGCTTGCCATGTCCTTACAATAGAAATATCTATATTTAATTTGACTCATACAGGATTCTTATGAAATCCAATGTCAGTCCTCTGGCTAGAGACTTAGTACATAGAAGTACAGGTAGATACCTATGTTTGAGTTTGCACCCATGCTAGAAGAGGGTTAAATGATTTGGTATCAAAATTGCTATTAATTATATTAACATATCTAGAATCTGTGTTAGTGGCAGTCATTATACATACATATAATAAAAAGATGATAACTGGGAAATGGATTTTTTCCTCTGAGAGATGCACTGAATAAATACATCCAGAAACATACAGTAACATTTCCTCAAAAATCCATAAGCCAATGATTCTGGAAGCTGGGAAGGTAAAAGAGAAGCATATCACTAGCTGTGGCCAGTAACACATGCTATTCTTAAGCAGCATCTTGTATTTGCATTGATATAGAGAGGTTACAGGGCTTGGAGGACCATTTGCCTTACCTCTTTTGTTCTTACAAATGACAGTATATCTGTGAATGTTCAGAAGAATTCAAAAGATGTCCCAACTATCAAGTAAATCTAGATTTTATATCTAAGAAACTTTTAATATCTTCTCACACTCTGATCCTTCCTCTCAAAAAGTTTTGTGCCAGGGTCTGAAATTCTTTGCAGTAACCAAGGCAAGCAAGTCTTTTTTACAACCTGCTGAATGGATTAAAATAATACTGTTATACTTTCTTTGTCATTACCATTTCATGACAAGTCACTGGTGAATAAAACTTAGCAGACATTGATTATCACTGTTTATCCAAATCTTAAAACCTACAAAACTGAATAACTGAATTCTAATTTAAAAAAAATTTATTATATATTGGCTGTTGATTTATCAGGCTAATGTTCCACAACTCCCTTAGAAATGTGTGGTCAGCCTTCTTTCAAAGGAGGAAGGTCTACCAATGATTGTGATACATGGCTGGAGAGAACTGCTGAGAGAGTGGTCAGTGTTTGGAAATGAAGGTTGAGAGATCCAATGTACAAGGCTTTGACAGACTTGTCTAATCCAGAAAACACTACAAGAATTAAAGTCAAAGCATTACCATTTGCAAAACCTCAAAAACTCTCCTATGTTATGGGTTAAGGAGAGATTGTTAATTCTCTATTGCAGAGGTTTTACAGGATTCTTTTCTGTGTAGGCTCCACCTCAGAAAGGTGGTTGAGAATCCTGAGAATGTAGTGTATCATCATCACCAGATAAAATGATCATATAGAAAGTTTTTGAGAATTTAATCTCTCTTCTTCTGACCACATTTCCCACTTCCAGTGTTTTTTCACAAGCATTGCAAATACTCATAGAATTATTCACCTGCAGAAATTAGTTCCGTCTTCCAAAAAAAGGTGGTTGTGTTGAGTGGAGGTCAAGACACAGGCATTTTTTAAGAACCTTCCACAGCAGGAGATGAGATAATGTTATGTATTTCATGAGAAACTAAGTGTAAATGTAAGAAAGGTAGATTATTAATTTAATTTAGTGTGTGCATATGGACAAAGCTTCTTTGAACACATCTTTTTCACAGAGCACTGCTGGAATTTGTGTCTACAGTGTATTTTTTATGGTGGGTTCCCCCCTTCCCCCTAACCCAATAAATGTTTCTCTTTTTCACAGCAAAAACAAAACTTGCATAGAATTATCATTCTCAACTTTAAAAACATGCCTTTAAAAGTACTCACAACCACATCAGTGTTATTATACTAATAGCAGACAAAATTATTTCAAACTCTTTGTTCCATTCCAGTCATTATCTGCCTTAACAACGACAGAGTATAACAAATCTATTGTTGTGTGAAATTAGATTGTTACCAGAAAAAAAAATTAGCTGATATAATTTGTCTTAGAATACTGTGTACCAATCTTTGACAGTGTTTAGATGTAAAACCTTGTCAGTAATTACATATGTACTTTTTTATTACCAGTGAAAAATCCAACCAACAATCAGAAAAGTATATTTTTTTACAGTATTAGCATAGTGATAAATACTATAGCTTGTCATTGGACTTTGGGAATTTTTGTTGACACCCTAAATGCATACTCCACCACCTGTTACCTGCTTTGCTTGCCTTCAGTTTTGTATTTCAGTGGTCCTGAATTTTACCAGAGTCTAGGTAAGCAAATATTTGGATTTTGTCTATAGCTCCACTGGAGAGAGTGTTTAATTCCTGCATCACCAAGTACTGCAATACACTGATTTTCGTTGCCCCAGCTAGACCCAGCTACTTACCATGAACATACATTCTGAGATTTGCTAAGAAAAATGACCAACAATAGTGGTAATTATACTTGTTTGTTTGTTTCTTTCTTGTTCTGGTGTAAACTCAAGCAAGAGAGGAACAGAAGAGTTAAGGGAAAGGAAAAGGCTGTGTCCTGGGGAGGTATTAGGACAAAGTAAATATCCCAGGCTTGAATGCTGGTTCAAAATTTAGATTCCAGTGGATTTTAGAAATAAAACCTGAGCTTGAAATACAAATACACACTAAGGTATTTACAGAGCTACAAACAGCTGCTTTAACTCTCCACTTCAAAACAATTCAAGAGTTAATCTAGTCTAATCATTCTAGTTAAAGGAAGTCTCTTCTTGACTGAGGCTGTTCACTGTCCAGTACCAGGTAGAGTATCCTTTGAAACTGCCTCCTGTTCCCCATGTCAAAGGAATTTCTCCCTAATTCATTAGATACAGCATAGCTGACTCCAGGTCTAGTCTTGATAGCTAGTCTAATTGTATCATCTGACTAATAGTGGATATGTGGGAAAACATTATCAGAAATTGAAGACAGGAAAAATGGTAAAGAAATTTTTTTTTGGTCCAGCTTTTCTTCTGTATAAGAATAAAGAAAGAGATTTTTCAGGAACACAAATAGGAATTAGCTATCTAAAGAATCAGAATTTGGTGGGAGGATAATGCTTCACTACTTCTTTTTCCTTTGTTTTGTTTTTTCTTTTTTTTTTCCCTTTAAAAGGTCTCCACTAAATCTCTTCAACCTATAAGTGGCAAATGACTGAGTACATCTGATTATTTCTTAACTGACTTACAAACAGACGCAAAGTAGAGATTAGCTAAAAGCATTAAATTTTACCACCGCTTTTCCATTGACAACACTGGAACCTGGTGTTGCAGAGGGGGATTTCTCAGTACCTATGCCTATTTGGCGGAGGGGAGAAATTAATTGGGGTGATATAAATTTTATATAAAAATATAGATTTATTAAATTCAATATTCTGAACTCTCACCACCCCCAACCACTGTATATTAATATTAAAGGTTGTACACGGTTATGAAAACAATTTAGGATAAAATATGTACAGGGAATTTGTTGATTAACTAGCAAACATTCAAACTATAAACAGAGAGGGGCATTTTCCCTGTGGCTTAATGCCGCTTGGAATGTTTATGCTATTTGCTCAGCAGAGCAGGCTGAAACTCTTTCTGCCCTACAGCAGAGGCAACTTATATTACAGAGGTATTGAAGCTTTTACTCACAACTCTTATCAGTTATTAATCACCCTCTGGGGCTGTGTCACAACCTGTGCCTAGTGTCCAGACTTCAGGGGATCTCTACCCATGGACTTGGAGGCTGGAATCTTCCTGGCTTGAGGGGAGTGGATAAATCGTTGTTCTCCTGGTGAGGAATGATCTCTGCCTTGGTGCTGCTGTCTTCTTCTGGATGCTGTGTCCAGAATTCTGAGCTTGGCAGGACTTCAGGAGCAGAAGAATGGCTGTTCACAGCTTCAGGCCATGTGTGCAGACAATCCAGAGTCTATGTGATGGTTTGGGCTCTTACCCGCCCCCCCACACTTTGAATTTGCCCCAGCTAACTCAGACGGACCCTGGGAATATAGATGAAGCAATTTATTTACAGCTAGCAGAATTTACAAGCAGCTATTTACAATATATACAGTTATATACAATTATATACAGAAATATACAAAGGATAAACAATACAAAAGCATAACTCCCCTCCCAGAAACCTGAGTCCCCAGGAGGGGCTTTCAAACCACCCCAACACCTCCCCCGGCCCCTCTCAACCTTACCCCAGTTCTCAGGAAGAATAGAGGTGCGGCCAAGAGGTTAGGGAGCAAGGTTAGTGGCAGTAGGGTTAATGAGATGTGACTAGGTCTGAAGGCAAAGGCAGAAGGGAAAAAAACCAAAATGGAGAAAGTTTACTTCTTCTTCCTAGAGTTCTCAGCATGATTGTGAGAGAAGGAGACACCATGTTTTCATTCCACTGCCTGTTATCAAGTTCTTTTACCAAAACATTCCAGCTTGCTTCAAACTAGCACAGTCTACTTCCTGGTTATCTCAGACACAACAGCGCTTTCACCAGGCAATGATATGCAGCGGGCATGCAAAGTATGCACAGCTGCTGGGAGTCTGAGCTCCGCAGGTAAATCAATGCAAGATCTGGTCCTTGTCGTGGAGGGCCTCTTGGCCCAAACAAAGGCTTGTTTATGCCCCTACATGCCTGGACATGTATTTCTGCCAAGACCCCTGGTTGTAAACAGGTTGTGTGACAAACACACACCCCACTCGTGTATCCCTGTGGTCCGCCTATGTGATTGCTATATTTGGAAGAGTCCAGGCAAACAGTTCCTACCTATTATGGTAAAGTTTGGCTTACTGCCAACCTGATTGGTCACTGGTGGCCAAAAGGGCGCATTAATCTTGACCCACAGTCTATAAAGAGTGATGCACAGGAAAGTCACGTTTTCAGATTCAGCTCAGTTCAGATCTGTTTAGACCAGCTCTGACCCTGCCTGCAGCACAGCTCAGCTCTCTGACCCACATTGCAGAGTCCTGCTGCCCTGACTCACCTGCAAGGCCCAGACACAGAGCCTGGGCCTCACTTGCAGCTCACTGAGGCATAGGCTTCGTGTATTGATTCAATTCGCAGCTAACCAGACTGTGTACCTTAGATGCAGAAGCTCATTCAAGCCTGCACCCATTTATATATATATATGGAGCTGATAGTCTCCTAAGACCAGCTGTGCATATCTGCAAGCTATATTACCATCAGGGCCTGATCCTGATCCTGCATTTATCTATGGAGCTCAGTCTCCCAGCAGCCTGCCACACTGCAGGCCCGCTGCTTATTGCCTGGTAAGAGAACAAGGAAAGCAGACTTTCTGGATTGTCTGCTCACACACACAGCTGTGAAAGAACCATGCAAGAGCCAGCATGGACATTCTCCTCCTGTTCCTGGAATCCTGCCATCTGATCATCCCTGGATGCAGTATCCAGAAGCAAAAGCATTGAGGCAGAGAATCGTCCCACGCCAGGAGAACAAAGGTTAGAGAAAGAAACCTGTTTGCCCCAGAGACGGGGATGATTTATCATTTCCCTCTCAAGCCCCACAGAGTCCACAGGCAGAGTCCCTGGAAGTCCAGACAGTGGGCACAGAGTGTGACACAACCCCGGGAGGGTGATTAATAATTAATAGTAAGATTTATAACTAAAGCCTCAATTCCTCTGTAATATAAGTTATCTCTGCCTTAGAGCAGAAAGAGTTTCAGCCCCTACTGGGCTAAGAGCATAAGTCCCTAAGCCAGAAGGGAAATCTCTCTCTGCGAATAGTTTAAATAGTTCTGCCAGTTATTGACCAAATCCTGTATATTATGTGGTGGTTTGGCTATTATCCCCGCCCCCCTCCCCACTTTTAGAATTGCCCCAGCTAACTCAGACGGGCTCTGGGAATATAAATGAAAGCTATTTATTTACAGCAGCACAATATACAAGCAGCTATTTACAGTATATACAGAAATATACAAAAATATATAAGGTAAAAACAATACAGAAGCACAACTCCCCTCCCAGAAACCTGAGTCGCCAGGAGGGGGCTCTCAACCACCCTGAACTTCTCCCTACCCCTCTCAACCTTACCCCAGTTCCCAGGAAGAAGAGAGGTGCAGCCAAGAGGTTAAGGAGCAAGGTTAGTGGCAGCGAGGTTAAGGAGTAGTGGCTCAGTCTGAAGGCAAAAGCAGAGTGAAGACAAAATGGAGAATGTTATCTAATGTTTACTTCTTGTTCCCATACCTCTCAGTGGGACTGTGAGAGAAGAGACACAACCATGTTTTCCTTCATAGCCAATTATCTACTTTCTCTCACCAAAACATTCTAGCCTGCTTCAACTAGCACAATATAATTATATTTCTAAATTGTTTCATAACTTTGCACAAAGAACTAAATATAAATACACAGTGATTGGGGGGTGGCAGGAGTTTGTAAACATTAATTTTAATAAATTATATTTTTATAAAAAAATAATACCGCCTCAAATTAATTTCTCACCTCCACCAAATAGGCATAGGCCATAGAGAACCCCCTCCACAACAGTCCTGATAGCAATATAGCATGCAGATGTGCACAGCTGGCTTAGGAGGCTATAGGCTCCTTATATATATATGCATGTGTAGGCTTAAATGAGCTCTGCAAGAAAGGTATGTGGGCAGGTAAGCTGCGAATAAGTCAAAGCATGAGGTCTGAGCCTCTGAGCGCTGCAAGTGAGTGTCAGAGCTGTGTTTGAGCCATGCAGGTGAGTCAGAGCAAGCAGGGCACTACAATGGGGTCCAAGTTGACCTGTGGGGTATCATAGTATCATAGTATCATCAGGGTTGGAAGAGACCTCACAGATCATCGAGTCAACCCTTTACCACAGAGCTCAAGGCTAGACCATGGCACCAAGTGCCACGTCCAATCCTGCCTTGAAGTGCCCCAGGGACGGCAACTCCACCACCTCCCCAGGCAGCCCATTCCAGTGTCCAATGACCCTCTCAGTGAAGAACTTTCTCCTCACCTCGAGCCTAAACCTCCCCTGGCGCAGCCTAAGGCTGTGTCCTCTTGTTCTGATCTGGCCACCTGAGAGAAGAGAGCAACCTCCTCCTGGCCACAACCTCCCCTCAGGTATTTGTAGACAGCAATAAGGTCTCCCCTGATCCTCCTCTTCTCCAGGCTAAACAATCCCAGCTCCCTCAGCCTCTCCTCATAGGGCTTGTGCTCCAGGCCTCTCACCAGCCTTGTCGCCCTTCTCTGGACACGCTCAAGCATCTCAACGTCCCTTTAAACTGGGGGAGCCCAGAACTGAACACAGTACTCAAGGTGTGGTCTAACCAGTGCGGAGTACAGGGGCAGAATGACCTCCCTGCTCCTGCTGACCACACCATTCCTGAATGCAGGCCAGGATGCCACTGGCTCTCTTGGCCACCTGGGTGTTGGAGGTCGGAGACCGGTGGCGGCGAGAGATCGGGGCACTGAGAGTCGACTCTGTGGCTTCTGCGCAGCAGTGCAATTATTAGGGCGATAGCAGCGACCTTTATAGCCCCCAAAGGGGGGTGTAGACAACTGACTTAGTTCAAGATTGGTACAAGTGGAGGGTACAGATTGGCTCCATGGTTAAGTGTAAGGCAGAGATAGGTTAACTTACAGTAAACACCTTAAGGATCCCACCCAGGGGGGGTGGCCAGAGTCAGCCCCCTGGGCCGTGCCCACCTCAGAGGCGGGCAGATTCCACCCCTGACAGTTGTGCGTGGGTTGCTCATAGTCAGCAGGCTCAGGCCCCTGGGAGCCTCAAGGCTCCAAGGACACTTCTCATCACAGGGTCTGATGTTACCTTTCATGCTCCGCTGCGGGAGGAAGCTTCCCACAGTACCCCCTTCTTTTCTTTGAGCAACCCTCGTTTGATTTTAAACGAGCTGTGCTCAGTGGAGCGCAGGTCAATGGTTCTAAAGTAAAGAGAATACATTTGTTAAGAATTTTGCTAGTGACAACAATCTGGCAAACCAGCCACCCAAGCTTAGCTAATGATCCCAAAGCCATTTCTGCAAGCGACAGTGAGTCAAATGTTCAAAAACCCAAAAGTCCAGACGAACATCACAGCTTTCTGGAGGGTGCAGTCTGTCACGTCTTCATTAGCTCACTGTGGTAGCCGATGTTGTGGGCGAGTGAATTGTCCATTATCTCTCCATAGCTTTAATTCACTTCATACTTCTCAGAGATCTTGATGTTCCCAGTGCAGTCCTCGGCTATGAGCTGCGTCTGACGATTGTGCTTAGAACTACCAACCCCCAAATACAATACAAGAGTGCGTCTTAGATGTTGCTTTCAGGCTATTCTGCTTAGGCCTTTTCCACAGCTCTCGATTCACTTCAAGATTTGGAGCAGTGTTTTTTCATCCCTTGCAGGGCCCTTGCAAGAGATAAAGAAATCACTTGCCATCTTATGCCAATTTTAAGTGGGCTTTGGCCTTCACCAAAGGGAGCCAGACCGAATCTATTCCATTAAGCTACAATCATTGAAGCTCATGAAAATACCCAAATTCATTAGCCAAGATCCAATGCCTTATAATCCAAATACTCATGATCATCATCTCTATGACTCTCCCAAGATCTTACCACAATTCTGCCATCTGAGCAAGATTTTCTGCTCACTTCATGAAAGGACAAACCAATCATATTCAAGTTGGTATCCACCTTAGGGCCTGTACAGACAGGTGATAAAGCATAATACGAACATATTCAATACCTAAACTGATAAATCCACTGATCTTACTTGTATGATGTGTCCAAAAAGGCTGTAGTGTTTCTCCATGCCTCTCTTCTTATTTTACTAGCTCCTCTTCCCACCTCGCCCCCTTTTCCTCTTTTTTTTTTTTTTTTTTTTTTTTAATTTATATAAAGACCAAAATTCTACATTTCTATACGTTAAAGAAAAAAATAATCATATAACTATAATACTGTCTTAACTTATAAGCCTAGTAGAAAAGGAAAGAAAAAAGGTGTGTGAGTGAGTGTGTAAAAGAGAATATGGTACCATATTATCCTTAGTATAGAAAAAGTGAGTAGGGACTTATAAGTATAAAATATGATGCCTTACCATAGTATATCAGTATAATAACTATCAAAGCTAATTATGCTCTATCATGATTGCCTAAGAATTACTGCATTATTAACATTATCCTAAAAATCAATATTATTAATAAGCATCAGTACCTTATCCAACAAATGTCCAAAATACAAAATATTACAATTAAAGTCAAAAACAACGGTAAAATCCAGAGTCCAACATAGTCATCAAGACCCCAGTCTATATCTAGAGAAATCAACCAGGCTGTGTTTGCTGTCTATCCGCTGACTCGGCGGGGAGCTGCCCAGTTAGACCGCAGCGGAAGCAGGGGTTCCGTGGGTTGTTGTTTCGGCGGCCACGATTCCCTGCATCTGCGGATCGCAGTGCTGCCATTACGAGCTGCGTGTGCTTATCTAGAACTTGATCCATTTGGGTTGCAACAAATGTCTGCTGCTGGTGTGTAGTTGCATGTCGAGTCATACTCGCTCCATCCATATCGTCCACTGAGGCTTCCCTAGGCAGAATGACAACAGCTGCTTGGGTCTATTATTAAATGGCATTCTCAAAAGCTAGGGTTCGAAATAAGGCTTGTCTGGTTGGCAGCATCTTACTCAGTGGCTGCTTCAACAACTGCAGCTGCTAGTCTATCAATGAAATGGTTTAGTCTCACTCAAACCTTGCTTTACAGCGGTAATAGCTAGGTGCTTTTGGCTCTGTAGGCACCATATTAAAAGCTGCTCTGGCAGTTTGTCATGGAGCATGATGCCACTCAAAAGGGATGACGTATCTGGGCATCCAGCGAGCAGAAAGCCCCTTTTCCCAGCAGTATATCTGCTTGACAATTGAGTAAGGGGTCGCCTAGTTGTCGTGGCTGCTCACCACACCTTCCTGCACTCATCGCGCATTGCCCTTTCCCACACCATAAACTGGGATGTGTTAAATCAGTCTCGCAAACAGTCTCACAATCTGCTGGGCATAGCACATAGGCGGAGAAGATGTAATTCAGCAATTGCTTAGTCGGTTGTGAGTGTAAGCCATGGGAAGATACTGCTGTTTTCAACTGCATAAGCAGTTTCCAATCAAGAGCCGTGTGAGTGGCTCCTGGCTGTCCATCTGCGTCCGTGCTGCCACAACTGGGAATGCCGCTGCACCTTCCAGAGCAGCAGCTGCCTCCCAATCACCTTGTAACAAGGCGTCGCGAATAACGGCACGCCACCGATGTTGTGGACCAACGGGTGTAAGCTGGAGAGTCTTCCCGGTGATCTCTGTAGCTTGTGGTGCCGCCAGGGGCTGGGCATTGCCAGAAGGCATTATTCTAAGTTTCTGTAAGTCGTCGGCAACATTGTCAATAGTGTCGTCGGCATCGGACTGTGAGGAGTCGCTAGCGTCCGAGTTAATCACAGGCGGCGGTTCCCGGGCTTGAGAGGAAGGACCGGCTTCCGTGGCGGAAGTCCAACTCGGGCCCGCTGCAGCCGGGGGGGCGGGTCGGAATGTAGCAAAAGGAGTTTGCGCCGGACGTGGCGAGATGGCAGCGGAAGCCGGGAGTGGGGAAAACGGACCACTGTAGGGCGGTGGCGCTGGGAGCAGGGGGGCAGACGGCTGCACCGGAACGGCAGGGATGGTAGGGATGTTTTGGGGAATTGGTGCCGCTGGCATCGGGGGTGCTGGTGGTTGCACTGGAACGGCAGGAACGTCGGGAACGTCTTGAGGCAGCGCAGGGTATAACGAAGGGTCCTGAGCCGGCGGCACCGGCTGCATTGGGACATGTTGCTGAGGCGGCGCTGGCTGCATTGGGACGTCCTGCTGAGGCGGCGCTGGCTGCATTGGGACGTCCTGCTGAGGCGGCGCTGGTTGCTGGGGCGCTGCGGCTGCGTCGGAGCGTTTGGAGTTGGCAGCACCGGTTGCTGGGGCGCTGCTGGCTGCGTCGGAGCGTTTGAAGTTGGCAGCACCGGTTGCTGGGGCGCTGCTGGCTGCGTCGGAGCGTTTGGTTGGCAGCACCGGTTGCTGGGGCGCTGCTGGCTGCGTCGGAGTGTTTGAATTGGCAGCACCGGTTGCTGGGGCGCTGCTGGCTGCGTCGGAGCGTTTGAGTTGGCACACCGGTTGCTGGGGCGCTGCCGGCTGCGTCGGAGTGTTTGAAGTTGGCGGCACCGGTTGCTTCGGCACTGCGGACAGCATCGGAACAGTAGATGCACTGGGGAGAGTCATCAAAGGCACCACCGTGCCTGGAGAAATTTTCAGGTCGGAAAAGAGAGAGCTAGCTGGGGTAACCATTGCCTCTAGTGGTCTCTCCCCCCGAGTGTCCAAGCCGTCAGCAAGCCGTGCCGCTGCTGTAGCTGCAAGGGTCTGTTCCAGTCTGTATTTCTTCAAGCAATTGATGACATCACGCCATTGCTTCTGTACGCTTTTGGCTGTTTTGTCACCGTCAATAGCCTGGTCAAAAATAGTATCGCCACAGCGGCGCCATTCAGATTCATCAAAAAGAGAAGTCTGAAGTTTGAAAGTGTCCTCTTACTAGTCCATATGCTACTAAGGAAGTCAATTTTTTCTTTGACATGGAAACTCCTCGCTTCTTCAAAAAGTTCCATGAGGAGAGAATTGCTACTTGTTTACCAAAAGTGCTTGTGTGGTCGGTTCGCCCAGCTCCCAAAGGGAGTCACCTATACTTTGAAAAAACCGCGGAAGAAGGAGGGGCCGGCTGGGAGGTTCCATGGTAATGCACGGTTCCGTAAGCGCGCGGAAGAAGAGAAAAAAAAGAAAGAAGGAAGAAGGAAGGGGGGTGGGGGGTGGGGTGGTTGTCGTTCGCCTTCGGCGGCAACTGCCCTGGGGGGATCGACTATGCACGATCACTGCCCCGAGAAGTTGCCCATCTATATGGTCACACCTGTCGTCACACAGCTGCCGTTATTAAAATTTTTGCCCCCATATTTATGGGGGCGACTCTTTTTTTTTTTTTTTTTTTTTTTTTTTTTTCTTTTTTAATAAACGCCTATCTATATAGGCCGTCCGTATCGGCAGACACCTTTCCCTTGGTTAGTAACGGGTTTAACGTGGGGGGAAGAAAAAAAAAGAAAAAAAAAAAAGGAAAAAAAAAGGAAAAATAGAAAGAAAGAAAAAAAAAGGAAAAAAGAGAAAAAAGAAAAAAAGGAGACGTGTTTCCCCAGCAGGGGGTATAGTAGCGTCCGATCTCTTGCGTTTCCACCAGCTCCTTTTATGTGGAAGCCTCTATGTCCTTCGTGGCCGGAGGGGGGGGGGGGGAGCGGCCTGGCGGTTTTCTTCTCGGCCTAGCGGTGGGGGGGAAGCGGCCTGGCGGCGGTTGTCTTCTCGGCCTAGCGGTGGGGGGGAAGCGGCCTGGCGGCGGTTGTCTTCTCGGCCTAGCGGTGGGGGGGAAGCGGCCTGGCGGCGGTTGTCTTCTCGGCCTAGCGGTGGGGGGGAAGCGGCCTGGCGGCGGTTGTCTTCTCGGCCTAGCGGTGGGGGGGATGCCGGCCTGGCGGCGGTTGTCTTCTCAGCCTAGCGGTGGGGGGGAAGCGGCCTGGCGGCGGTAGTCTCCGCGGCCTAGCAGTGGGGGGGAAGCGGCCTGGCGGCGGTAGTCTCCGCGGCCTAGCGGTGGGGGGGAAGCGGCCTGGCGGCGGTAGTCTCCGCGGCCTAGCGGTGGGGGGGAAGCGGCCTGGCGGCGGTAGTCTCCGCGGCCTAGCGGTGGGGGGGAAGCGGCCTGGCGGCGGTAGTCTCCGCGGCCTAGCGGTGGGGGGGAAGCGGCCTGGCGGCGGTAGTCTCCGCGGCCTAGCGGTGGGGGGGAAGCGGCCTGGCGGCGGTAGTCTCCGCGGCCTAGCGGTGGGGGGGAAGCAGCCTGGCCGCCGGTTCCTCCGCGGCCTGGCGGTAAGTGGCCCGGGGTGCGGGTCTTCCGTACCTGGAGTTGTCCGGAGGTTCAATCGGTGTGTTCGGGCACCATCTGTTGGAGGTCGGAGACCGGTGCGGCGAGAGATCGGGGCACTGAGAGTCGACTCTGTGGCTTTCTGCGCAGCAGTGCAATTTATTAGGGCGATACAGTGACCTTTATAGCCCCCAAAGGGGGTGTAGACAACTGACTTAGTTCAAGATTGGTACAAGTGGAGGGTACAGATTGGCTCCAGGTTAAGTGTAAGGCAGAGATAGGTTAACTTACAGTAAACACCTTAAGGATCCCACCCGGGGGGGTGGCCAGAGTCAGCCCCCTGGGCCGTGCCCACCACAGAGGCGGGCAGATTCCACCCCTGACAGTTGTGCGTGGGTTGCTCATAGTCACAGGCTCAGGCCCTGGGAGCCTCAAGGCTCCAAGGACACTTCTCATCACAGGGTCTGATGTTTACCTTTCATGCTCCGCTGCGGGAGAAGCTTCCACACCTGGGCACACTGCTGGCTCATGTTCAGGCGGGTATCAATCAGTACCCCCAGATCCCTCTCTGTCTGGCTGCTCTCCAGCCACTCCGACCCCAGCCTGTATCTCTCCATGGGGTTGTTGTAGCCAAAGTGCAGCACCCTGCACTTGGAGCTATTGAACCCCATCCCCTTGGACTCTGCCCATCTGTCCAGGCGGTCAAGGTCCCGCTGCAGAGCCCTTCTGCCTTCCAACTCAGTCACATCTGCCCCCAGCTTAGTGTCATCTGCAAACTTGCTGATGACTGACTCGATGCCCTCATCCAGATCATCTATGAAGATGTTAAAGAGGATGGGGCCCAGCACTGGTCCCTGAGGGACACCACTAGTGACTGGCCGCCAGCTGGATGTGGCACCATTCACCACCACTCCTGGGTCCAGCCCTCCAGCCAGTTCCTAATCCAGCACAAAGTGTTGCCATCCAAGCCATGGGCTGATAGCTTAGCCAGGAGTTTGCTGTGGGGTAGGGTCAGAGCTGAGCTGTGAGTAGGGTCAGAGCACACTGTTTACCTGTGCACCCCTATTTATTGACTGTGGGCCAAGATTAATGGCTTCTTTGGCCACTAGAATGACCAATCAGGTTGGCAGTTAGCCAAACCTTACCATAATAGGCAGAAGGCTCTTCCCTGGACTTTCCCAAATATGGGGTTCACATGGATTTGCCCCAGAGAGACACGAGCTCTGTGTGTGTGGGCTTATACAACCTGTTTACAACCAGGGATCCTGGCAGGAAAACATGTCCAGGCATGCAAGGCATAAATTAGCCTCTTTTTGGGCCTACAGGCCTTCCACGACACCTGGATTTTTAATTGTCTATTTTAATAACACTAGAGCTTTCATTACTGCCTGAGGAAGTCACTGTCATTAAAAAGGTTTTTAGTCTGAAAATTGCTGAAGGATATAAGGCCATTATACAGAAAGCAAAATGTTAAATGTCACACAAACATCTGAGTTTGGAACTGCATCAAAATCTCCTGTCACATAGCTTGGAATGCCATATAACATATTCTTTCTTCCTACCAAAAAAAAACTTTCCAGGTATCAGTGCTTCCATTCGTCTACTCTTTGGGAGAATGGATCTGTATCACTTATCAAATCAATTTTTAGTTATGTTTGGCATAAGAAGTTCAGGAGCTGGAGCTTGTCCCTGCTAGGTCATCAGCAGAGCTTCAGCATCATTCTAGGCTCTCTGAGAGTCCTGTGCTGTAGTTTCTCCTCCTACCTGACACAATGTCCCTCACTGTGGGGGACACACATCACCTTCTCGCTGTCACCCCATACAGTTCACCTACATTGAGCGAAATACTCCATCCCTTCCCTGCATGCCAGAGCACCTACTAGACTCCTGCAGCCATTTCTCCTAACCCTAACATGGACACAACTCTTCAATCAGTCTCACCTTACTGGCACAACACCATCCCTGTATCTCCAGAAAGTTTCTCCTGACTGCTTTTGTTTTTCTGATTGAATGGCTACTGACATTCAGTAGCATCACTACAGCATCTACAAGCACCACCTTCATCTTATGAGAACATGGAATCAGCAGGAATGGTACAGTGTGACATTACCTTGAACAAAGGAGCTTGGGAAGCAACATCACAGAGTAGTGCATAGAGTCATAAGGCCTGAGAAAATGGAAGAAACAAGGAAGAAGAGGGAGAAAAAAAGACTACAAATGGATGTAGGAGTACTGGAGTGAAGAGGAGGAAGGCTGGGCTTGTGTCATAGGTTTATGTGGCCAGAAGCTGAGACCTAGCTCACTAAGATTGATTCTTCTATTTTCAGATTCTTCCATCCATATATTTTTCATAATAAAATCTGTCTTTACTTGTCACATTCCTTTGTTTTATTTTCCTAACCTCTATGTGTTTTCTTGTGTCTTTATCCCTCCTTCATTAAGTCCTGCACTTCTGTTGTGGTAGGCCTGATAGGCTGAAATAGGCTTATACATGTCCTTGCTTGCCCAGACATGTTTTTCTGCTCTCCCTCCTTCTGTTTTGGGCAGAGGCAGCCACAGGAAAAACGGCAAAGAACCTGGAGCCACTGGGTCTAAGCCCAGACATGCTTTGCTCCTGTAGTAAACAAGGTACACACACTTAGCTTGTGCCTGTCTTGTGCAGGGCCTATGCTTTTCCCATATTTGAGTAAAGCAAGCCTATGGCTTCACATCCTACTTACACCTGAAAGTCTCCTGCCAAGATGGGAAGTCCTGGAGATACACAGATCATCCAGAGGAGCAAGAATAAGAAGTCAGAGATTATGTGCCTCCTTTCTCAGCACTCTGTGAAGCCTGGGAAAAATCAGAAGCCTCAGTGGCTGACAAGTAACAGTATTCTCTGAAAGCATTTGGGTACTGTCTATAGTTGCAGCTAGCCCCACGAGCCAGGAGATAATGTTTTGTGAGTAAACATGTAAAGCCTCTTGTAATTCACCATAGCTTTCTGCCATAAGCAAAAAGGAGCTCTTTGAGTCCACCTAGTGGGCAAGTGGTATTTGGCTGCAAGAACATTAATGTTTATATATTTCGCAAGTTTTTTCAAGATCCTATGTTATTATTTGTATAAAGTTTCCATGACTGTGCGAAGAAACCATTATTATTAACATTATTGGTCAGGGGTGATGAGAGTTCTGAATATCAAAATTAATAAACAATATTAATTTTGGAAAAATGTGACCTCACATTAATTAAGTACCCCTTCATAACAACTTCCTCCAATTCCCACTCCCTCCCATTCTCTCTATTATAACCTTCATCTTTCTCCATTTTAAGGATTTCTGTGCTTATCACTGTGCTACTCCTTCCTGCCCCCCATGTTTTCTTCATCCTGGTATATCTCCCAGATCCCACAATACCTCTTCTCATCTTTCACAAGTCATATGCAATGATTAATTTCCATCCCTCCTGTTTAACCAAACACATCTATCAGAAACCATCCTTTTTATAGCAACCTTATATAAGAAGCAGTAGATACATTCAGCTGCTGCAGGGCTAGATGGGAGTGATGGGTTACTTTGAGCAATGATGAACTGGTGTTTATGTTGCTGATTGAAAGAATTAAGAGGGTAATGTGATCACCAGCTGAGTTGGTAGAGAGCTACGTCATGTGAGAAAGATGTGCCTCACCAAAACGTTTTGCCTAAGGCCAGTCAGGTAGATTTCCATGCAGACAAGCTGGAAAAAGAACTATGGACTCATTTTCTGAAATTAATGATTAACAGATTAAAGGCTGCATTTCAGCCTTCTCTTATCACTTGAGTGAGATAATACCTGACATTTTAATAGGCTCACAAGCTGATGTCTTAATTCGTCTTGGCTATGTCTTTGATCCAGTTATTTTCCTTAGTCCTCTAATGGGGCTCTGGGTCAACTGAGGGTCTTGGCACAAACCCCCCTGCACTTACAGAGCTCAAAGAAAATAAAGGAAGTCACAACTTGGGCTAATACAGCATGTAGAAAATCTAGGGCAGGCTTGTCATATAGAGAATATCTGTCTTTGCCTTTATGAAAAATCACATTTGAAGTATTTATTTATTTAAATGTATTTAAAATATTTAACCCAGTATTGTCTGCTGAACATGGGCCACCACATTTGCAAAGACAGGAAAGCTGGTATAAGCTATGTGATGTCTTCGTGTTGCAATAATCACACAGCAGCTGACTGAAGCAACAAAAAATTGTGCAATTCTCTGGAGTCTGAACCCAAACAAATTCAGAAGTCTAATTTCAAAAAAGAACAAAAAGTATAATATTATAGGTATAGATCAGTGTGAAACTCTTTTTATCTAATCAAAAAGCTCTCTAGTTTCTCAGTACTAGTCACAGATCACAAATGTCAAACAGTAAGACATTAAAGTAGAGGCTGAGTCCAGTAATCTGTCACACTTTCATGACCAGAGCTGCTTTCAAATACAACATTAAGCTTATGAGAAAATCTTTCACTATTGTTCATTTTGTATAGTCTTTCATTTTCTGAAGTTTACTTTCTAGAGCTCACATCACCATTTTCTGATTTGAAAGACAAAAGAGTTTCATCAAATTTCCATAATTAATGAAGATTTACCTCTCTTTCTTGACATACAATTCCCATTTATTTATGAACATCGCTAGAAAAATCTCTGACATGTATAAATAATTAGTACATTTCAATATCTATTTCAAAATAATGCCCTCAAAATGTTTTAAAAACTTCATAGCCAGGATAAAGCTGAAGAAAATTTGCATATTTGCTTCACTTCAGATAACATTTCTTTCACAAATGCATTTTGCAAGACAGATTGCGCATGAGCAGTAGACAATTATGCTATGAATTTACTAGTGATGGCATGTTTAATTCAAAATTCTTGTCTTGTAAGTGAGGGGTTTAAGAGCATTCAAGTTTGTCTGCACTTCTAATTGATAGTGTAGGAATGACAGTTGTAAAACAAACAAAAAACTTTAAATCTGCTGATTAATTTGATGAAGCTAAATCCTGAAATTCACACACTTCCATATCACACTAGAATAAATACCCCACATAAATCTTTGGAATCAGATTTCACAGGGATAACTTTGGGATCAGATTTCAAAGAGTCTGTGCTTGTGTTTCTTCTAGAAAGAAAGTAATTAAATATAAAATAATTACACATAGAATCATAGAATGAGTCAGGGTTGGAATAGACCGTCCAAGATCACCCAGTCCAACCTACCACCCAGCACTATCTAATCAACTAGACCAATGGCACTAAGTGCCCCCATTCAGTCTTTCTTGAACACCTCCAGGGATGGCAACTCCAGCACCTCCCTGGGCAGCCCATTCCAATGGCAAATAATGCTCTCTTTATAGAACTTCCTCCTAAAACATACAAAGCATACATGCATACTGTTGTATAGTTTTAGGTGATGCAATCACAGAATCACACAGAAAGCAAGGAAGTTACTTCTGAGCTTGATATGTAATGGACCTAGCCAAATCTCTTTCCAATGACTTTTTTTGGTAAATGCAAGCTCTTATGTTTTATTTCACATTCTATGGGAAGGTATAAAATATTCTAGGTATGTAAGTGTGACTGTTATCAGCAAAGGAGAATAAATTCTAGTTTCTGAATTTTTAAACAAATAAACTGAGAACAGTCACAAGTCCTTTGCAGATGTCACAATTTTTAAAGAAATGTATGAAAGACTTCTCATATTGGGAAAGTGGCTACCTCCTTGAAAGCAATTTTTTCTGTTTTGTTTGTTGTTGTTGTTTTTTTTTTTAACATAATGTTTGAAACATGGCATTACATTTCCCCCAAATTTTTATGTATATTACTACAGATAGAGACTATTTTCTAATCATCACTGGCTCATGGTAGAGAGGTTAGGAACATGACCTGAACTTCATATTAAACAATATTTTCTTGAAGTAGTAAATTGTATTTTAAAACGTCATTTTCCTTAGCACTTCAGCAGGGTTCAAGGAAGCTTGCTTGCCAGCACCTGTGACATTGCTGTGCCTTTGATGTGATTTTTTTTCTGATTGATTCTGCCCTTAATGGGAAGCTTGCTCATTAACTTCTATGATACCCTTGTACCAGAGCTCACTGGACCCAGAGCAGAGTGAGAATTTATGTCACATTCACAGCCTGGTGAAGTGGCTTAAGGCAAAAGTGTACAAAAATAGTGAAAAGGATTGGGGATCCCACAGAAGGAACAGTAACAGAAATGGGAAAAGTGATGACACTTGAGGGTCTCACCAGCCAGGTCCCACAGTAACAAAGGCCCTTAAGTATCAAGGACTAGTAAAAGCAACAAAAAAAAGTTGTACGGAAGGAAAGCTATGGAAATCTTTTGCTGGATGTACAAGGCCTTATTTCACAGAGCCTGAGAAATTATGGACCATTTTCACATCCCTCCCTGGGTGAGAGGGTCTATTGCTGACTCTGACAAAGTCTGGAGCATGATGAGTGTTTTGTCAGCTTGTCTACATTAGCCAACAATTTTCAGTATTAAGTCAATAATATATGGGTAAAATACACTCCAAGCACTTCATTTTGTGTTAGCTCATATCTGACAGTAATTCTTATCAAGCTTTCTGTTTTTTTCCTGCTCAGCATTCTGGAAGATATATAACACAGTCCTGAAGGTACTTATCACTTACTTCAGTCTAACTCACAATTTTTCATTATAAGAATCTATGTAAAAGTGTTGTCATGGGCTAGTGAAATTTACTCACTAGGTAGACTGAGGTAAGATGCTTGTGGGTAAGTCTTCTCAAAAAAATATTGACTAAATCCTTGTATGTGTTTGCTCCCCTAGTCTCTCTGCTGGTAACTGGGCAGACTATTTTGAATCCTGTTCTGAGGGATTCTTAGACGAATGAAATGGTATCCTTTCAAACTGTCATAGGAAAAAAAAAAAAAACAACCCACAAAACAAACAAATACACACACACACACACAAAAGAGATTCAAAATAATTTAATGAAGTCAGTCCTTAATCTACCCTAGGACACATTTATCTTGGTGTTGTGTGATCAATGGTCTAAAAATGAGAGAAAATCCTTCTTTGACAAAGATGGTCATCAACCAAAAACATGTCTTTAAATTGTCTAATGCAAGGCCATTGTAGTGTCCTTTATGATAAATCACTTAAACACTCAAAACAAGTCACAATTGCATATGCCTATGTATCAGCCTATTTAGGAATAGTTTGCTGTTTTACCACTTTAGGATACAAGTGTATCAGCCTATTTAGGAATAGTTTACTGTTCAGGTTTCCTCCATAATGACCATTTTCACAGGATTACATGATCCCTTGTGATCATGAGCTAGTAGGAGAAGTTTTAACAGAATTACCATATTTTAACTCACCTTCTGTGAAAGCCATGTGTGATTCAAAAAGCAAACTCTTTCAAAGTGTATAATATGCTTCAGGAAATTGGCTTAGTGCTGAAAACTCCTAAAGCTGATGTCCAAGAGCATTCTATGATCCCTACTGATCTGTGTAGCTGGGAAATGCCAGTTTGTAGTAGTTATTTTTATCTCTCCAACTGTTGAATCCTGCTTCCACAAGGGTAATGTATTTTTAATACATAAGATGTTATTATGTAAATGGTTTAACTGTGTAATCTACTAAAGGTGTTTTCACTGTCCCATGTGAACAACAAAGCCAATGATGGCATTATTATTCATTAAAGGTAAAATTGTCTTACTTTCCATAACCAATTTCCAAGTGCATTGCTCTGACAACATCAATTTCTGTTCAATGGCAAACTTGATGCTCATTTGCAAAACTCTAATGAATGTAGCAAAGAAGAGATAATGTGTTTTTCTGGTTTGCAATCCAAGCAAACTATAAATTGTTTTCCAGGACCAACAGACAGTAATTAAAGAATTAAAGTCACATCAAAAGTTCCATCCTTTTTTTTCTGCATCAATCTATAAATCTATACCAATAATGCAGGGGAAAAAAAATCCTGCTTTGATACATTCTGAGATTATTTCCATCTATAAATGGAAATAAAAATTACAACTTAAGCATTAGTATTTCCACCAATAAATGGAAGTGCAAAGTCATGTCCATGCAAGTGAACCTATGGAAGTGATTCCCTTGTACAAATATAAAGGCAGGTAGTCAAACTGTCCCAGTTTGAGGCCACCAGCTACCTGGAACTGGAGGACAGAAGTAAGAATGAGGATACTGCACACTGATTGGAAGTTTAAAGACAGATTCTATTTACAAGAGCATATATACAAAAAGTAATCAGGTACAATAACATTCACAAGCTAGGTCACGTATATTGGACCAATGTTGGAGAAATTCTTGCTAGCAGAGGACACAGAAATCATAAACATGAGCAACCCGTGCTGGAAGCATCCTTGAATCCATCTTGGGAGTTAAGATACCAGGTGCTGGGTGGCTTCCCCCCACATGCAGCTGCAGGGGGTGGAGTGCAGCTGCAGGTGGGCAGAGTTTAGCCAGCCCCAGAGGCTGACCCTCAGATTGTTATGGTATACTGACCTATCCATGCCTTACATGTAACCCTGTACCCTCTGATTGTAACCAATCTTGGTGGAGCACGCCTCTTGATAGAATGCATATAAGTCTCTGCATCATGGAAATAAAGCGGACTATGACCATCTAACCATATTGGTGAACAAAGAGTCATTTTACCCAGATGCTCCACCGGTGTTTGCCAATTGTGATGGTTTGGGCTCCTACCCGCCCCCCCACACTTTTGAATTTGCCCCAGCTAACTCAGACAGACCCTGGAAATATAGATGAAGCTATTTAATTTACAGCAGCAAATATACAAGCAGGTATTTACAATATATACAGTTATATACAGAAATATTCAAAGGATAAACAATACAGAAGCACAACTCCCTTCCCAGAAACCTGAGTCCCCAGGAGGGGGCTTTCAAACCACCCCAACACCTTCCCCTGGCCCCTCTCAACTTACCCCAGTTCTCAGGAAGAAGAGAGGTGCAGCCAAGAGGTTAGGGAGCAAGGTTAGTGGCAGCAGGGTTAATGAGATGTGACTAGGTCTGAAGGCAAAGGCAGAAGTGAAGGACAAAATGGAGAATGTTTACTTCTTCTTCCCAGAGTTCTCAGCATGACTGTGAGTGAAGAGACACAATTGTTTTTCATTTCACTGCCCATTATCTAGTTCTTTTAACCAAAACATCCCAGCTTGCTTCAAACTATCACACCAATAGACCAAGACTCATTTGGCCAAAATGGCCTTATAGAATCTTCCACCCATTCCACTCTCAGCCTGAGGGTAGGCCACAGCTGCCCTCCCCAGCTGGGGCCTACAAGGCCTCAGAAGGCCACATGGCACAGCTCTGCCAGATAGTAGCCATCTCCCCCACAAACCATGAGATAAGAAGGGACACATGCTATTCCCAGAGCAAAGAAGTGAAGGGAGAAAAGGCAGGGAGGAGAAGGGAAAGAGTATCAACCACACACTGTCCTGTGATACTGAAGATGGAATAGAATAACAATATTGCAATAACCTGGGATGATGAATTCCATCCCCCTGGGATGGATCTGTGTCCCTATGGCTTTTTGAGGGGCACCTAGGACCCCCTCAAAACTACACACAAACAAACTTCGTTGTCAGTGTATGTGGATTTACATGGAGTACTGCAACTATTTCATTTAAGAAGGTACCAGACATATTTGTATGAAAATTTAAATTACATTATCTTCTTTGTTAGCAAAAAAAGCAGGTAACAGCAACAGAAGTTCTGTATCTCACTGCTGTGTATACATATATAGAAGAAAAGCGGTGAAGAGTACATGTCCAGATAAATTGTCTTTGAAATACAATGTTTTTGTGTTAAACTGCAACTGCAACTCCATCCCTAAGGGAGCAGAGACATACCTAAAATTGATTAGATGTTATTGGCATATAACCAGTGGAGCACCTGGGTAAAATGACTCTTTGTTCACCAATATGGTTAGATGGTCATAATCCACTTTATTTCCATGATACAGTGACTTATATGCATTCTAGCAAGAGGCATGCTCCACCAAGATTGGTTACAATCAGAGGGTACAGTTACTTGTAAGGCATGGATAGGTCAGTATACCATAACAATCTGAGGGTCAGCCTCTGGGGCTGGCTAAACTCTGCCCACCTGCAGCTGCACTCCACCCCCTGCAGCTGCATGTGGGGGGTGCTACCCTGTGCCTGTATCTTAACTCCCAAGATGGATTCAAGGACATTCCCAGCATGGGTCCTCTGCTAGCAAGAATTTCTCCAACATATCCCTGTCTTTCTTTTGAGCAACCTGGGCTGATCTTTCAACTTACATAGGCTGTTCAACACAGGGATAAATGATACAGCTACAAATCCATAGTGCTAAAACCAAAAAGAGAATAAACCTGTTAGAGCTTTCATCAGTAGCATTAGTCTGGCAAGCTATCAACCCAAGAGTAGCTAACAATCCCAAAAGCTATTTCTGCAAGCGACAGTAAGTCATTCGTTCAAAAACCCAAAAGTCCAGATGAAACATCACAGTCACAGGAGAGTGCAGATGTATCAGCTGTCACATATTCTTCCTCAGACTTCCATAGTTCTGGATTCACCCTGTAGTTCTCAGAGATCTCGATGTTCTTATCACACTCCTTAGCTATGAGCTGCGTCTGTCTATTGTGATTAAGAACTACTAAATTCTAAGTATGATACAAGATATGCCCTAGATGTTGCTTTCAGGCTATTCTATTAGGTCTTTTCCCACTATTCTTTATTTGCTTTTAGAATTTAAGGCAGTGTTTTTTTATCTTTTGTAGGGCCCCTTGCAAATAGATAAAAGCCACATTGCCATCCTGTGCCAATTTGAGTGGGCTTTGGCCTTTACAACAGGTGCTAAACTGAATCTTTTGCATTAAACCACAATCACTGAAAACTCATGAAAATATCCAAATTCATTAACCATGATCCAAACCTTATGATCCATACACACGCAATCATCATGTCAGCACTCCTTTCAAGTCCTTTCACAATTCTGCCATCTGAGCAAGACTTCTTCTCACTTTAGGAAAAAACAGGTTGGTCATAATCAGGCTGGTCTTCATCAGGGCCTGTGAAGATAAATGATCAAACACAAGCAAATACAAGAACAAATGCAGACATATTCATTGCCTAGGCTAACAGATCCACTGGCCTAGTCTGTAAGATGTGATTACAGAAATTTCAAAAAAAGAAAAATTTCTTCTGCTATCCTACTTTCCTCTAAACCCATTTTCTCCCTCTTTTTTTTTTTTTAAATGATACCCAGATATACAGAGAAAACCCCAGAAAAAACATCCCATGAAATCCTAAATTCCCAAAATTGTCGTATTACAAACCCTTATCCTTAACGTATCTTACCCTAAAAATCTATCAGCTAAAGGAAATTCAGGAAAAGGCAAGGAAAAATTCAAGAAGATAATAATGCCATGGTATTCTTCAGAAGAAGAAAAAATCAGAATTGTCACAGAACTCATTCCATTGCAATTAGCAGCTGCTCCAGTAAACTCCTAGACTCCAAAATATGGTACCATGAAAAAAAAGGCCTTCAAAAACAGTCCTGTCTTTATCTATTTGAACACATTTATTGGGGGAAGGAGCTGACTGCTGTTAGCTTATCAGTTATATCATTCCCTGTCTTAGTCCAGAATTTGGTCAGTGACCTGTAATGTGGTTTTCAGTGCTCATGCTCTCGCTGAGAGGCAATGTATCTGAGCTCTAGTAAAAACTGTGCTAGTATGTCCTGTTTGGTGCTTCTAGTGTCTGTATGAATTTCCACTCATTGTCTGTGGGACTGGCATCTCTGCTATTTCATAGCAATTTCACTTTTTTTTTTTTTTTTTGCCACTGAGCAAATGGGTGCAAAAGGATGTCGCTGCCTAGTCTGTAGAAGGAATTAATCAGTAAGGTGATGGGTGAATACCCCAGTCAGGAATTATTAGCTATCATCTTGACTGCGAACTGTTGTTGGGTGGCTAAAAAGATGCACCTGTAACACCGTGCATCCATGCCTGTAACAGAGCAAAAATGGTTTCTAAGTCCTCACTGATTATTCTCACTATCTGTTCCATAAACTTTCTGACATCTGGCATGTGCTCTCAAGTCCGTGTGTAAGTTAATCTCCTGAAGTCTGACTCTGGCCTCAGTAATTTTACAGCTCAAACAGTAGTCCAAGGCTCTGTTGCTTCCAGCAAAAAAAAAATCTGTAAAGAGAGATAATGGAAGGAGGCGGGGGGGGGGGGGGGGGGGGGGGGGGGGGGGAGAGGGGGGGAACGGGCCCGCGAGCCACTCTGCAGGTGGGTGGTGGTTGGGGGGGGGGGGGGGGGGGGGGGGGGGGGGGGGGGGGCCAGCCCCAGTGCCGCTGGGTGTCCTCTGCTCTCCATCTTGCCCAGCCCCCAGGCTGTTTCAACTCATCCACCGTTTGTTGTTTCTTTCCTTCCCTTACCCTCATATTTCCTGTCCTTATTCCTTAGTATGAAATCTACTCTGAAAACTTTTAAACTGCCCTCTTTCCTCTCAGACTCACTCAAGACATACAAACAGTGAGAGAATCAAGGCAAAGAGTCCAACTCTCTCTGTCCCGGCTGAATTCAGCCCCCTATCTTCTGGAGATTCGTCAGGAGACCTCTTGTCTGCGGGATGCGTTCTGCTGGGGGTGTGGCGGGTGGGTGGGGAGGGGGCACAGCAGGCTGCGACGGTGAAGAAGGGAGGATCTGGAGACTTATCCGATGAGCCACAGGAAGTGGGGGGGTTTCTGGTTTCTCTGGTGTAGTCGCTTCTGCCGTTTCTTTTTTCTCTCTGCTTTTCGTGCCCCTGTCCCTTCAGTAACGTGATTTATCGGTTAAAAGCAAAAGTCTCTGTCCTGCATCGCATGCTGTTGTTGGCGGGGATGCAGGGGCGCGGTGGGGGGAAGCTGCATTCTGGACGATAAACAGACACTGCCGATCGTGGTAAGAAGGCGCTGCAGCAGCTGGCAGATTCACCACAGTGGTAGATTCGACACAGCACTCATGGCTGCAGCCGAGCCGCTCTGGCAGTCCCAGAAACTTTTTCAAACTGAGAAGTAGTCGCAGCTTGCTGCCGCCGGGTGGCTATTGGCAATCGCCATTACGGGGTGCCGGTGAGTGGCTATGGGCAGTCGCCATTGTGGGTGCTGGTGAGGGGTGGTTCCCAGTGACATGCGGCAGCCATTGCGCCTGTCGGCGGGATTTTTGTCCGCTAAGGCAATGATTTAAGTCTCGCCAGGTGGATTTGAGTGATTTTAACGGCTCTACAGTCAGCAGCAACTCAGTCCTAAGCGTGTCTCTCCCAGCGCTCCGGCTAGACCGATACAAAGTCCCGCTAGCCTATGCGCTCAGCTCATGGAGCTTATTCAAGTCTGATGGATCATCTCTCTCAGAGAGTAAACAGGTCAGTGGGGACAGTGCCAGGTCCATTTCCATGTGGCCTTACTTGTATCACACGGAGTGTTCAGCCACGGCTCTGAACTTCCGGCATTCGCTCCCTTCTTTCAGCGATGCCCTCTGGTCCAGTGGCACCGGTGACGATGGTTTTTTCAATGCGAAAAACATCCACAGGATGGTTGGCCCCTTTTTGCCAACCCTCCGGCCTCTTGAATGCGGTTCTTCCCGCTGCCATCCTGCCTCGGTCTGACCCGAATACCTGATTCACTGTTCAGGCACCAATTATTGGCATATAACTGGTGGAGCACCTGGGTAAAATGACTCTTTGTTCACCAATATGGTTAGATGGTCATAATCCACTTTATTTCCGTGATACAGAAAGAGGTGTGCTCCACCAAGATTGGTTAGAATCAGAGGGTACAGGGTTACTTGTAAGGCATGGATAGGTTAGTATACCATAACAATCTGAGGGTCAGCCTCTAGGGCTGGCTAAACTCTGCCCACCTGCAGCTGCACTCCACCCCCTGCAGCTGCATGTGGGGGGTGCTACCCTGTGCCTGATATCTAACTCCCAAGATGGACTCAAGGACATTCCCAGCACGGGTTGCTCATGTTTATGATTTTGTGTCCTCTGCTAGCAAGAATTTCTCCAACAAGATTGTTATTGCAGTGTTTTTTATCTTGCAGTTCTACATGATGTTTGAAATATTGGACAAGACTCTATGCACAAATCTGTCACAAAACCATTGAAAAATTAGACAGTACTAAATAAGTACTATTTAAAATTGTAATTTCTGTGAAATACTGAACAGCTCACTTGTTCAGTGTTTCAATAAATATGTCAAAGGCGAGGATACATTATTCTCTGAATAGTAAGACTTGATATTCTAAAACAGTTCTCCAAGAGTAGGTTTCCCTTCCTCACATGAAGGTTATGGCTTTTTAAAAAGGAAAACCATATTTTTTTTCCCTGCGCAGCATTCTTTAATTTTGAAATTCAAAACAAGTTCTTGACTTTTTTTTTTTTTTTCCCTTCTGCTGTGAAAATTGCAGTTTGGCAGTGACAGAATGTAAGATAAACATTTTATGAGAAGTCATAAAACTGCAATACAGTCAATCTCAGAAATGGGGTATCCCTTTGCACTTTTTCTTGTGAGGCTAAATATTCTGTTCCTAGGCAGATAAAAAATCTCCCAATAAAGAATTGATTTATAAGGGAGTTATTGATACTAGTTTTAACAGGTCCACTCATTAAGCATGTCAATTAATCAATCGTGTGACTAAGTAGGTGTTTGTATCATGTATCCCTCACAGGACTGCTGAAAAGTTGAAAGCTCTTTTTGTTGGAAGTCTTTTTCTTTTGTTGACACAGCTCTGAGATTAAGGTTTTATACAAATTGTGCTGTATATTACACATTTTTTTTCTGGGCTTTTCTTTATCTCAAGCAGTATAAAAATAGCCTTCACTCATTAAAATTGCAAGGAAATAATATGTCCTTTTTATGATTCTGTGGTTTTGGTGTCATTATTCATATGAAATTTATATTCTGTAACAGGTCTATCAGTAAGGAGCTTCCTGGGGATTCCCCTGTTTACTCAACTGATTCTCAAGTTTTACATTCCTATTGAGGGCTATTCTATGAGATGTAAATTCTTGTTGGGGTTCAAAACTAATTTGTGGGATCTATTCACAATTCTTGGTTCTAGTCCACAATTTGTGGGATCTATCCACAATTCTTGTTTCAATTAATTTTTGGATCCATCCACAAATCATATCTTCCCCAGCAGCTTAATAACAGATGTGCAAGTACAGAGAATGTAGGATTCTGCATTTTCATTTTTATTTGTATTCCTGTTTCTTTCCCTTAATTATTTGGTTACCACTTCAATGCTGGACTGGTAAACATCCACAGATTATGTGATATAAAGTTGTCAAAGAATTTAGTTATAATTTTAAAATGGGGGGAATCAACTAAACCTGATAAGATTTAAACTCTCCTTGGAGATAAAAATGATAGCCTCCCTGTAGAATCCATATATAAAATAACCTTTTAGCTACTTCTGCATATATAAAAAAACATTAGTTTGCATCTTAAGTCAAAGTTTCAAGCATCCAGATATATTGTTGAATTTTCAGACCCACACTAAAAACAAATAAACAGACCCACAAATAAAACAGACCGAAAATACTCTGGGTTTGCTGAATTCACTGAGAACTTGACAGGTGCTGGTGCTGGCTGGTCTAGGTCAGTGTTCTGGAGGAAAACTTGTGGGCTGCTTTTAAAGTCAGGGCTGAAGCCTCCAGCTGAAATTAGGCAACTTAGGAGCTTCTTAACTCAGAACCAGAGTTTTGCACATGTATATGCAGATGTTCATACATTCAGAAGGCTGCAGAACATCGTGGATGTTGGGGAGACGTAACTTTCTCAAACTTCTAACTATCACATATCAGTATAATTTTTGTGTAGGGTTTTATAGGCCAGAAATAGGCTTATATGTGTTACTCTGGCTTGCCCAGCAATGTTTTAATACTCTCCCTCCTCCTGTTTTGGGGAGAAGCAGACCACGAGAAAGAGGACAGAAGAACCTGGAGCCACTGAGTCTAAGGACTCTGACCTGCCCAGGCTTGTTTACATCCTGTGGTAAACAAGGTACACACACTTAGCTTGTGCTGCCTTGTTCAAGGCCTATGCTTTTCCCAAATTTGGGTAAAGCAAGCCTATGGTTTCATCTAATATGGTCAGGCTTGCATAGCTGCCATTCTGATTGGCTGTTCTGTGTCCAAAGGCCCATTAATCTTGGTTTCATTGATAAAAAGAGATACAGCAGGTAAACACAATGTGGTCTGCTGTTGCGTTCGTGCCTGCTGTTGCCTGCTGCTATTACTCTCTGTTTCTGGTAGTAATTCTGCCATTGCTTTCTGCAACATTATGTGAAAGCTATAACTAGCGCTGCTGAACAGCCTGGGAACTGCCAGGAACAGGCTTTAAATGTCTCTGCGCAATTGGTCTGCATAGCTCATGACATTGTGCTAAAATTGCACATCTCAAGACATCCTGCCTGCACCTGAAAGTCTCCTGCCAAGATGGGAAGTCCTGGATTCACAGATCATCCAGAGGAGCAAGGATAAAAGGTCAGAGATTGTCTGCCTCCTTGAGTCCATCTAGTGGGCAAGTGGTATATTGACCTCAAGTGTTATTTGGCCGCAAGAATTTTCTTTTCCAGTTCAGTTAATGTTTATATATTTTTGCAAGTTATTATCCGTATAGTGTTTCCACAACTGTGCAAAGAACCTATTATTATCAAAATTAGTGGTCAGGGCTGGTAAGAGTTCTGAATATCAAAATTAATAAACGACACTAATTTTGGAAAAATATAATCTCACAATGAATTAACTACCCCTTCATTACAATAATACTAGCTCGAAAAGTAGACTTTTTTGCCCTCAAGTTGCAGCTTCATTTCTGATTCAAGCAGAACACACAGGAAAGTACAGGCTTTGGGCTCTAATCCTTTTTTTATCTTTTTGTAACTGGAATATAGAACCTGCATGATTAATCTTCTCTGATGAATTACAATGCTTCCTACATGATGGGAGCAGTTCTTAGCTCAGTATGTTTTGCATTTCATCATGGTGATTGTCTCTAGGCAGCTGGATCAGCTGAAGCCAAGAATCGGTCACCATGGGTAGCACATTTCCTGAGAAACATATGGAGGATTTTGTCCTGTAACCACAATAAAGTAAATGTTCAGAGTATCATTGACTGCGGACACTGCTGCTGAGCTCTGACTTTCTGCATCTGTTCTGATGCTCACGTGGTTCCGGGGGACCTTCAGGGTAGGGCAGGGGGGGTGACAGGGCTGTTTGTCTCACAGGATTGAGCAGGGCTCTGATGGTGAGCACATGACATCAGCCACGGGAAGTTTAATCCCCACCAGGTGCCGCGCGTGACGCCATTTTGTCTGCAGAGCCAGCCTCCCGCAGCTGGGAGCTTTTTTTTGCCCTTTTTTTTTCCCCCCCCCCTTCTTCCTGTTTCTGACTGTCAATATCACTGTGCACTATGCCTGTCACTTGCACAATGAAGGGCAGAAAAAAGCATGTGCACGCAGACAGACTCGACTCACCAACACACAGGAGTCCAGGCTACTGGCTGCAGGAAGTGCTGGAGCCTCTCACTTACTGTAGAAGAGGAAGGGGTGAACAATTGCACCAGGTGTGAGCAGGTGAACTTTCTCCTCGCCTTGGTGGCAGAACTGAAAGATGAAGTGGCTGAGCTGAAGGACGAAGTATCCAGGCTCAGGTCAATAAGGGAGAACAAAAGGGAGCTAGATTTGTGGGAGCAGGCAGTGCAGATCACCCCTGCTAAGGGAACTGCCCTGGAAACAGGGAGGGATGGGTACAGATCCCTGTCAGAGGCAGTAAGGGAAGTCCACCCTGGCTCTCTCCTCCTCTTCCACTGCCCTTGCACAACAAGTATGAGGCCCTGCATGCAGAGGGCAGGGAGGATGAGAGGGCTGAGGAGCATCCAACTGGGATGATGCCTAGGGTGGAGCAGTCCCCACCAACTGTGTTGACTAGCTCCACAAAAAACAAGAAAAAGAGAAGGGGTCATAATCGTTTGGGGACTCAGTCCTTGAGGGGGACGGAGGGTCCAATTTGTCGTCCCAACCCAGCTCACAGGGAGGGTTTGCTCCCTTCCTGGGTGCCCGAGTTAGGAACATCGCGCCAGGAGACTCCCTAACCTATTCCAGTCCCTCTGATTATTTAAGCCTTGCTGGTAATACAGGCTGGCAGGGATGAGATCAAGAAGAAGGACACCAGGGAAATTAAAAAGGAATTCAAGGCCCTGGGGAAATTGATAGATGGGGGGGCAGGAGCACAGGTGTGTTTCTGGCTCAGTTCCCCCTGTGGCAAGGGATGTTCACAGAGAGGAACAGCAGAACCTATGATATCAACAAGACTGCTGCTCATCCATCATTTTTCCAGCAGTCCTGGCTCACCGGAGAGGTCCCAGGAGACTGGAAAATGGCCAACGTGATCCCCAATCCACAAGAAGGGTCAGATGGAGGAGACCTGGGAGACTACAGGACCTGTCAGGGCTGACCTCAGTGCCAGGGAAACTGATGGAGCAGTTATTGTGGGGGCAATAACTGCGCACCTGAGGGATGGCAAAGGGCTCAGGTCCAGCCAGCATGGTTTAGGAAAGGCAGATCCTGCCTCTCCAACCTGATCTCCTCTATGATCAGGTGACCCGCTTGGTGGTATGTGGGGAGGCCTTGGATGTGGGTCTATCTGGACTTCAGCAAGGCCTTTGACACTGTCCCCCCACAGCAAATCTGCTGGCTAAAGCTGTCAGCCCATGGCTTGGATGGCAACATTCTGTGCTGGGTTAGGAACTGGCTGAGGGGATGAGCCAGAGAGGTGGTGGGTGAATGATGCCACATCCAGCTGGCGGCCAGTCACTAGTGGTGTCCCTCAGGTACCAGTGCTGGGCTCCATCCTCTTAAAAAACATCTCATAGATGATCTGGATGAGGGCATTGAGTCAGTCATCAGCAAGTTTGCAGATGACACCAAGCTGGGGGCAGATGTGGCTGGGCTGGAGGGCAGAAGGGCTCTGCAGCAGGACCTTGACCGCCTGGACAGATGGGCAGAGTTCAAGAGGATGGCATTCAATAGCTCCAAGTGCCAGGTGCTGCACTTTGGCCACAACAACCCCATGCAGAGATACCAGCTGGGGTCGGAGTGGCTGGAGAGCAGCCAGACAGAGAGGGATCTGGGGGGTGCTGATTGATACCCACCTGAACATGGGCCAGCAGTGTGCCCAGGTGGCCAAGAGAGCCATTCTGGCCTGCATCAGGAATAGTGTGGTCAGCAGGAGCAGGGAAGTCATTCTGCCCCTGTACTCTGCACTGGTTAGACCACACCTTGAGTACTGTGTTCAGTTCTGGGCCTCCCAGTTTAGGAGGGACATTGAGATGCTTGAGCGTGTCCAGAGATGGGTGACGAGGCTGGTGAGAGGCCTTGAGCACAGGCCCTACGAGGAGAGGCTGAGGGAGCTGAGATTGTTTAGCCTGGAGAAGAGGAGGCTCAGGGGAGACCTTATTGCTGTCTACAACTACCTGAAGGGTGGTTGTGGCCAGGAGGAGGTTGCTCTCTTCTCTCAGGTGGCCAGCATCAGAACGAGAGGACACAGCCTCAAGCTGCACCAGGGGAAATTTAGGCTTGAGGTGAGGAGAAAGTTCTTCACTGAGAGAGTCATTGGATACTGGAATGGGCTGCCTGGGGAGGTGGTGGAGTCGCCGTCCCTGGAGCTGTTCAAGGCAAGATTGGACGTGGCACTTGGTGCCATGGTCTAGCCTTGAGCTCTGTGGTAAAGGGTTGGACTTGATCTGTGAAGTCTCTTCCAAAACTGATGACACTGTGATACTGTGACTTTCAGGCTATGACTTCTGCCTCACAGAATTCAACAACTATGTCTCTCAATAGCACTTATTCATTGATTAGTTTCTTGACTTTCATTAAGCATTTCTTCACCAGACCACATTGATGAGGACATGTTTTCATATATGACAAATGTCAGTGGTGTAGAGATCATAAACAATCTTCTCTAAGACAAATGTCTTCCCCAGACGCATGAAAAAGAATCCTTCCTCCCTAGCTGCTCCCTCCCATAAGCAGGGACTCCAGAACCCTGGGGCAGGCACTTAGAGCATTTAGTGTTTTCAATACACAGACTTTTTAAAAGCAGCCTTTCAACACTTTTTTCATATTTTCTGCAGAAAATAAAGAGCATTTCTGCACCACTTCATGTAAATCCAGCATTGCATGGAACAAGAAGCAACCTAACTGACATTCCATTCCATACAAACCAATATTATTAATAATTGATTTTTTTTTTTAAATTAGGTGTTTTTGCACTCCCATTGTCCCAGCTCGAACACAGAGTTGGAATTTCAGAAGACAGAGAGGTATACTTTTCTTCAAGTAGTTTGTCTTGGAGTTGTTTCATTTCGTCGTTTTTTTCCCCAACATTCATATTCATTGTAAGTCAAATTGCATTTGAAAATGCTTCTCACATTACTTCAAGAGGTGGGCTGTTAGCTGAAATATTGAGCTCAATTAAAGAGGAAATTTTAACATACAATTTCAAGGGGGAAAAGAGTTCAATCACATTACAAGAGACAAATTTAATGGCTCAAACCCATAATATAAAGTTGTGTTTGCTTTTATTATATTATTGCTAAACCATAGAAGAATTATTTCTTAGACTATGACTTTTGATTTTACATACTCCTGAACTGTCTTATTATCACCATCAAAATTGTTGCAGTAATAACTGTGAGCATGAAACACAAGCAGTTTAGGCTTTGTCCTCAAACCACAGAGATGGTCAGACTAAACCAGGCTTCAATGTGTGGTATGTTCCATAGGCATGTGACAAGAACATCTGAAATAACCACAGTGTTGGATTGCATATATTCTGACAGCTCATGCTTTGTGCTGAACGATGCATAACTCTTGCTATTTCATCTAGAGAGGTGTTGAGGGGTGGGGTGGAGGGTGGATAGTGGGGTGTCAAGACCTGTCAATATCCATCCCAATCCAAAGCCAGTTTGCAATCATGACACTGTTCTGGAACCACTTCAAGAATAGTTTCTCTTCACTCTTCTCATTGGACAAAACATGCTTCACATAAGGCTAAGTGGAGGCAATTCAGTTCTTTTAAACTGTCCCCCTCTTTGTTTATTTCATTCCTGCTCCTAGCAATTAATTTCCTGCTTGTGGAAAGATTTCTTCACCAAGACAGATCCCTAGCAAACAACATTTAGAGTAGCTCTAATGAATTATGTCCATCTCAGAAAAGGCCACAGGCCAAGCTAGTGAGGGAAGTACAAATGGCACTTTCAGAAAAAAAAAAAAAAAAATTTTTTTTCTTTGCCTCTCTTGGGCATTGAAATCATAATGATTAAGCAAATATCACTCCAAATTAAACTCAGTAAATTCCCCTTTTTCATTGGTAGGTCAGAATCCCATTGGACTAAGGTCTCGACTTGCAGTGGAATGCAATTTCCTTCCAGAGCTCTATCTCAAATCCCTCAGTACTAAGTGGGAGTCTGAAAGACACAGGCATGAGAACGTTTAAAGATTAAAATAATGTACATAGAAGGGACAAGATCTTATCAGCTGCAGACTTGGGAAGAATGCCATGCACATTCCCAGCTAAAAGAGAAGGAAAAAAGGCGTATTGGTAACTCATATCAGAAAATTTAAGATTTGTGCATGGTTAAGCACCGATGGCAACATACACAGACGTTGCGCTGCTTATTTATGCTGTTTCTCGAAGCTGTGTCTGGTAACCATGGGGGATGTTTGGGTAGATTTCAGTTCAGGAGTTTGGATATTGTTGACACTAAATTCTGAGAGTCGTCCGCAGTGGGGGTGATAGTTTTGGTATTTATTTCTTTTGGAAAGAACGTGACTGCGAAATATTGATCTTAGTCAAACATTTTCATTCCAGCTCCTCCCATTGCTATCTCTTGCATAGTTTAGAATGATCTCTCTCCTGGTTGCCATGATTATTTTCTATTAGTGACAGGTCTTGCTTAACATGAAAGAATTCAGTGTTGTCCATTATTTGCACTAGGTTATTCACCTCGTCAGTCTGTGTGACTATAGTGTCTGGGATAAAGACAGTACCTTTTCCCAACAGAAAAATGTGTACCTTTTTCATTTTACAAGAGCTCCTAAACATTGTGTTCAACTTCTCTAATTTGAAGAGAGAGGCTTTAGAAGGTGTAGAGGCTATTTATATAGTGAGGAACCCAACTTTAGAAAGTCCTTTATATGCACCTTAATCTACTTCTCAAAAACTTAACAGTAATTTTTTTATCATTACTTAAGAAATCAAAGTTCAGAAGAAGAAAACTTTTTCAAGATAAAAAACATCCCTCTGCTTCAGAAAGCAATGAAAGAGGAAGAGTAACAGTCCATTAGATGAGGATAAGAGAAATTTATTTAACCTTCTGTAGACAGAATGATCATGGAAGAAAAAGAACCTGAGTAATCAGAATGTCTCGTGACGGTGGAGCACCTGGGTAAAATGACTCTTTGTTCACCAATATGGTTAGATGTCATAGTCCTTTTTATTTCTGTGATGCAGAAACTTATATGCTTTCTTGCAAGAGGTGTGCTCCACTAAGATTGGTTACATATAAGGGGTACAGGGTTACATGTGAAGCATAGATAGAATAATATACCATAACAATCTGAGGGTCACCTCTGGGGCTGGCTAACTCTGCCCACATGCAGCTGACACTCCACCCCCTGCAGCTGCATGTGGGGGATGCACCCTGTGCCTGGTATCTTAACTCCCAAGATGTCCCAAGGACACTTCCAGCACGAGTTGCTCATGTTTATCATTTCATGTCCTGTTAGCAAGAAATTCTCCAACAGTCTCATATATAGAGGGGTGATTTGTAGCGCACAAATGTTCTCCTGCTCTCCAGTGTACCCTTTTTATTCTTGGAAATTTTGAGTTAATGGATATAGGGTTCAAAACACTGTAAGATCATCTCGAATCACTATGTACCCTCTTGTAGGTAAAAAGAGCTACAGGCACAGACTTTCTTGAAGATGCTGTGTTTCATCAGATGTATTACAGATGAACAAGCACAATAAGAACAAGAACAGAGTGAAATCCTCATTACTGCTTATGATACCTTGATCTCACAGTCCCGGTACCTCTCTGCTTCTTATAGCCATAAAGGTGGTATGGGACAAATTCTTCAATTAAATAAATACATATTGTTAACAAATTTCTGCTTCACTATATGGACAGACAAATAAACAATCACAGCTTTTTTATGATGACAGAAACATAAAATAGAGATCTATTATGTCATCATTAGAAAGCACTGCATTCATTTATAGTCATATAACTACCAGAAGAAAGAAAGGAATAAAGGTTTCTGATGAAAGAATATTACCTGAACCTACAAACTTTATTTCAGTGGAAGGCTTTTATGTGTTGATGACTCAAAAGCAAAAGCTAGCACAGTCAAGCTGAAACTGAATGCTCATGTTGCCCGGAAAACTCTAAGACTTAACTCCACTTCAAGCTGCATTCCTTGTGTAGTAGCCAAAGCCACCAGTGAATTTCATGAAGATTTTAGGCATTGTAAGATGTATCATGTAGTGCTTGTCAGAAGATTCCTGACAAAATGGGAAAATGCCAGTTCATCAAAACAGAACCTCTCTGTGGCAATAACAATCTATCTTCAACAAGGGCAGAAATGAAGGTCGAAGTGGAGAGAAGACACAATTCTTCCCTTGGCCTGGGAGCAGTCAAGAGCTCCAGAATTAGGACTACTTAGATGTGATAAAGTGAATTTCAAATCTGTATCTTAAATAAATTGGGGATAATATGTTTTGAAAGACACCTCTGCCTCAAAAGGAATGATTTAGATTTAATATTGCAAATGATCGCATTTTAATCAACCTAGTCTGCTGATTAAGTTTTGGATGAGATATAAAATAGTAAATCATAAAATTTTGATTTTAGAAAATTCCAGTTGCAGCTAAACTAACACTTTCCTGGAGAAGTTTCAACTTTCATACGTGTATACCGTAGTGACAACTTCTTAAGTAATTCATGGGGGAAATGAGTGAACAAGAAAGGCAGAGCAAATCAGCACTCCAAAATATCCCTTGCACACTTGCAACACTAATCTTGGCATATCTCTGGGCACTCAATTTACATTACTTTCCTGTTGTCTCCCTGGGTTCATGTGAATCAGGTTTTGATGTGTCTCAACAGGAACAGTCCAGTAGATCTTTTAAGCTGCCTGGGATGTTCAACTGTAAAGTTGTAAATGACAGCTGGTGCTCTCAGATTATGTTGAGGTAAACACTAGCCAAGATGCCAGAGCCTTCAAACTTGAGCCCACATAGTCCTTCCCTTGATCACATAATTTTATTAAAGAGTTCAGCCATCTACAAATAGATCGTTAGTTAAGGGAGTAAAAAAAAGGACAACTTAGGAAGTAAACAAAGGACAAAAGTCTGGATTAATGTACCTGTTCTCAAAGATTGACTTGTCACAGGACATCACATTCATCTTTTGAGAAAATTAACAGTTAGCATGGAAAAAAAAATCATGAAGTCATGTAAAACCAGAATTTTAAGAGCAGGCAAAAACTCAGCAGTGTATTATACTGATTCCCAAGAAGCCTATGACGGAGAAGATACAGAAATTTAACAGCTGCAAAAAATGTATAAAATCAAACACAGGAAAAAAATTACATAGGGTGACAAACATCCACCTTGGCAGCAATCAGCAGCACAGACCTACAGAATCTTGAAAGAAAGTTGGGAGGTGGAGATGTCTATATATATTTCTTTTTTACTATGATCACTTTAAGCTACTGTATATAATGTATTTCTTAGTACTTGAATTTTCATAACTGAACAAATAAATTGATTGAAGTTTTGACACTTTGCCAGAGTCTTCTTTCATGTCAAAGAAATAAGGGGGGTGGGGGGGTGGGGGGGGGTGGTGAGGCATGGAAATAAGAAACAAAGGAGAGAATGCATTTAATTAATTTCCATACACAGGCTGACTTTCCATTAGAACTGAAAAAAGCAGGCAGTAAAAAGAAGCTGATTGGGAAAAGCAGAAAGCACTTGTCAGAAGAAGTAAACAAGTTTATAAGAGGGTGTAGATGTCATTGACAGCAGAAGAAATGGGAAAATTCAGTAGACTTCATTAAAAATGAAATTTAAAATTTAGCTAGGCCTGGACCTGTGCTAATGAGTGCAGAGATGAAGTCTTTTATGGTCTGTGATTAATTAGTTTGCCTACAAAAAAGGTCTTTACCTCATTTCTTATTTTTCTCCATATTAGAAATTTCAGCATCTCTGTGTTGGTTTGATCTCTGTTCATTTTTTTTTTTAAATTTCTTTCTTTCTAATCTGGCAGGGAACAACCAACATTGCCCAAGACGGTGGTCGTGGACAACCAATATACTTGCTCTTGTTCAATTTCGTAAGCCTTTGAACTAAATTTTGTTGATCTGATATAAAATGCCAAGACTGATATGCTATTTGTTCTGTTTGTCAATAAAGTCTTTTTCTCAGATGCATCACTGCTACTGACTCACGCTACTGCTCTAGCTTATCCTATATCACATTTCTTCCAGTGGTCTCATGGAGTTGTAAAAAAGCAGCACCAGCACATAAGAGATCAACAAAGTCTTCAGAAAGAATTGTAAGTGCCACACATATAGAATGTGTCTTGTACTAGCAGATAAATTAAAGCTTTGTTTTTTCAAAATTTCTGAAAATAAGAGATATATAGAAGTGCCATGTCTCAATGGTAAGTCATAAGGCAGAATACTCTTACCAAAACTTTTTCACTGGTGTTTACCAAAAACTGTGCCCACACCACTGCTTTGTAGATATGTTTTTCAACTGCTGAATCAAACAATTACTTCCAATATTTAGTACATACAAATTCAGATCTAGATAATTTCTGATTCATCCAGGTTGGAAAGTGATATATCTGTGGTATTTCCTTTGATATGCTTCAGAATTTTGATGTTTGGATCTATTCCTATTTGAGGCATAACACCTTTTTTTTTTTCCCAACTCATTTTAGTTTTTTGCTCAGAGAACAGTCATAAAGAGTGGATAATCACTGAGTCAGAAGGAATGTTTACCTACCTAAGAAAATTCTCTTTATTCTGTTCTTTATGAGAAGATAATCCAACACGAGTTTCACAAGCTTTTCTCCATGGTTTTGGGTGGTGAATTACCTGCTTTATAAGGGAAACTTCTTTCCTGGCAATATGTAAGTTCACAGTAAAAAAGAGTACATGGACTAAAATAAATTACCAAGTATTTTTTAACGCCATGTAAAAGCACCTTTTTGTGTATCAAGAATTTTCAGAGGATTTGGGAGATGAAAATGTCAGCATGCACTGTTAAAGATGAGAGCAGAATACAATGAATGAAATGTATTTTCTTTATATTCTAATACACATTCTAGAATGAAAAAGATAGCTAATTAGTAATTATTTCTTATAGACACATGACAGAGAACAAGCTTGGCTATTACTCCCTTATATGTCTTTTTCCAATAATTCCTTCTACAAAAGCACTGCATTAAAGAACATGCTCAGAAAATTTAAAGATCTTAATGAAAAGTTCATTAAAAAACCAATTCCACAAAAGATTTATTTAATATAATACTGAGATAAGGGTTGTTATTTGTTCACTCACAAAAACATTTGGACTGGTCATTTAGAGAATTCTTGCAGACTTGTCCTCACCTCGCCTCAATTCCATTTTTATTCAATCCAGTGACATATGTTCACTTATTCTACTTATTATAGTTGTATGGACCCTTAACACCGTCAGGAATGCATCTTATCGTATAACAAGTTTTCTAGGTATGTATTACATGTCCTTAGCATTGTGGAGACAAGTTTGTGACTTGGAATGTTTCTGAAACTATTCTTGGGCTATCACTTTTCATGCAATTATCTGTAATTGCTGGGAACTCAATAACTTAGATGTTTCAGGCTTTCACTTTCTGTATGTCAATAACATAGACAGCAGCCCAGTCCTCTATGTTGTTCAAACTCCTCCAACTGGGTACAAGCGTTTTTAGCCGCAGTCTGAATTTTTATTAGTTTTTACCCAAATCATTTATGGTGATCTTGCACTAATTGCACTTATGCAGTCAAATATCCAGTAACATTTTTGATACACATCCCTGCCACCGGAGTTACAGCAGATTAACAGTAATGCTATTAATAAAGCAAATGATTTCCCCTGAAGAAGTCTTGTTCCATACAAATCAGGTATGTTAACATTCATGTACACCCTAAATCCTTTGAAAAGGCAAGCAGATGAGTCTTACAACAACTGATTTTGCAAGAAATATAAACCTCCATCTGCTCCAGTCAGAATAAAGTAATCCTTCATTCCTAGTTACAAAGTTCCCACTTATCTTCTAAATAGCATTTATGACTTCACCCTAAGCAGCCCAAGGGGGCATTGGTTTAAAGTATATGTAACAGAAGACATTCTATCAAATGAAAGAGAATCGTGTTTTTACCTCATTGATGTTTATCTTCTCAATAGTAGGTGTCCTAGAAGTGTCTATAAAATACGCTGTTAGGGAACGTATGATGGTTTGGGGGTTACCACTGCCCCTTCCCACACTTGTTGTATTTGCCGCCAGCTAACTCAGACGGACCCCTGGGAATATAGATGAAGCAATTTATTTACAGCCAGCAGAATTTACAAGCAGCTATTTTACAATATATACATTAGTAATACATATTACATACAGAAATCATAACAAAGGATAAACAATACAAAAGCACAATTCCCCTTCCAGAATCCTGAGTCCCCAGGAGGGTTGCTTTCATTCAAACGCATCCCCGAGCACCTCTTACCCGGCCCCCTCAACCCTTACCTCCAGTTCTCAGGAGAAGAGGAGGTGCGCAGAGGTTAGGGTGAGCAAAGGTTAGGTAGGGAGCAAGGTTAATGAGATGTGACTAGGTCTGAAGGCAAAGGTTAGAAGAGAAAGACAAAATGGAGAATTGTTTACGTCTTCTTTCCCAGAGTTCTCAGCATGACTGTGAGAGTGAAGGAGACACCATGTTTTTCATTTCACTGCCATTATCTAGTTCTTTTACCAAAACATTCCAGCTTGCTTCTAACTAGCACAATCCACCCCTTGTCTACTTCACTCAGAGTATCACTGAGAATTATCCAATCTAATCTAAACCAATATTTACACTAAAACAATATATACAAGTTCAGTTCACACTTCAATCAGATGTAGTGATTCAAAAGCTCAGAACAGGGACTCCCAGGTGACGTTAGGGTTCATGCTCACGTACTGTAGATTCTATCATAGATTCTCTCAGTGTTGGGCGCCGATGTTACCTAGAACAGAAAAATCCTAACAGCGTGAATTTAAACTCTCTCAGCTAAGGTTAAATTTTCTGTGGAATACACTGGATTTCACCATTCTCCTGCATTACCCAGTAGGTATGACCAGGACCTTCAGCAGAGAACCACCCCTCGGACAAGTTTCCCTTCACCCGAAGGAGAAATACGCAAACAGTTTTCCCTAACAGATTCTTTTCACGTACAACAGGAACTTTATCACCGTCTACTGTTTGGACCAAATCTGATTGTGCAGGGTCCTGCTCTGTTTACTGAACCTCTACTATTTACCAACCAGGTAGCTTCTGCTAAATGTTTGTCCCAGTTTTTAGAGTTCCACCCCCCATGGCTTTTAGGGTGGTTTTCAGCAAACCATTGTAGCGTTCAATCTTCCCTGAAGCTGGTGCATAGTAGGGTATGTGATAGATCCATTCAATACCATGCTCTGTGGCCCAGTTTTTCACTAAATTGTTCTTGAAATGAGTACCATTGTCTGATTCGATTCTCTCTGGAGTTCCATGTCTCCACAGATCTGTCCTCTCCAAGCCAACAATGGTGTTACGTGCTGTAGCATGTGGAACTGGATAGGTTTCCAACCATCCAGTGCTGGCTTCTACCATCGTTAGCACATACTGCTTGCCAGATTGAGATCGAGGTAAAGTGATGTAGTCAATCTGCCAGGCTTCACCATACTTGTACTTTGACCATCTCTCACCATACCATAAGGGCTTGATTCGCTTAGCCTGCTTAATAGCAGCACAAATGTCACAGTCATAGATGACTTGGGTGATAGAATCCATGGACAAGTCAATTGACCTATCGCAAGCCCATCGGTATGTTTCCATCTCTGCCTTGATGTCCAGATGAGTCATGGGCCCATCACCGAGCTAAGAAACAGCTCACCCTCGGTTGTTTTCCAATCAAGGGTCAATGTCAAGGTTCAGAGTTGGCATCAACTTGAGCAATCTTAGCAGCTTGGTCTCCTTCTCGTTGTGTTGGTGCTCCTCAGTAGATCTGCTCTTAGGCATGTGTGCATCTACGTGCCCGCACCTTTCACTGGAATTTTCTCCACCAGACGTGCATCAATGTCCTGCCATAGATCAGCACACCAAATAGGCTTTCCTTTCCTCTGCCAACCATGCTTCTTCCAGTCCTTCAGCCAACCCCACAGAGCATTGGCTACCATCCATGAGTCGGTGTAGAGGTAAAGCATAGGCCAATTCTCACGTTCAGCCACATCAAAGAGCAAGTTGAACGTCTTTTACCTCAGCGAACTGACTGGATTCTCCTTCTCCAGCTCTCGCTTCGGTAACTCTCCTGGTTGACTCCAAACCGCTGACTTCCATATTTGCTTGTTCCCAACAAGACGATAGGAACCATCTGTGAACAAAGCATAGTTCTTTTCCTGATCAGAGATCACCATAGGGAGGAGCTTCCTCAGCACGAGTTATTTTCTCCTCTGGAGGTTTGGAACAGTCTGTGCCTTCCAGCCAGTTGGTGATCACCTCCACCACACCAGGTCGGTCAAGATTACCCATTCGTGCTCGTTGGGTTATCAAAGCCATCCATTTAGACCAGGTTGCATCTGTGGCATGATGCGGTGATGAACCTTTGCCCTGAACCTCCAGTTAAGAACTGGCAGTCTAGGAGCTAAAAGCAATTGTGACTCAATTCCAATCACTTCAGAAGCTGCTTTCACTCCTTCATAGGCTACTAGAATCGCTTTCTCAGTTGCAGTGTAATTTGTCTCTGAACCTCTGTAACAACGTCCCCAGAAACCAAGTGGACGACCACGTGTCTCATTTGGAGCTCTCTGCCAAACGCGCCAGGTTGGACCATTGTCACTGGCAGCCGTGTACAGAATGTTTTTAATGTCTGGACCAGATCTCACAGATCCCAAGCCCACTGCATGGACTAGTTCTTGCTTGATCTGATCAAAGGCTGCTTGTTGTTCAAGTCCCCACTCGAAATTGTTTCTCTTGCGAGTCACATCATGCAGAGGTTTGACAATCTGACTGAAACCAGGAATGTGCAGTCTCCAAAATCCACCACCACACCAAGAAAAGAAAGTGTGTCCTTCTTACTGGTGGGAACTGCCATGGTACAGACTTTGTTGATCACATCCTGAGGAATGTAACGGCAACCATCTTGCCACCGCACTCCCAGAAACTGAATTTCTTTGGCAGGTCCTTTGACCTTGTCTCTCTTAATGGCAAAACCTGCTTGCAACAGAATGTCAATGATTTTGTTACCTTTCTCGAAGACTTCCTCAGCAGTTTGGCCCCACACAGTGATGTCGTCGATGAATTGGATGTGCTCTGGAGCTTTATCTTTCCCCAGTGCATTGTGGATGACTGAGTGACAGATGGTTGAGCTGTGTTTCCACCCCTGAGGCAAACGGTTGAACTGGTACTGGATTCCTCTCCAGGTGAATGCAAACTGAGGCCTGCACTCCTTTGCTATGGGAATAGAGAAGAAAGCATTAGCAATGTCTATGGTTGCATACCATTTAGCCTCCTTCGATTCCAGCTCGTACTGGAGTTCCAGCATGTCCGGCACAGCTGCACTCATGGGTGGCGTCACCTCGTTGAGGGCACGAAAGTCAACTGTCAGTCTCCAGTCGCCCGTAGGTTTACGCACAGGCCAGATGGGACTGTTGAAAGGTGAATGAGCTTTCTCGATGGCAGCCTGACTCTCCAGTTGACAAATCAGCTGATGAATGGGCAACAAAGAGGCACAGTTAGTGCTGTACTGCCTATGGTGAACAGTTTGAGTTGCAATTGGCACTTCCAGGTCCTCTATGTCATGATGTCCCACAACTGCAGACTCATCTGAAAGTTCAGGTCTAACAGACAATTTCAATTTATCATCCTCAATCTCTACCAATGCTATTCCAAAAGCCCATTTGTGACCCTTAGGATCGTTGAAACAACCTTATCTCAAAAAGTCAATTCCCAGAATGCAAGGCGCATCAGGACCAGTTACAATAGTATGTGTCTTCCACTCTTTACCAGTTAAACTGATTTCAGCCTGTATCTTAGTTAACTCTTGAGATCCACCAGTGATTCCAAAGATAGAAATGGACTCTGTCCCTTTGCAATTAGATGGCAACAAAGTACACTGAGCACCTGTGTCAACTAAAGCCCTGTATTTCCGAACTCTTGAACTGCCAGGCCACCTAATGAATACATTCCAAAAGATTCGGTTCTCTCCACTATCCCTTTCCTCCTCCTGGCTGGAGGCAGGGCACCCCTAATGCTGAACATGGCATGTAGGGTGTACACAATGATTGGTGCTGTTGTGAGAGGAATTGCAACTGTTGGAACAACTGCAGTTGCTCTCGGGAGCTGAAGAAGTGACAGCTACTCTTCTGGCATTATTGCCTCTGTTTCTGCCACTCTGCAGTTCTCTGACTCTTTTTGAAAGAGCTGAAGTTGGTTTACCATCCCATTTGTTCATGTTCTCACCGTATGTGTCACGCAGAAATATCCACAGTGACGCTCGTGATTGCTGATGACTGGGTGGAATTTGTCTCCTCCTAGGTTGGAATTGCCTTGCAGGAGGTGGGCGTCTGTTCCTGACTGCAGAAACATGCACCCATTCAGATGATGCAGGAACGGTATCCTTTATCAGATTGGAAATTGAGGTTGTAAGGTCCTTCTTCAGTTCTTTCATAGTATTCTCAAAACCATCTTTCATGCCCTTTATTTCAGAAGTCATAGTTTGTATGGCAGATATTAGGCCAGAATGTGACAAGCTATCCTCTATCTGCCTGAGCTGGTCAGTGAATTCACCAACAGTGATAGACCTTCCATTATCACTCCTTGATAGAAACTTGCTGGCCAAGATGTTAGCATAGGATGAAGGAGCAAGCTTAATAAGCTTCTTCATGAGACCTGTTCCCAAAGGAATATCATCAGGCTCATGAGTGCCATGATCTCCATAAAGCACTTCCTTCACAGGCAAACTCCTTCAGAAGCTTAATTCCCTGCTCAATGGTGTTCCACTTCTTGGCGAGCCCATGGCAAATCATCTCGGAAGGATATCTCATAGCCACAGCCAACAGAAGGCGTGTCCACAAGCTAACCCTACCAAGAGGACTTGCTAGGTTTTTGTCCACTCCACTCTCCTTAGTGAGTGGTCCCAGCTGCTTGGCAGACTTGTCTCCTACCTGCAGAGCATTAGGCACCAATGCCACGGCATCTCACTAACCAGCTTAGGATTGGCTCACCTGATTCCCTAGTGTATTCCTTCCTAACTTCCCTGACCTCTCTGAGTGGATCCTTGGAGCCTCTGGATGTCATCTTCCACCTCCTCTTCCTGTTGTTCTGGTGGTACCGGGCTAACAGAACCTTCCTCATAGCATTCCTAAACTCATTGGAACCATCCTCTCTCTTGGTAGCTAACCTCACAGCACTCCTCTCACTTGAGTATTGTTGTCTCAGCGTATCTACAAGGTCTCGCAGACTAACTATCTCCTCCTCCTCTTCTCCCTTGCTGCTGATCACCAGAGGTCCCCTCTCTTACATCCTCCTGGTGAACCACTCTTTGTCTTAGCTTTTGCCTTAGCAGGTGCCAGAAAAGCCTGAACAGCGACAGACTTGGATGTGTCTGCTGGAGGGGTTTAAATCATTAGGGGTCTGACCTGGAGCTTGTGAGTTCAAATCTGCCTTGCTTTTAACAGGAGGATTTTGGTTTCTGCTCTGCTGGCTGGGTGTTCGAATTGGCTGAGCTGGTGTCAGTAGGATTTGGACTGACTGGGCTAGCATTACCAGCATTAGTGGGATTGTTTGCCTGTCCTCCTGGGATGCCTGTCAAACTCTGTGGATTGTTGTCATTTTTGCTAGGGACATTCTGATTTTGGGTACCTGCCTGTGCTCCTGAGGCTCCTGCCACACTCTGTCCGTTGTTTTTGTTATCCTTATCATTGTTTATGTTAGCGGCGGGAACATTGGCCGTGTTCCCAGCACTTGGAGAAGGAGGGGCAGAGGCTGGCAAGAGGGAAGCCAATAACTGTGTTCCCTTGTTTTGCTGTGAAAGAGACTGCTTCTGAGACACAGAATTTTTCCTAGCTCTTACAGAAGCTGGTTTTGAATTTTTCACCAATAATGCCAAAATTAATATGAATATTAAAAATCATGAGGCAAATATTAAAAACTGTGAGTAAGAAAAACAGTTTTACATGAGCATGTCCCTAAGCAAACAGTTGGAATTCCTGTCTTAGGCTGAATAACTCTCATTAGAGCCGTATTTAAAGCAGAATTTCCATTGATTGTCATATTATTGACCAGAGCTCCTGTAATATTGCTAGTAATATTCTCAGAGATATTAAAACCAACATAACCAAGGATAAAATCACTGCAGCTCCAGAACATGCTTAAAAGCTTAACTTTGACCTTCTTAAAACTACATGAAGCAAGAAATAACCAATTTGATCTTTGATCCAATTGTACACAAAAAAACCAGAAAACAGGCCACACAATAATCCCAACCAAGTACAATAGCTTGCTTGATTAGCTTCATCTTAATTCCCAGAGCTAATTTCCAATCACTCAAATATATCTAGCCCCACGTTGGGAAAGCCAATTAAAAATGTGATGGTTTGGGGGTTACCCCCCCCCCCCCCACACTTTGTATTTGCCCCAGCTAACTCAGACCAGACCCTGGGAATATAGATGAAGCAATTTATTTACAGCTAGCAGAATTTACAAGCAGCTATTTACAATATATACAGTTATATACAATTACATACAGAAATATACAAAGGATAAACAATACAAAAGCACAATTCCCCTCCCAGAAACCTGAGTCCCCAGGAGGGGCTTTCAAACCACCCCAACACCTCCCCCGGCCCTCTCAACCTTACCCCAGTTCTCAGGAAGAAGAGAGGTGCGGCCAAAAGGTTAGGGAGCAAGGTTAGTAGGAGCAAGGTTAATGAGATGTGACTAGGTCTGAAGGCAAAGGCAGAAGAGAAAGCCAAAATGGAGAATGTTTACTTCTTCCCAGAGCTCTCAGCGAGACTGTGAGAGAAGTTGACATCAATTGTTTTCATTTCACTGCCCGTTAACTAATTTTTTTACCAAAACATTCTAGCTTGCTTCAAACTAGCACAGGAACAGTCAATGATTCTTGAACTATGTTCAGCTGCCACACGCTTTGTGAAAAACCTGTCCACACATTTGGCAGTGACAGTTCTGTGAAGTGTTGTTTCAACACATTCATTGGAAGAACTGTTTTGAACAGATGAAATGGATCTCCAACAGTTTCAACATGGTCAGATGGCCTCTCTGCCATACTCATCTGGGGTATGCTCTAGACCTAGCACAGGTGTCACCATCTCATTATATTCGTTCATAGAAAATGGTGCAATTTCCTGACATGACCACCACAGGTTTGGAGTTACATCTTCATCTCCATCTATCCAATGGAAAGAAGCTGACTTACGAGTCACTTTTGTGCTCACTAAATCCAAAACTTGCTAGAAGATGGCTGAGGCTCAGGCATACTTCACACTAGAGCCATACCTGGTTTCAAAAAGATTGAGACTGGTAGCTGCATCAGTTTTACAGTTTGAAAGACACTTGCCTCAGGAAGAAATTAAGTCTAAATCATTCACTTCAGTCTCTGAATCCAGGACAGGTAGCACAGAAGCACTGTGATGGCATTTTCCCAGACACTCTGGTTTCAGACCTGTTATCCAAGTACTCTCAATAACCCCTTTAATTACAGACTCACATCTAGTATCTCATGTATGATCAGGTAAAAATCGTAGATATAGCAAAGCTTTGCAAATCTGAAAGTAATTCTGGGCTCAGTGGATCCTAAGGCAAGAGACAGGAGATGTTGACACTTAGATATATGAAGAAAAATTACATATTTTTTTAGATTGTCAAAATGTATTAGCAGATAAAATTTTTCTCTCTTGTGCCTGCTGTGACTGATTAAATGATAAGGGAGCTTGACAGAGATGTAGCACAACGCATTTTGAAACAGCTTTTAAAAAAAAAAAAAATCTGTGGCAGTTTTATTCCAATTGTAAAAAACCCCTTACAAATGATGATGTAGAAAAGGTCTAGTTCAGAACTTCCATGAAAAACACATATCATTCCCAAGGTCAATTTGGATAATTTTTTAGCTTTTTATATCCTTAGAACTTTTTACACCAGTCAGTAATTCTCAAGTACTTGCCATGCTACAGTTAGAACATGGTGCATGACCCTAACATTCAAGTCTTCTCTCAGTAGAAGCAGTTGCCAGAAGCATGGGCTTCCAAAACTTTCAGATTAGTCAGGCACACCACAATTACTTTACCACTACTGGCAATCTGTTGCTCTAGGTTACTGCCTGTTGTGCCATTTGAACTTTTACTCAATAATTACTGAAGTACACTGTGGTCCTTAGGGACTTCTCCACCTTTTTAAATTTATGAAATCAGTCTTACTTAAGTGGTTTAAAAAACATGCACAAGTGTAGATTTCTGCAGGACTGGGATCTTCAAATGTCATTTCCTCTCAGTAGGAAATGTCACTCTACACACACAATGTAATACAACAGCCTCTTAGTCAGAATCAGGTCTCTGGAAACTACTACAGGGGAAAATATATTCATCCAGAAGGGAATGAAGCAGACAGTTTCTCTGAAGTATAACTGGTACTGTGCTCTAAATTACTTATTTTACAACAGCAAAAGTATATCTACCAAACTTCATCAGAAAGTGAGACAGTACAGCCCATTCTGTACCTACTCAGGCACTTCCAGTTGCATAGAGCTAAGTTTTCCTCAGAGGATAAAGCTACTCCCACCATTAAGTACACCAAATGACAGTGTTCTGGATTGTAAAACATCCAAACTGTCATGGGGTGTTGACCTGGCTTGGCCCCAGGTGCCAACCAAGCCACCTGATCATTTAACCTTCTCAACACAATACAGAGAGGAAGAACAACAAAAAGCTTGTTGGTCAAGGTAAGGACAGGGACATCACTCACTAGTTACCATCATGAGAAAAATAGAGTCAGAGTAGGCAAATTAATTTAATGTATTGCAAATTAATCAGTGTAGAATAATGAAAAGTAAGAACAAACACAAAAGCACCTTCCTCCCACTCCCCCCTTCTTCCCAGGCTGTTTTACTCCCAACTCTTCTACCTCCTTCCTGAATTAGAAGAGCACCTGAACAGTGCATGGGAACAGGGAAATGGCAGTTGTACTCAGTCCATAATCCTTTGTCTCTAATGCTCCTTCCTCCTCATGTTCTTCCCCTCCTCCAGCATGTGGTCCCTCCAATAGAACAGTCCTTCACTACCTTCTTTAGCATGGGTCTTTCCCATGGCTGCAGTTTATCAAGAATTGCTACAGCACGGTGTTGCAGAGAGCAGGAATTAATATGTGGCCGAGTTGGGAATTTTATCAAAAATAGCTATTTTTTTATTTTCCCAAAAACCCGCCCCCACAACTATATATGCAAAGATTAATTTAGTTTAATAAGCAGATTCAGTTGCATGAGAATTAAACAACATGGATACCATCAATAATCTGACTATTTTGGAAGTCAGAAGTTGGAAAAGGCTTTAGCTATTAATTAATAGTGGTTCCTTACTAAATTAAGCTAAGCCAAATAACTCACTCAGGCTGACTCGTGCGGTCTGTCTTCCTCTCCTTTCAGCAGCTGCAGGTGAATCATTAAGAGGTCGTTAAGGGTTGTTAGGCACACAAAGGTGTCAATAGGAAAGCAAATCCTTTGAAGGTCTCTGCAGTCCAGGCGAGGGGAGTGTGTGAGCTCCGGCAGACACATACATCCAGGCACAGGCAAAACTCCAAAGTAGGAACCCCAAAGGCGGGAAGACCCCCAATATTTATAACCTTCGCTAGACAAAGGGCAGAGTTACCACACCTTAGGCACGAAAGCACACGGCCAATCCCAGCCTGGCTCCAGCGCAGGAACTCACAGGGCAGGTCCTCCCCCCTTCAACGGCTGCAGGGCAGGCAAGGGGGGAGGGAAACCCATCGGCTTTTCCCCTTTCCCTGTGAAGTCCGGGCAGGAGAGGAATTTAGGGGTACAGGACTCCAGGACATCCCACCCCAGTGGTAATGAGCATCTTTGTCTAGAACTTGAGTGAGTAGGTGATCCCCCTTCAATTTAGTAACCTATTAATATATATATATTATATATAGCTTAGCCTTTTCCAACATTAACAATATATAACACATTAATCGCCCCAACAATATTTAACAATACTTAACAAGGCTTAATAATAGCCCCAAACAGTATTAAATAAAGCTACACAATCAATTTGAAAATTGCTCTGTTCCTGGTAGAGCAACCAAGTTCATGGCAGGGCCTTAGATGCTCTGAGTCCATGGCTGGAGATCACAGTCCGTGGGTCCTGATGCCATCATCCACTGGCCACCCCGGTGATATGACTCCATCTCTTGTGTAGCTGGCTCTCCCTTTCCCAGGTGCTGGTCAGGAACTGGTCCTTGACTGTCTTTAACCTGTAAGGAGACAAAACCTGCCTTGGCCTATAAAGGCCAGGCTTGACAATTAATAATTGGGGACGATCCACCGTGCACTGATCCGGTGGCCTTTTCCATTTGCATCTAGGGCTTCCCAGACATATAAGCCTCTGGGTTTACCCCGTTGCCATTGGCACTACCCCTACAGGTTGGCCTTTTGTACTAGGCAGGTGGTCAGTGACCACTGGTGGCTCAGCTAGGCAGCAGGTCTTTATTCTGGGGGCTTCTGTAGCTCTCCCCATGGACTGCTGACCATTAAAAGCTGCCGAGCCACTATTACAGTAATTCAGTGTTTTGCCTCTCGTGTGGGAGACGAGAGAAGGGTTAACCTTTCTGTAATGGGGATGAGCTGCAGTTCCCGGCGGGGGGCTGCCCGCTTCTGGGCGAGCCACTCTGGGAACCACCGCTGGGCATGCTGCTGCTGCTGGCCCTGGGCTTCTCGTGGCTGCCTCTGGATTTTGAAGCTGATTTCTGAAGGCATCGCACTAAATCCTTCAGCTGCCAATCTGCCAGCTGCTTTAAGACCCATTTTTTTGTACCCCTAAAGACAGGGCTTGTAGATACCAACTGTTCTTTTCTCTGGGTCTCCAGTCACTCTGTTGGTCTCTGCCCCTTCCCCTCGGGGAGAAGCCTGCAGGACCCATCCCACTGGGAGGGCAGTCCTGCACTGGCCAGACCTGCCTGCATAGGGTCCTGGAATTTTCTGGGGGAGAAGGCACAAGACTGTGTCTCCTAGCCCCTTTCCTTCAGGAGACTCAAACCCAAACTGCAGCCCGTGGGCATTTAAGTTGGTTAAACAGTTCAGCCCAAGTCATTACATGCTCTTTGGCATCGTCCTCTGCATTTTTTGCAATCACCTGTTGAATCTCCTCAACATTCTTCATTACTTGGATTTGCAGAGTTGCTGGCAAACCCTTCATAATAGGGTGCAGTCTCTCTGGGTCCACAGGGGCATAAAACGGGCAATCATAATTTCTCTATCATATATGGCCTGGACACAGGCAAGTCTGCAGAGAGCAGTGATGAGCTCAGAGGAGCTGGTGACCCTTAGTTCCATCGTCTCTCCCCGGTAGGCCTGGGTGGACGCTGCTTGCCCAGTAAGCTATCCGGGGCGGTGAGGCTGTGTGTCCCCTCGGGTTCACGTGTCAGGAACACATCATCCACCCAGTCTCCATCCGCTTCCTCTGAGTCTAGAAGGAGCCGGTCCCCCACCGGCTCGGGACACTCGATACACATAGTCAGTGATTGAGTCCCCAGGACCTCTCGCATATTTGACTTGTAAGTCACTGAGCTGTGCATCTGTAAACTGTTTTTTGATAACGGTGATCCCTGCACCGCCTTTTCTGCCCTTCATGGACTGAGTCCCTATTACCGGCAGCACGTGCTTCTGCACCATGGCGCCCTCCTCACGGGAGCCTCTCTTCTCCACTAGCCACGGGGAGTCCGGTCAGGACTTGCGCTTTCTGTGTGGCTTTGAGTTCTTTCTGCCGCACCGAGGCATGTGCAGAAGAATTCTCTGAGTCACTAGCAGAGTCTTTTCTGCCTGGTTTCGGGGAACTCCTTTCCCCAAAGAGCCCCTCGTGGGCATTCTCTGCTTTTCTCTCCCCGACTCGCGCAAATCACTCAATTCACATTCAGATATGAGACTGAAGAAGGTAGTGTCTGAAGGCATTACAAGCCTTTCTTTCATCTGGGCAGTCAGTGCCACAGTCAGGCTCTTTGTCTGCGCCAGCATTTCTCCCCAGATATTTTGCTCTTAGCTTTGTTCTGCTAATAAATCCTTTTCCAAGGCCTGAATTTTTTTTTCATATTTTCAAATTCAGCCAGAGTCTGAGTCACGACTGACCCCAGAATAACAGAGACTCAGTAATCACAGGGTCTGAGTGCTCAGCTAATTTCTCCAAGATTTTCTCTGGATTTTTACAATTTCGCTGAGCCCAAATTAAATCATGTCCTGTGATTAGGCATCCCTTTTCATGTAGAAATTCTACGATTGAACTACCGTGCATACACTGCGCCATACTGTTGCAGAGAGCAGGAATTAATATGTTGCCGAGTCAGGAATTTATCAAAAATAGCTATTTTTTTATTTTCCCAAAAACCCACCCCCACAACTATATATACAAAGATTAATTTAGTTTAATAAGCAGATTCAGTTGCATGAGAATTAAACAACATGGATACCATCAATAATCTGACTATTTTGGAAGTCAGAAGTTGGAAAAGGCGTTAGCTATTAATTAATAGTGGTTCCTTACTAAATTAAGCCTAAGCCAAATAACTCACTCAGGCTGACCTCGTGCGGTCTGTCTTCCTCTTCCTTTCAGCAGCTGCAGGTGAATCATTAAGGAGGTCGTTAAGGGTTGTTAGGCACACAAAGGTGTCAATAGGAAAGCAAATCCTTTGAAGGTCTCTGCAGTCCAGGCGAGGGGAGTGTCTGGGCTCCGGCAGACACATACATCCAGGCACAGGCAAAACTCCAAAGTAGGAAACCCAAAGGCGGGAAGACCCCCAATATTTATAACCTTCGCTAGACAAAGGGCAGAGTTTACCACACCTTAGGCACGAAAGCACAACGCCAATCCCAGCCTGGCTCCAGCGCGGGAACTCACGGGCAGTCCTCCCCCCCTTCACGGCTGCAGGGTCAGGCAAGGGGGGAGGGAAACCAGGTGGCTTTTCCCCTTTCCCTGTGAAGTCCGGGCAGGAGACGAATTTAAGGGGTACAGGACTCCAGGACACGTGGGTCTCTTTATACAGCCTTCCAGAATTCATAAAACCATAGGAATCACAGAACGTTAGGGGCTGGCAGAGACCTCTGGAGATCATCTAGTCCAACTCCCAGCCCTATGCTGCCATTTAAGCTTTCCCAGAGCCAACAAGCCCAACAGAAAACAGAATTTTAGGATGCCTCCCCTCCTCCCTGTAAGGAAAAAATAGGCAGAAGAGCAAAAGATGTTAAACCAACCAAAAGAACTACCTTGCACTGATTTGGAAGCTTTAACAAAAAAAAAAAAAAAAAGTGATGGTAGCAAAAAAATTAAAGGTATGTAAGGGAAAGGAAAGTTACAGAGTTATAAGGGAAGGGAATGATACAGATATATATATATAAAACCAACTTGGATGATAGTGGATTGTCTGGATTGAAATGGATTGTCCTTAGATGCAGGCCCCAACATGATGTAGCAGGTCTGGCCACATGGTTAACAGAGCAGCAAGCAGACAATGCAGAGGTGAAGGCAGGAACAAGAGTATGAAGTTGACTACCTATTAAATAGGGTTGTGGACAGGAAGTGGGAGTGGGAATAAATTTTTGACCCAGAGGGGTCTGTTATGGAGGGTGGCAAAGCCCCTAAAGGTCCCCCATGTCATGAAGGTTACAGTGTCTCACATTTTAAGCCAGAAGCATCATAAGAACCAAAACAATCGTCTAGGTCCCATGAGAAGTTTCCTCCCTAGTGGGAGATAAAAAGGTAAACAGTGGCCTTGTTTTCCAACTTTCGGCCTTGGTTCTCATGCACACTGACCACCTGCTGATGTCCAGCTTTGGGTGTCCTACAGTTGTTTTGGTAAGATCTGTCCCAATTATACAGGTTAATTATAACTTTGTACCATTCTGTAATAGTATCGTAAAAATTGTCAGAACTGGTGAACACACCTCTTTTGAACTTTATAAAAATGGTGTGTCTGCCCGGATCGTTGTGGGATCGTTCGAATCGTCTGGTTTCGGTTCAGGCTGCTACCAACCTGCCTGCAGCCCATTCCAACTGATCACCTGCTCCAGTGGGCTTGCCTCTTCTCTGCCTGCCTGCCTGCTTCGGTCTCAGCCCGGCGTAAGACTACTGACGCCCGACTCTCAGAGACCGAGGGCCTGCATGGGACCCGATCCTGGCCGGGGGAAAAGGGACAACGCCCTAGTGAGCACCGAAACCCTGCTAAGCTTGCTGACCGTGAGTAGACTGATGAACTCTTAAATCGAAACTGAACAACTTCAAAGACACCAAAGGAACTCTTTAAAGAACCATGACTCTCTTTTATTTACCATTTTCTGAAATGGTACTCTAGCCTAATCAAAAATAATTCACGTGGTAACTCGGTTCTCGGGAAGGGGATCTTCACATTTAGCAAGTAAATCACTTGTCTCTGCAAACCAGCCTCGCGCGTTTTCCCCATGGAATTTCTCGTGAAACGGCGTTCACACGACAGGGTCCTCCCCGATGGAGGTTTCCAGTCCTCCAGCCCCACCCAGGTTGGGCTTAACCCATGCACATCCCTCAGATCATTGAGGGTCATCGAGATCAGGTTGCACAGGAATGCATCCAGGTGGGTTTTGCAAGATTTCAGAGGAGACTCCATAACCGCTCTGGAGCCTGGACCATGCTCCATCACCCTCTAAATAAAGAAGTTCCTCCTAACATTCAAGTGCAACCTCCTTAGTTTGTACTTGTTGCCCCTTGCCCTATCACTGACCACCTCTGGAAAGGGCCCAGCCCCATTCTCATGACCCTTTAGCTATTCATACACATTTATACGATGCCCTTTTGGTCTGTCTCTTTCCAGGTCTCTCATACCCCTCCTTGTAAGAGACATGCTGTAGTCCCCTAATTATCCTTGTGGAACTCCAATTGACTTTCTTCGGCAGTTCCCCGAGTAGACTACTTCAGCATACATCACCCCATGGGGTCACAGTGTGTCCTGTCAGTAAACCTGCTCTGGTGTGCCTCTCTTCTTGGGGGCACCAGTTCACAGCCTGTACTGCTTCAGTGCAGGTTCTGTCCTGCTGCAGCTTCCTTCAGGGCTCATCCACCTAATCTGGTGTGGGATCTTCCACAGGAGGGGACAGGAACTGGAGATGACTCAAATTGAGCTAGCTATCCAAGCTCCAAATCTTTATTGAGAGCATCAGACTCCAAGTTACAAAGCACATACTTTCCAGTTACGGTGAGAAGTGTGAAACACATCCAGCATACAACGTAGTAATTTTCACTAGCATTTGGCACATCTAAATATTTGAATATGCATAATCTCCCTACTTGTGGTTACTGCAAAAACATTTAGTGCACCTAAGTATTGGAATTTGCATATTCCTCCCAATTCCCTCCTGCTTTGCGCACAGCCCTACAGAAGCTGTTTATCAGAAGGCTGAAGGACAAATTCCTCTGAGCTTCTTCACACACGGCCCTGCGGCTTACTGGCTTCAATACTCAGACCTCACATCTAAGGCTTGATTGTACACACTTCTAGGGGCTTGTGCCCCCCATTTCCCAGCCAGTTCCCAACAATCTTCCAAGGGCTGCAGTATGGATATCTGCTGCACTGTGAACCTTCATGAGCTGAAGATGAAACATTTTGCCTCACCACGGTCATCATCACCAAGGGCTGCAGGGGTAACTTCTCCAGCACCTGGAGCACTCCTTTCCTTTCCTTCCTGTTACTAACCCTGGTGACTAAAGTTGTTTCTCCTCACATGGTCTCACTCTTCTCTCCTGACTGCTGCTGCACAGCATTATTTATGCTTTCTTAAATATGTTTACCTCAGAGGCATTATCAAATTTGTAGATGGCCTCAGCCTTGGCTAATAGCAGGTTCACCTTGGCTCCAGCTGAAAATGACTCTATCTGACAGGGGAACAACTTCTAGAATGTCCTCACAAAAGCTACCATCTGCAGCTTCCCTGCTACCAAAACCTTGCCACATAAAGCCTAATACATCTGCATATACTCCTGGTCCATTAATCACAGAATGTCACAGAAATGTCAGGGGCTGGAAAGGACCTCGAAAGATCGGTCTAGTTCAGCCTCCCTGGGCCAGAGCAGGATCACCTATACCAGATCACGCCAGAGAGGGAGACTCCACAAACCCCTTGGGCAACCTGTTCCAGTGTTGCATCACCCTCACAGTGAAAAAAGTTTTCTTCATTTTTTCGATGGAATTTCCACTCATTGCCCCTTGTCCTGTCATTGGGCATCATTGAAAAGAGCTTGGCTCCCTCCTTTTGGCACTCACCCTTTAGATATTTATAAAACACATAACGAAGTCACTCCTCAGCCTCCTCTCCAAACTAGAGAGCCCCAGCTTCCTCAGTCTCTCCTCATGAGGAAGATATTCCACTCTCATAAACTACCTTTGTGGCTCTGCATTGGACCTTTAAGCATGTCCCTGTACTTCTTGGAACTGAGTGGCCCCAGAATTGGACACAATATTTCAGATGTGGCCCTCAGCAGGGAAGATTAAAGGGGAAGGAGAACCTCTCTCGACCTACTAACCACAGCCCTTCTAATACACCCCAAAATGGTGTTTGGCCTTCTGGGCCACAGGAGCACATTTCTTGGCACATTGTCATATTCCTTTCCTTCTACCGAAATACTCAAGCCCTAGCATCCTGTCTGAGAAATTCTGTTTAATGTTTTATTCAGAAGGAGCTAACCATTACATGAATTATTTCTTCTAACAGAAGCCAACCTGGTTGTATAAGCCTTGCAGAAAGACAACTGGAAATTCTTACATTAATATTTTCTGTTATGCTATGTAGTGAGTATAATGCCACTAAGTGACAAATATTCTGTTTGTGAGTATGCACAGCCATCTAATTCTCAGTAGTGAAAGGATATAAGTAAAATATACATTATTTCTATACTTCAGTTAAATGAACTAAGAAATAAAGGAATTTGGTATGTAGTTGAGATGTAATTCTCTGAAGCAGGACCCTGATGCATTAATTAATCTCAAGCCCATGATGTTCTGCTCAGTATATTCCAAACCAGGATAATATGTGAAATACTACGAGCAAAACATTGGAGTGGAAGTGTAGGTGAAATTATCCAAGTTCCAGTTGTGGAAGGCTCTCATCAGCCTACAGAGAAATAGGTGATGGCTTTCAGATGTTGGCCTTTCCTTTAAAAATTTAAGTGGCCAAAAGAAGTACCTCATCCTATCAATATTTTTTTTCTCCTCAGATTTAGTTATAAAAACAGAATAAATGTTAGAAACTGAAGGATAAAGATTTAATTAGTTGATTCTCACTTTCTTATGCCCTTCAGTTTTTGCTAAGACCAAATCATCAGCCAAGACTTCCTTTTATTTATTTATATTGAGAAAGGTCAGCAATTGCTGAATCAAGGTGTATTTCATATGCATTGACAACAAGTATCCCTCTGGGTGTTTTGTTTGGTTGTTGTTGGGTTTGTGGGGGGTTTTTTTTGTGTTGTTGTTGTTGTGTTGTTGTTAATATATTTTCATTAATACTCTTGACAGGCCTTTCATCCCTTTTCAGGAAATATAGCTGAATTGCTTGCTTTTCCACTCACATTTGTCCTGGAATGGCCCAAACCTATGCAACTTTAGTCTCATCTTATCTGTGAAATAGAGAATTCCTTATGCTGTGAAACACTAGTTTTACCATTTTCTGAGGTGGGGTCCAGGCTGGCCACATTGTGCCCCTGCACGTGCAAATTCTCACAATCCAACGTTTAGAATTATATTACATGTAAGAGAAATTTAGAGCATTTTGTGCAAACATGAAGGTCATTGGAATAGATACAGACAGAGATTATAGTCTCCCAAAGTGCCTTCCCATTAGTAATGCTTCTTCTCTAAAAGCTCACAGAGACAAACTAAAATAGAAGGGGATTCAGAGTTTATAGTGGGGACTAAAAGATGATGCAATGGCTAGACACAGGAGCCCTTAGAAAAATCTGAATGATTTATATAGACTCATACTGAGATCAAACCATGTGTGTTTGTACATCAGGATTTTTTAGACAGTTTTCAAGCTTTTTTGTTCTCTATCACTGCAGAAAACAAAAAGACTTTGTAAAGAATTCACCTGAAGGCTTGTATTTAGAGAAAATAACTTCAAAATGTAATAATTTATGTAGATACATGACACTTGCACCAGACATATCAAGTAGCATAGTCTGTGTTTATATACTCAAAGCAAAGAAAACTCCTGTAATTAATTCTCACTGACTTTTCAGAGCAATGGTTCATTAGCATTGTCATTTGGCCATCTGTCTATTAGCCTCAGTATAAAGTTAAAATAAACAAAACAAAACAGTATGGCCAGCAACAAAGCAAGGCAGCTTGCCTGGATGTCAAACCTCTGTGCAGTGAACTACAATGCTTGTATTAATCAGCTTGAATGACACCATACTTGGGAGTTGGAGGTGATTATGAGTTGGAATTTTTTTCATTCCTTCTATGCTCTGGAGAAATTGTCTCCCCTTTTTCAAATATAGATTATTTTGTCAGCTACAGGAATACTTCTGAAATCTGACACATATACCTTTAGTAAGCATATTCCTAAGTTTGTTCAAAGCCAGAATATAAATGAGCAACTACACCAAACACTGGCCTCACTCTGTACCACTGTCACTTTAGACTCCTGTATCTCATACTCTGTTGAGGCACAAGCTGCACTTCAAGGAGCAGAAAGAAACCTCATCAGTCTCAGCAAATTAAATCCAGTTGTATAACACTATTTCCTAGTTACATCAGCTTCAAGGTGATTAACATAGATTATAAACAGGAGAAGCTATGGTCCTTTTCACTCTCATCATTTGCCAGGTAGTAAATTCCCTGTATGCTTGACAATGTATGGTACTCCAGTTTCAGATCAAAAAGATTTCTTTGCATCTCATAACCAGGACACACAGGCCCAGCATGCCTCCAGATCTTACAAAGGTAATGAATTTGAATCGCCTTGGCTCAATTTTTTAGTGACTTACACTCTCTCCCCTGCCTGGAAGTCCTCTCATGCATACTTTATCCTTAATTACACTGAACCCTCAGAGATCCTGTGCAGTCTTGTGCTTACAGTTGTGCATATTATACTAATAAGCCACCTCAGACTGACACAATAAGACTTAATTAGTCAAAACATTTATGTCTAAACCTCTGTCTCCAAAGAGATTTCATTTTGCATTGTAAACCTACAGTAGTAGTAGTAGCTGCATGCATCAGATCCATCTGCAGTACCATATGAGCCAGACTCAAGTCCTCAGTGTTACATTTCAGTAAGATTTTGCCTCTTGGTAGATAAACTAATGAGGGTGATGAGTAATTGCTGCATTCTCAAGCACATTCCAGTTCACATTTTGACTGTTGGCCTCCAATGCTCATTTAATTTTCTGCCAAAGGTTAGCCACAAAAAAAAAAAAAAAAATCTACTTACATTTTGCTGTCCAAGTTCTTGATGAGCCTGGCTGGAGCAGCATTCTCAGCTGCATTTAGATGAGAAAGCAAGCCAGCAATTCACAATTTGTTTATCTTCTGAAGTGAGTACTTCTCCTGTAAATCAAAAAATGAAAAAAATCTGAGAAAATGCTACAAAAATATTCACGCTCTACTAACTCAGTAGAAAATCCCTCAAATGAAAGTGTTGGAAAGTCAAATTTCAGTTCAACAAAAGTCTTATTCTGTAACCCAAATAGTAGAGGTAATAATTAACATGCTGAGAAAAGGAAAATAATGAGCTGCCTCCTTGTGACTGCTCAGTCTTTGCTGCCCACACTTTGTGGGTAGAATTTTTAAATTCAGTTTATTTTGTTATCCCAGTATAGTTGTCAGAACGCTAGCAATATGAGGACACTTCTCCCTCACAAAGCCCATGATGCAGCTTTTGTTTATAGACTACTCTTGGACACCTAGTCTTCTGGAGATTTTTAATCACTTCTGCAATGGCTGTCTGTCCCCCTGCAATGAAGAAACCCACAGCTCTGGCAGTTCAGTAATCACGTATGTGACAAGCATCTTTTCATGCCTTCTGAGCCCACTTTGCTCTTTTTAACCTCAAACCATTTGCTGGTTTTATTTCCTATTGATCATCTCAGCCGAAATATTTTTGAAAATTTCTTTGGCCATTCAACTGCTTAGTCTTTTTTTTTTTTAACATCACCTCCCCTTAATGGGAGAATATGAATGGAAAAATTAAAATACTATGATATTTTAGCCTGCAAAACCTTAGAGATCTGGCACTTTTCAGAACTATCCACATCACAGGTGTAAGGCCCCTTTCAGCCTTCCCAGGTCAGACTCACTATTTCTTTCTAACAAAGAGTTCTCTTTTAGGTTTGATAAGCCTGATTTGCTCTGTGGCTACTTTGAATGTGCTTCAAAGATTTGCAGCAATTTAAAATATGAGCTGTACCCTGTATGGGACTTTGTCTTGCTGGGCTACAGAGGTTCTCTTGACAGTCACATTTCCTGGATATTTTGAAAATTTATTTCTTATCCTGTCTTTTAAACCCATCTGTGTTTAACAAGGCTCAACGGGGAAATTTTCAGGTTTTCACTTTAATTAAGCTAATTATCAGCAATTTAAATTCCCTCCTCAATTGAAAGTGCAAATATTTTGCCAGACACCCCCCCCAAAAAAAAAAAAAAAAAAACAAACAGAATTTTAAAATGAACCTGATAGTGACAAAAAATTTCCAAAGAAACCCGAGGCAGTTTGACATTGCATGCTTTAAAATCAAATGTTACATATATATATATATATATATATATATATATACATATCACAGTATAACAGTATCATCAGGAAGAGACCTCACAGATCATCAAGTCCAACCCTTTACCACAGAGCACAAGGCTAGACCATGGCACCAAGTGCCACATCCAACCTTGCCTTGAACAGCCCCAGGGACGGCAACTCCACCACCTCCCCAGGCAGCCCATTCCAGTGTCCAATGACTCTCTCAGTGAAGAACTTTCTCCTCACCTCCAGCCTAAATTTCCCCTGGCACAGCCTGAGGCTGTGTCCTCTCATTCTGGCGCTGGCCACATGAGAGAAGAAAGCAACCTCCTCCTGGCCACAACCACCCCTCAGGTAGTTGTAGACAGCAATAAGGTCACCCCCGAGCCTCCTCTTCTCCAGGCTAAACAATCCCAGCTCCCTCAGCCTCTCCTCGTAGAGCTTGTGCTCGAGGCCTCTCACCAGCCTCGTCACCCTTCTCTGGACACGCTCAAGCATCTCAACGTCCCTTCTAAACTGGGGGCCCAGAACTGAACACATGCTAGCTCTCTCCTTTTTTTTTCAACAAGAATTAATTTCAAAGATCACATGTCCCTGTCTCAAAAGCCTATTAATAGTTCATACTTCACTCACCTGTGAACTCATTTCTCCAGACTCTTACCCTTTTCTGTGTTCACCTCTGTCACTTCTCAGTTCCCTGATTCTGACAAGTTCCTGGCAGCCTTGAAAGCTTGGCTTGAGAGAACCACTAAATCTTTTTTCCCTATTGCTTAGGAACTGGAGGCATGCAATAGTGGAGGGGTCATCGCAACTGTTTATTTGCTTTTGCAGAAGGCTGTGTAATGTCTCTTCTTATTGCAACATCTTGCTCCCACTTTATCTGATCTTAAACTCAGAAACACGCAGGCCTTGGAGATTTGCTGCTACCAGATCTGGACATCAGAGTCTCTGGAGTTATACGCTGCAAAGCACATTGCACATTCAGTAGTCTATGTAGTTTAATGACGATGCTGCTTGGGAGTTAGCAGGGAAGATGCTGCAGCCACCAGGTGACAAAAAGATCATGACAGGTTAGGAGAAAGCAAGATAAATACGTTAAAATGCAGAAGCCTGTGACACTCAGAGGAATCACAATGGTGTATGTTTACTGCTGACTTGTAAGAGCAGATGAATAAAGAGGTGGAAGAGATACAAAGAATGCAAAATTATTTAGAATAATTGAGCATAATTATGCAAATATATTAGGGAAAATTAAGAATATCAGAATGACTCAACACAGCTAAGAAAATGGAAAATAATAACAAAATAATCCATGTGAAGTGTTGGGAGAAGGAAAGAAATGGACACCGCATCCAATATGGATTATAAGCAAGTGACAACTTTATTGGAGCAGTAGCGTTCTTTTACAGCAAGCAGCTAATGTATTCCACTGTCAGCAATTGCTTATCTGTAGCTCTACGGGATGCACTTGTGTGGTTCTTCCTTCAAAACAAGTATGTGTTCTTTCTTCACAACAGGAAACACATCCTTTTCCCCCTTGTTTACCACTTTGCCCAAGGACGGTGTCCTTGGTCACTTTGTCACATCAGCATGTTGCAATCTCTTCATTCTGCTGACCCACCAATTTCATATATTCTCCGTGCCCATTCTCTCTTAGCCATTCCTCAACAGTGAAGATAAATGCAATTCATGAAGATTCATATCTAGAGCTCATTGATACTCTGCAATAAATATATGTACATGCATATGAGGCTGTATTCAGAAAATAATATATTGTAATATTCCAAAAACTAAGAAGCAGGAATACTGTGCTGAGGTGTTTAATTTTTGCCTAAGGCTTGAAGCCATAATGTAATGTTACTTAAAGTACCAAACAAATAAAAGAAAAGAATCATCCCGAAGGACAGGTAAAAAGACTATCTAGAAGTTTCAAGAGGAGAATGGTTGGGTGCTTATGGACAGATACTCTTACCAACACCATCACATATCACAGAGATGAATTGGAAGACCCAAACTGATGACTGGACAGAGGGATACTAAGCTTCAGTAGTGACAGTAGCATATTTCATAGTATCTGGAAATCACAGAATCATAGAACTTTAGAAGTTGGAAGGGATCTCGAGAGATCATCAAGCCCAACCTTCCTGCCAAGGCAGGATCACCTAGAGTAGTCTGCACAGGAACAAGTCTAGGTGGGTTTTGAAAACCTCCAGAGAAATAGACTCCACAACTTCTCTGGGCAGCCTGTTCCAGTGCTCTGCCGCCCTCACAGCAAAGAAGTTTCTCCTCATGTTAAGGCGAAACCTATGTTCCAATTTGTAGCCATTGCTCCTTGTCTTGTTGCTGCTGACCACTGGAAAGAGATTGTCCCCAGCTACTTGACACCCACCCCTCAGATATTCATATACATTGATAAGATCTCCTCTCGGTTTTCTCTTCTCCAGACTAAACAACCCTAGGCTTCTCATTCTTTCTTCTTAGGGGAGATGCTCAAGTCCCCCAGTCATCCAGTGAGACACTGATGTCTAGGTCCAGAAATTAGGTGTTTATAGGTCCTGCAGGCCCATCCATTACAGACACATGGCAAAAGACCATTCCACCAGAGATAAAAGTTTGGAACTTGCTAATGTGTATTACCAAAATAGGAACACAAGTTTCTTAAAGGCAGATTAAAGCATCAATTAACAGCAGGCTTGATTCTACTTTGAATATCTGAGACTGTCTTGTGTTGATTTCATATCTTCACTCTCCTCCTTTCCTTCCCTTAGTTTGGAATAGCAGCCTAATGGAAGAATGAAAGTAACCTGCATTTCTAAATTTGTCTCACTTGGATGAGGCTGTCTCTTCTTATATCTGAATTGGAGTTCTTTCCCTGTGAAAATTATTTTTCCAACACTTTTGAGAGTCTGGGAAAAAAAATACTTAAAAATATTTTACAAATCTTTTAGTGAGTGATCACTGCTTCCAGGCCCTTTATTTAGAAAGGCCATTTTATGCAATGTTTCCATTGCATTGCCCTGTAGAAAGTTCCCTCAAGTACAAACACCTGCCATCTAAGATACAGTACCTAACAGTGCACCTACATAGAGAGGTGTAAACCAATCTCATCAGAACCATACCTGTACTTTTAATAACAATTCTGTTTTCTACAGTGAAGTGGATTAACAGAGGAAAGGAAAAATCCAAAACCTTTTTTGTAAGGTATATTCAGGAACTATTTTTTATAATATTTTCTTTTCCAGGACTAGTGAGGGCTTGAATTTGCTTTTTATTTGAAAATATTTCCAGCACTAACTGATCAACATTTACATAGGCAGAAACATTACCATTAATTTTAGGTAGTCTGATATCCTATTTAGTATTTTGTGCTGAATATTCATCTTCTCTAACGACATTCTGCAAAGCATGAAGAGTACATCTATTTTGCAGAAACTTTTCTGACAGTGTTTTGCCTGAATTGTATTCAATCTGACGGTGCTCTACAAACCATTTTAATTTTGAAGCATCAGAAATTTCTGACACTATGTTGTTAAGTATGTCCCGGAAAATTACCAACCCTTTGCAATCACACTGCATGTTCACCTGGGGATTGTTGTACAGACACTCCTAATGGCATTCCCTAAATTCTGAGAACTTAATCCTGATCTTTTAGATTTGTCTGTTTATATCTCTGTATGCCACTAGCTACAGTTAAGCAAACAAAAAACCACACACACACAAAACCCAAGACCATAAACAAAATGAAAAGCCACCAAAACAAACAACAGCTGACAAGGAAAAAGCAGAAAGAGACCTCACAACGCTGTCAGGACACAGGAGAATTTGTAAAGCTACAAGTCCCTTTCCAGACCCTGGAACACCTTGTTCTTTAAGGATCACAGGCACCTCCAGGCCTGTTTCCAGCAGCGACATAACCTGCAATCCTTTCAAGCTGTTCCTGTACAGCCACATTCCCTCTTTTTCCTCCCACTTATCATTCCAGTTATGTTTTCTCACCCTGTCCAGTCCCAGTATAAAACACTTGAGTGGTTTAGCTCAGGTCAGCTCAGTTGCTCTTTCCTGTAATACAACCTCTCACTTTGCAGATACCCACACTCCTGTTACTCCTTCATTACCAGCCCTCCGAGTTCCCAGTGGCTTACCCAGACAGCTAACTGACCTCTATGAAATGGTAAGAAACAAGAACAGTGCTAGTTATTTAGTGAGATAATGCCCTGACTGAAAAGCAAGCAGAGATCCAGCTCCTTCTTTGGAAGGACATGTTTTTCTCTGGCAGTAATTTACTTGTTCTTACATGTGCTAGTTTGAAGCAGGCTAGAATGTTTTGGTGAAAAAAAACTAGATCATAGGCTGTGAAAAAAGGAAAACAATGATGATGTCTGCTTCCCTCAGAGTCTTGCTGAACAAGAAGAATGTAAACATTAGATAACACTCTCGCCATTTTCTTCACTCTCGGGCTGGGCTTTGACTGAGCTGCATCTCCCTAACCTCTCCTGCCACTCACCTTTGCTTCTTAACCTCTTGGCTGAACCTCTATTCTTCCTTAGGACTGGGGGAAGGTGCAGGGGTGGTTGAGAGCCCCTCCTGAGGACTCAGGTTTCTGGGAGGGGAGTTGTGTTTCTGTATTACTTTTACCTTGTATATTTCTGTATATCTGTATATACTGTAAATAGCTGCTTGTATATTGTGCTAGCTGTAAATAAATAGCTTCATTTATATTCCCAGAGCCGACTGAGTCTAGCTGGGGTACTTCTAAAAGTTTGGGGAGGCGGGTAACACCCAAACCACCACATTACATTAAACTCTTCTCATCAACTATCACTTAAAAATATAGCTCATAACTAAGATAGCAGTAAGTTTTACCCTCAAGCTAATGAAAAAAATCATATGAGCAGCTGATCCAGCCCTTTGAGAAAAAGAAGTGAAAGAGGACTGGATAGCCAGAATGCGGAAATGAACATTCTGCTGCTACCAAGACCATTGTGAGACATTTAATTAGATACTTAGTTAGGGCCCCTAATTAAGTTCAGTATGTGTTTAGAAAAGCTTGTGTCCAGCAGTGGAGTTTTACTTATTGCCTCACTAGGGTATTATTTGTACAACAGGCATGCAGAGTACACTGAATGCCAGCCGCTGGATCCTCAGGATCGGTTTCTTATCACTTCTTGGACTGCTATTCTTCACTTACACTGCATGATGAGATTGTAGCTAAGGATTAAATCACTAGCTTACAAGAACTTATATTTAGTTTCATGAGCCTGAATAAAGATTCAGAAGAATGTCTGCATAAAGATAATGGTGGAACCCCCAACATAACTTGTTCATTTCCTAGGGACAGGGAGATGGTTGTTTATACTCTTGACATCTCTATCTATGTGTTAGATATCTGAAGCTACATTAATAGCAGCTTTCTAAGGAGTGATTATTTGATTTTTCTATCATTGTAAATGGTGCTCTTCTATCCACCATTTCATGAATCTAAGACTGCAAATCAAGCTTTTGTGAATTAGAAAATGTTGCTGCTTGGGGTGGAAAAGCTTACTTTATATATCTGTATCATGCCTAGATAGATAGTTAGATATATATATTAGTATTGAGCTATTTAAGGCAGAGCATAGAAATTATTTTTTTTAAAAATAGTTTTAGCTAAAAAGAGTGGTGGGTTTTGTTTTGTTTCAGTTTTTTCCTTTTTAACCATGAAGAGAAGTGTGTTCATGTGATTCAAAACATGATTGATTTTTTTTAACTGCACTGCAAGAGTTACTTGGTTACCTTTGCATTGGTTTCTTGCCATATTTATGCAAATCAAAATGCCTTCTTCACACACCATATTAGATTTCATTATAAGGTGCTACAATCAGGTAATAATTTCAAATGAAAGAAAAATTAGGAATATCTGAGAGACAAGAGTTCCTGCAACTGTTAGCTGACAGAGGTTCTGTCAACAGTTCTCTCTTTAATATATATAGCAAATTGTCCTGTTCATTAAAATTTCACATTTTTTCTACCTCAAAATGAAGGTAATGATTTTATTATCCAATCACTTGACAAGCACTGATATAAGATAAACATGATTATTTGTAGACTGGAACCATGTTTTTAAATGTCTAGCTACCTTATAGTCTGTTGAACTGTTTTAAAACTCATCATATCAGCTTGTGTGAGAACAATTGTATTTCTATGCCTGAATAATGCTTGTAGGAGATTATGCAGATTCATCTTATGTTCCGTTTTATTTCCATCCCAAGACATTTTGAGGCCTTTATCACAGATATGCTAATTTCCATTTTCCCTATATTAATCTCTCATACTTTTATGATTAGTGTCTTGCTCTAACACTGATTAACGAAAAATGTGGGTCTTCTAAAATAATAAACCATTAAAAACTATAAATCGTGTTGTTTTCAGAATATCAAAAAGAAAATAGAGCAGCTGGTATTGAATTTGCAGGAATAATTCTCTGATGTGCTTAGTGCTTAAACTTCTGTTAAATTAATTGGGAATTAAACATCTAGTTGGATATGCAGAGTAGCTGTACTTCTTGTACAAAAAAATCAAACCAAACAAAAAAAGACAATAATATAACACATTTCTGAAAACAACAGAAGATCAACTAGTTCAACCTCCTTGCCATGTGCAGGGACACCATGAACTAACTGAAGCTGCTTAGAGTCCCATCCTGCTTGACTTTGAGTGTTTTCAGGGATAGAGCTTCTATCACCTCTCTGGCCAACCTCTACCAGTATTCCTCAAGGTGCAACCACTTCCGCAGGCCCTGCTAAAGTGTCTGTCCCTATCTTAGAAGACTTCTTAAAGTACTCAAAGACTGCAATAAGGTCTCCTTGGAGCCTTCTCTTCTCATAGATGAATAATCCAGCCCTCTGAGCCTTTCTTCATTGGAGGTATTCCATCCTTCTGCTAATTCCCATAGCCCTCCTCTGCACCTGCTTCAACAGGTCAATGTCTTTCCTGTGCTGAGGCTATCAAAACTGGACACAATACCCCATGTGGAGTCTCACCAGAGGAAGAGGGGCAGAACCCTTTGTTGCAGAGGGCGATTCTCAGTACCTACGCCTATTTGGTGGAGGACAGAAATTAATTGGGGCAATATAAATTTTATATAAAAATATATATTTATTAAATTCAATATTCTGAACTCTTGCCATCCCCAACCACTGTATACTAATATTCAGTTCAATACATGGTTATGAAAACAATTTAGGATAAAATATGTACAGGGAATTTGTTAATTAACTAGCAAACATTCAAACTATAAACAGAGAGAGGAGTTTTCTCTGTGGCTTAATGCTGCTTGGGATCTTTATGCTATTTGCCCAGCAGAGCAGACTGAAACTCTTTCTGCTCTACGGCAGAGACAACAGATATTTACAGAGGTATTAAAGCTTTTACTCACAATTCTTATTAATTATTAATCACCCTCCGGGGCTGTGTCACAGCCTGTGCCTAGCATCCAGACTTCAGGAGGTCTCTACCTGTGGACTTGGAGGCTGGAATCTTCCTTCTCTAGCCTTTTCTCCTGGTGAAGGATGTGATCTCTGGCTTTGGTGCTGCTGTCTTCTTCTGGATGCTGTGTCCAGGGCTTACCATCTGGCAGGGTTTCAGGAGCAGGAGAAGAATATCGCTGCTGTCTCTGGCACATTTCTCCATGGCTTCAGGCCATGTGTGCAGACAATCCAGAGTCTGCTTCCTGGTTATCTCAGCAGCAGTGGCTTTTACCAGGCAATAATAGGCAGCAGGCATGCAAAGCGTGCATGGCTGCTGGGAGTCTGAGCTCTGTAGGTAAATGCAGTGCAGGATCTGGTCCTGATAGCAATAGCGTGAAGATGTGCACAGCTGGCTTAGGAGGCTATAGGCTCCTTATATATATATGTGCAGGCTTAAATGAGGTCTGCAAGAAATGTACGTAGGCAGGTGAGCTGCAAATGAGTCAAAGCATGAGGGTCTGAGCCTCTGAGCATCGGAGCTATGCAATGGTGTCTGAGCGTGGGGGTCTGAGCAGCTGAGCGCTGCAAGTGAGGGTCAGAGCACGTTGTTTACCTGTGCACCCTTATTTATTGAATGTGGGCCAAGATTAATGGGCCCTTTGGCCACTAGAATGACAAATCAGTTTGGCAGTAAGCCAAACCTTACCATAATATGCAGAAGCTACTTGCCTGGACTTTCCCAAATATGGAGATCACATGGATTTACCCCAGGGAGACAGGAGCTGGGTGTGTGTGGGATTACACAACCTGTTTACAACCAGGAGTCCTGGCAGAAAAACATGTCCAGGCCAGGCAAAGCATAAGCAAGCCTCTTTTTGGGCCTACAGGCCCTCCCTGACACCCTTGCCCTCAACTTGTTGGCCATGCTACTTTGGATGCAATAGTGGCTGTGGTTGGCCTTCTGGGCTGCAAGTGCACATTGACTGCTCATATCCAGTTATTCATTTAAAAGTGCCCCCAAGTCCTTCTCCACACAGCCACTCTCAGTATCTTCATCCTGCAATGCGTATTGAGGAGGCTCAGGGAAGTTCTTATTGCTTTCTACAACTAGCTGGAAGGAGATTGTAGCCAGGTGGGGGTTGGTCCTTCTCTCAGGCACCCAGTGACAGAACAAGAGGACACAGTCAGACTGCACCAGGGCAGGTTTAGGCTGGACATTAGGAAGAAGTTCTTCACAGAAAGAGTGATTGGAATGGGCTGCCAGTGGAGGTCGTGGAGTCACCATCCCTGGAGGTGTTTAAGAGGAGGCTGGATGAAGCACTTAGTGCCATGCTTTAATTAATTAGAAATTAATTAATTTCTATTAGGCCAGTTAATTGGAAAGGTTAGGTGATAGGTTGGACTTGATGATCTCAAAGGTCTTTTCCAACCTGGTTAATTCTGTGATTCTGAGATACTGAAGATTGCCCTGACCCATGTGCAATTTCTGTACTTTTATAATGCAAGTAGGTCCCTACTGCCTACGGAAATGAGTGGCACCTAATCTGGTAGTCTGATGCTGGCATCAGAATAGTATTGGAAGCCCATCTGGGACTACTTCCATTTCAATGCAGAATATACAAAGCACATCACTGCACCGAGTTAATTTTTCATTTTACCTTTCCACACAAATTCTCCCCCAGATGATGAAAGCAACACAGAATGGTAATAAGAGTCTGACCAATATTTCAGTACAATACCTGAAATTATCTCATCCTAGTGAGAAAAAAAATCTTTGAATGAAACATCCTAAAAAAATTCTTTTTAATCCCTCAAAATAACAGGTACAAAACTCTGACTAAAGCACTTTTTGTGTGGAAAAACTGAAATAGATAGAAGGTATTTCTGAACATCAGTTAATAATTTTTCTTCAGATATATTATTACATTTTGCCTAGAAATTACCTGGTCCCTTTGGATCTTTTCCAGTTCTTTTTGACCTACAGGATAAGCAGTATAAAGCAGGTTTTACAGCACAGTAGTGGAGGAAGTATCTGCTGATACTGGCAGACTCTTTGAAATGAAGTTTTCAGATTCACTTTTCAATTTTCTAGACATACATTGTCAAGTTTCCAAGATTATTTGTAAATGGGACAAGGTCCAATAGACAGGCAAAAATAACGATTTACAAAGATTTCCCAGTTAGAAGTGTTAACCTAGTAACATCAAATGTGTCTAACAGTTTGAGATCAGAGTAGGGCAGAGGACATTGACAAAAGCATGGATATATGCAGTGTTGCAACCCGCTTTTCTGAGCCAGCCCTTGGCAGTGGGGAGATTGTGCCAGATTTGAAGTCTTTTTGAGTAAATTAAGGTGAGCCAACACTAAACAGCTAATGAGTTATATTTACTTGATCCAAGAAGAGTTATATGAAAGACACTTGGTTAGACAAGAGTGAAATAGGAAGAAAAAGGAGAGAAGAGAGAAACTTCTCACCACCCTTGGGTCCAGCAATGTCTTCATGGAATTAGTCCAAGTTCTTTGGTGGTTGATGTACACCCAGCAAGAGTTTCTGTGGTAGATGCAACACCACGGACTCAAGAGATTGCACTCATTTTATACCCTTTGGACTTGGACTGACATCCCCCCTTCACCAACAGAGGTGGTGATCATTTGCAGGAGGCCCCTCCAGTGTAATGCCTGTCATCTGCCTTTGGGTGACACAACTGCATTGGTTTAAAGCAACGAGAGAAAGATTTCCACTTTTACAGAACTTATCTCCTTGTATCTTCCACAAACAGTTCTGATGAGTAACTCAAGAAAGGAAGTCTATGAGAGCCATCATCAAGGGTTATCAAAACCATTGCCGTGTACATTTAGGCTAGGTAATGCCACATATTATTTTGAGACAATGCATCCACAAACCAAAGAGGAGAGGTCAAAAGCCAAATAGGTACTGACTTGGAGAGGAAGAAGGAACTATTACTTCCTGTGGTCCCAAGAGAAATCCAGACCTGAATTTGGCAAAGCAAGCAAAATTTTCTCCAAGTAGTACAACTGCTGGTAAATGATGAAAAGTCCAATATCAACATCTGAAGTCAGTTAAAGCTGGAGATTCAGTAAATAAGACAAGAACATAAATAAGTAACATTAAATATTTCAGGCTATTATTTATGTCACCATGTAAGAGTCTACCATGACACAGAACACAGCTCCTACCATCTGTCCTTGACTTCTCAACGGACCTTGGCCAAGACATAATTTTATATCTTCTATGCTGCCAGCGCACACATAGCCCTTACTGAAATTAAAGCATCTGTGACTGGTATAGAAGTGAAGTATTGCAGTTTGTTATGGTTTAGGACTTAATAACATTTTGAAAAATTAGGCTTTAAGTGAGATGTAGGTGACCAAAAGAATGGGAAGGAGCTAATGGCTAGAGTACTACTAACTGAAATCACAAAGGAAAAAATGCTTAGCACTGCCGCTCGTCTCCTGTATATGAAGACAAAATTCCACACAACAGACTGAAACAACAAATATCACTTCTGAAGGACATCAGAAAGCTAGATGAATCTGAATTTCCTTTTTTGTGCTTATTACAGTAACTCAGACATACCTCTTCCACAAGTTACATATACTCAGCCATCCTCCTCATGGGTTAGATAGATTGGTTAGTGTTTGAAGTATCTTCCAGAACTATTTTCTAAAGACTCTGATTTTTTTGTTGGTCTACAAATACTAAGGAAGACACATAGCCAAACCCACTGAAGTCCTCAGTAAAGAGAAAACTTCATTGGCAGCTATGGGGTATGACAAGTGCGATGTCTGCTTCGCAACAAAAAAATTCTTTTGCAAACAGCACTGCAGAGTGGTGCCCAGCTATGGAATTGTCACCTTAAAAATCAGACTTTAAGCCTGTCTTATTACCTCAGCCTAGCATTTCTAAAACCAGGCTTTGTTTTTCTTACATATCAGTCAGTTCTCAAGAATCTCTCATGGTGTGAAACACTTTGTTTTTGTCACAAGACATACTGCTTTTGTCACAGGTCATAATGTTTTTTCTTACAGGTTGTTTTCTAACTTTTTCCTTCACTTAGTATGTAAAATAAGCATAGATAAGAAAGCAAGATAGGATTTCAGTTGTGAGAGAGTGGCTTTGTTACCCATAAAAGGTAATTTGAGGAGACAGTTTGGAAGACTCCAGACTATTCAAGAAGGCACAACTATACAAACATTTCAATGAGTCTGTCTTGGGTTCTAATTGAAATTCCCAGAGACTCTAATAAATTTGATAGACCAAATAATTCATAGAGTGCCCTCCCCTCTTCCCCCTCCTTTCCCAAAGATAGGGATTAGATATAGGGAGAGAGAGAGGCAAACACACCTGAATAAATCAATCTCACTCGATTTTGAAGTTAAAAGGAAGAGTTTAACAATAACCTAGAAAAGGTATCTGAGGTAGGGAGGTTTACAAAGGATAAGGAAGGGGAAAAATAGCAAAATACAAAATGTATAATACAACCCGAGTTGTGTGATGGTGGCTTTCTCTGCCTTGTGTCTGCCATGTGGTGTGCTGGTATGCAAGCAGAGATGTGTAGAGTGTGGTGTGTGGAGAGAGAGGGAGAGAGAGGGAGGGAGAGGAACAGGAAGCCTCTCTCCTTTATAGGACAGGAATGGGGAGGAGTGGGCTAAGCATCACCTGGTGGTGTGACCCACCCCTGGGGAGGGGTCAAGACCCCTAGGATCAGGTTCAGGGTCACTCCCCCTGGAGTGTTAACCCTATACATTCCACCTCTTGATTAGACCACTTCCACCTTCCTACAAATGGTCTTCTTCTCCAAAGATAGGAAAAAGTGTCCATGGATTAAGAGTGCTTAAAGTCCTTCTTGGTCCCCGGCTGTATCCCAAGGTGATGTGCTTCTCTGGTCCAGTGCAGGTTGGTGAGGTGTGAGCAGGTTGGTGAGGTGTGAGCAGGACAGGAACATGGAGGAAGAGTCAGTGAAACAGGAACAGTTCTTGTGGGAACTCAGGAAGGAGTCTTTTCCCTCCATGAAGAAAACATCAGGAACAGTATCCTGGTGTATGGCATCAGGGAAACAGGTGTAGATGAGATGGTCATAGACATGCGCTGGAGGGAAATTGGGAACAGTCTCTCACTGCAGGGCATCAGTGAAGAATCAGGTGCAGAGTTCTGTTGGATGCCTCATTGTGATGTGATGCTGTAGGACTCTCTCTGAATAGTGGCTATTGTGGTGTGGATTCTGTTGCATGTGTTGTGGTGAGGGTGTAACTAGGAAAAACAACTTATAACCCCTTATGAACTATAATACAAGTATTACACAACTATGGTACAAATATTATACAACTATAACACAAGATAACATGGAATACCTGGTATACATGGAATCAACTCTGAGCTTTTAAACCTTTTCAGCTAAAGAGATTTCTCTGGGGGACACACTTGATAGTACCAGTTTCAAGCATTACCCAGTATGTGTGACCAGGACCCTCTGCAGATACCACTCCTTTGATAGGTTTGCCCCCACCAGAGGCAGGAGCAACCCACACAGTTTTTCCCAGTAGATTCCTTTCACAGACTACAGGAACTCCATCTCCCTCAACTATGAGCAGTAGGGCAGACTGAGCAGGACCAGCTGGTCTGCTGGTCACCAGCCAAGTGGCTTCTGCAAGGTGCTTCTCCCAGTTTTTGAGAGTTCCACCACCCATAGCCTTCAGGGTGGTTTTCAGCAGGCCATTGTGACGCTCAATCTTTCCTGCAGCTGGTGGGTAGTATGGGATGTGGTAAACCCATTCTATCCCATGCACTTTTGCCCAGTTGCCTACAAGGTTGTTCTTGAAATGGGTCCCGTTGTCTGACTCTATTCTCTCTGGGGTACCGTGTCTCCACAGGATGTGACTCTGCAGACCCAGAGTGGTGTTATGGGCAGTAGTGTGAGATACTGGGTAGATTTCCAGCCACCCAGTGCTTCTCTCTACCATGGTTAACACGTACTGCTTGCCACTGCTAGACCGAGACAGAGTGATGTAATTGATCTGCCAGGCCTCCCCATACTTGTACTTTGACCACCATCCCCTGCACCACAAAGGCTTCATGTGCTTAGCTTGCTTTATGGTGGCACAGATGTCACATTCATGGATAACCTGAGCTATGGCATCCATGGGTATGTCCACGGACCTGTCTCGGGCCCATTGGTATATGGCATCTCTTCCTTGGTGGCCAGAAGAGTCATGTGCCCACCAAGCTAGGAACAATTCACCTTTGCATTTCCAGTCCAGGTCTATCTGGGAGATGTGGGCAGCCAAGTCAGCTTGGTGGTTATGTTGCTGCTCCTCAGTGGCTCTGCTCTTTGGGATGTGAGCACTGATGTGTTGGATTTTAATTGATAGTTTGTCCAGGTGTGCAGAAATGTCTTGCCAGAGGTCAGCAGCCCAAATAGGCTTCCCTTTTCTCTGCCAGTCATTTCTCTTCCGCTCCTTCAGCCACCCCCATAAGGCATTTGCTACCATCCATGAGTCGGTGTAGATGTATAGCATTGGCCACTGTTCTCGCTCTGCAATGTCCAGGGCCAGCTGGATGTCTTTTACCTCAGCATACAGGCTAGATTCGCCTTCTCCATCTTTTCCCTCTGCAACCCTGCGTGTAGTGCTCCAGACAGCAGCCTTCTGTCTCCGCTTGCTGCCTACGAGGTGGCAGGATCCATCTGTGAACAGAGCATATGCCGTTTCCTCCTCAGGAAGGTCACTGTATGGGGGGGGCTTCCTCAGCATGGGTCACTGCCTTCTCTTCTGCTGGCTTTCTGAAGTCAGTGCCCTCTGGCCAGTTGGTGATGACCTCCACAATGCCAGGGTGCTGGAGGGTCCCCATCCTAGCTCTCTGAGTTATCAGAGCCATCCACTTACTCCAAGTGGCATCTGTGGCATGGTGCGGAGTTGAACCTTTCCCTTTAAACATCCAAGTCAGGACTGGAAGCCTTGGAGCTAAAAGGAGTGATGACTCCATCCCAGTCACCTCAGAGGCAGCTCTAACTCCCTCATAGGCAGCTAGGATTTCTTTCTCTGTGGGGGTATAATTGGCCTCTGAGCCTTTGTACACCTTGCTCCAGAACCCGAGTGGGCAGCCTTATGACTCATCAAGAGCTTTCTGCCATAAGCTCCAGCTAGGACCATTCTCACTGGCTGCTGTGTAGAGAATGTTCTTAATCTCTGGGCCGGTTCAAACTGGTCCCAAGGCCATGGCATGGACCACCTCTCATTTGATCTGGTCAAATGCCACCTGCTGCTCAGGTCCCCCTCAAAGTTATTTCTCTTTCTTGTAACGTCAAAGAGGGATTTCACAATTTGACTGTACCCGGGAATGTGCACCTTCCAAAAGCCCTTAAACCCCAGGAAGGATTGTGTCTCCTTCTGGTTAGTGGGTTCCACCATAGGGTCCACTTTATTCATCTTGCCATCGAACTCCTAGGAACTGGATCTCTCTGGCAGGCCCTTTCACTTTGCTTCTCTTAATGGCAAAACCAGCATCCGACAGGATATTAATGATCTTCTCACCCTTCTTGAAGACCTCCTCTGCTGTCTCACCCCATACAATGATGTCATCAATGTACTGCAGATGTTCTGGAGCTCCACCCTTCTCCAGTGCAGTCTGGATGATGCTAAGGCAGATTGTAGGACTGTGCTTCCACCCCTGAGGCAGTCTGTTCCAGTGGTACTGGACTCCTCTCCAGGTGAAAGCAAACTGTGGCCTACATTCTTCTGCAATGGGAATGGAGAAGAAAGCATTAGCAATGTCAATTGTGGCACACCGTTTGGCCTCATTAATTTCCAGTTCACAGTATCACCAAGGTCGCAAGAGACCTCATAGATCATCAAGTCCAACCCTTTACCACAGAGCTCAAGACCAGACCATGGCACCAAGTGTCACGTCCAATCCTGCCTTGAACAGCTCCAGGGGCAGCAAATCCACCACCTCCCCAGGCAGCCCATTCCAGTAGCCAATAACTCTCTCAGTGAAGAACTTTCTCCTCACCTCCAGCCTAAATTTCCCCTGGCACAGCCTGAGGCTGTGTCCTCTCGTTCTGGTGCTGGCCACATGAGAGAAGAAAGCAACCTCCTCCTGGCCACAACCTCCCCTCAGGTAGTTGTAGACAGCAATAAGATCTCCCCTGAGCCTCCTCTTCTCCAGGCTAAACAATCCCAGCTCCCTCAACCTCTCCTTGTAGGGGCTTGTGCTCAAGGCCTCTCACCAGCCTCGTCGCCCTTCTCTGGACATGTTCAAGCATCTCAATGTCCCTCCTAAACTGGGGGCCCAGAACTGAACACAGTACTCAAGGTGTGGTCTAACCAATGCAGAGTACAGGGGCAGAATGACTTCCCTGCTCCTGCTGACCACACTATTCCTGATGCAGGCCAGAATGGCTCTCTTGGCCACCTGGGCACACTGTTGGCTCATGTTCAGATGGATGTCAATCAGCACCCCCAGATCACATCCAGTTCATAATGGAGCTCCAACATATTAGGCACAGCTGTGCTGATTGGAGGAGTCACTTGGTTCAGGCCTCTGAAGTCCACAGTTAGTCTCGATTCCCCATTCTCCTTCTGCACTGGCCATATTGGGCTGTTGAAGGGTGAGTGACTCTTGCTGATGACATGTGGCTGCTCCAGGTGGCGAATCAGCTGCCGTATGAGCAGCAGAGAGTCTCTGTTGGTGTGGTATTGCCTATGGTGAACCACACGAGAAGCAATGGGTAACTTAATATCTTCCACCTTGTGGGTACCAACCACGGAAGGGTCATCTGACAAGCCAGGCATGACAGACAGCTGCTCTTTATCGGCAGTCTCTACAGCTGCTATGCCAAATGCCCACTTGTTCCCTTTTGGGTCTTTAAAATACCCTTCCAGCAGAAAGTCGATCCCCAGGACGCAAGGTGCATCAGGGATGGTTACTATGGTGTGCTTCTCCCACACATTCCCAGTGAGGCTTATCTCAGCCTGCAGCACAGTCAACTCCTGAGACCCTCCTGTGACTCCTGAAATTGTAATAGTTTCTGTCCCCCTATGGCTGGAGAGTATCAGAGTGCATTGGGCACCGGTGTCTAGTAAAGCTCAATACTTCTCGGCTTCAGAAGTGCCAGGCCATTTCACAAACACATCCCACTCTGTTATCCCTAGCCTCTGCCTGGCTGGAGACAGGGCACCTCTAATGCTGAGCAGTGTGGCCGCATGAGGCACATGGACCTGAGTTACTGGCCTCACCACCCCTTGGATGAGAGGGCTGCCTGCGGGACACTGGGGCAACCCCTCTTCTGGAGGAGTTATTCCCTGTGTTTGTCCCCTACAGTTCCCTTACTCTGGCCCATAGAGCTGAGGTGGGCTGGCCATGCCATCTGTCCATGTTTTCCCTGTGTTCACACAGTGTTCTCCAAAGTGAACCCCTGGGTGTCCCCTGTCTGCTTTGGGCTGGTCTCCTACGGGGAGGAGGAGGAGTACGGTGGCATGTGTTCCTGACAGCTGAGACCTGTACCATTCTGAAGGTGAAGAGCAGTCATCCTCTGCCTTCTGCAGTTCAGAGACAGAGGCTTTCAGCTCATTCATCTCCTGGGTGAGGGTTTCCACAGCTGCTATTAAGGTTCTTCTAGACAAACTATCTTCGAACTGTCTCAGGTCATTCACAAACTCTCTGATCGTGGGAAGGTTGTTGGGGTCTCTGCCCAGCAGCAGTGCTCCCAGTGTAGGGACATATGTGGAAGGAGCACACTGGGTCAGTTTCTTTAAGAGGGCTGGCTTCATGCAGACATCATCGGGGTCTGAGGGCATCTGGCCATCTCCATAGATTATCTCCTGTATGGCCATTTGCCTCAGGTATGTGATACCCTGTTCCATATTTGTCCACTTAAGGGGATGGAAAATCATGTCATCCTTGGAGGGGTATCTGTATCTCACAGCTATGAGAAGCCCAGCCCAAAGTGAGTGAGTGCCATCCAGCCTCCCCAGCTCTTTATCTACACCCCCATCCCTCGACAAGGATCCCAGCTGTTTAGCCTCCCTCTGATCTAGGTCCACGGTTTCTGCTCCTGCATCCCAACATCTCAAAAGCCAGGCTAAAAGGGACTGTCCATTGTTCCTTGCATATTCCTGCCTTGTGTGCCTGATTTCCTTTCTGGGCATGGAGATGATAAAAATAACTCTATTATCAGATCCATTTCCAGCTGGTTGCTGTTGCTGGGGGGTACTGCTTCCCAACAAGGTTCCTTGTCCAGGGTCTGTGTCTGTGGAAGGATTCGGATGTGGTCGAACTTGCTACGTGGTGATGGGTGCGAGATGGACAGGACTGGGCTGTGGGGGCAGGGGCCAGGGGGCTGTTCTGGATGGGACCGGGGGTGGAGTTTGGGGCAGAGCCATGCTAGGGGCAGTGGCTGTGCTCCGACTGGGGGCTGCCTGACCCATTGGAGTGGTCTGACCGGTCACCCCCACCCCTCAGCTGCACCACCCCTCCCCCAAAGCATTCTAAAAGCCGCAGTCAAATGCGTTTTCCACATGCTGCAGCTCAGAGCTGCAATATAAATCCCAAAACCACATTTAAACACAGTGAAATAACTGCTATCCAGTACCATTTTCCCCCCAAAATATCTGGAGCCTCTGTGTCCCAACACACATACTCAGAGTGATTCCATGTTTCAGAAACATTTCTAAACACAGTTAGATTCCTAACAGAATTCAGGAAATATGCATAGACTTGGAGAGGCAAATGCTTAGAATATTCCCAGACCATATCAATGACTATCCAGAAGACATGATAACTTACAAACTTCAGCAGCCAAGACCAAAACAGCCATCCAAAAGCTTGAATTATTAACACTCTTAGAATATCCATTTTTTAACTTCCAAATCTTCTCTGAAAGAATTCTTTCTACCTAGCCCCACATTGGGCACCAAATAAATTGTCTTGGGTTCTAATTGAAATTCCCAGACACTCTAATAAATTTGATAGACCCAATAACAATTTATAGAGTGCCCTCTCCTCTTCCCCGTCCTTTCCCAAAGATAGGGATTAGATATAGGGAGAGAGAGAGGTAAGCACACCCAAATAAATCAATCTCACTCGATTGGGAAGTTAAAAGGAAAAAGTTTAACAATAACTTAGAAAAGGTATCTGAGGTAGGGAGGTTTACAAAGGATAAGGAAGGGGAAAAATAGCAAAATACAAAATGCATAATACAACCCGAGTTGTGTGATGGTGGCTTTCTCTGCCTTGTGTCTGCCATGTGGTGTGCTGGTATGCAAGCAGAGATGTGTAGAGTGTGGTGCAGGGCGAGAGAGGGCGAGAGAGGGCCCCTCTCCTTTATAGGACAGGAATGGGGGGGGAGTAGGCTAACCATCACCTGGTGGTGTGACTCACCCCTGGGGAGGGGTCACTCCCCCTGGAGAGTTAACCCTATACAGAGTCGTACACCATGACTATGTAATATACAGGAAGGATAATCATATGAGGTGGGTGTGTATTACAAACATTTTCTATCAGGGTGGATGGACTTTGGGAATGATTCCTTCATCTAGCTGCACACTAAAGAAATGCTGTGTCTTACATGTCTAAGAAGTTCTTTGATGCTGGCATCAGAAGTTCATGCAGACTGAAGAAGGCTGAATAAGACATAAAACAGGAAGGAGAGTCAAGTCTTAGAGGGACGTCACAATGTAAATAAGCCCCTATGGAAGATGCAATTAATGGCTCTGACAATCTCCAGTCAAGGAGAACAGTGAGTCACAAAATAACTACTGTATAATGCCAAGAAGTTCAAGACTGAAGAACAGACCAAGAACCTCTACCATCTTTTTCATTTTGAAAAACATAGTAAAAACATGTCACAAATATTTGTCTCAGGTGGTAAGAGAGCATTTCTACTGCTCAAGGCTTGTCTGTGCACTGGGGTTGTTTAGCCTGTAGAAGAGGAGGCTCAGGGGTGACCTCATTGCTGTCTACAACTACCTGAAGGGAGGTTGTAGCCAGGAGGGGGTTGGTCTCTTCTCCCAGGCTACAGAGCAAGGGGACACAGTCTCAAGTTGTGCCAGGGGAGGTATAAGCTGGATGTTAGGAGGAAGTTCTTGGCAGAGAGAGTGATTTGCCATTGGAATGGGTTGCCCAGGGAGGTGGTAGAGTCACCATCCCTGGAGGTGTTCAAGAAAAGACAGGGTGAGACACTTAGTGACATGGTCTAGTTGACTGAATAGGGCTGGGTGCTAGGTTGGACTGGATGATCTTGGAAATCTCTTCCAACCTGGTTGATTCTATGATAATGCTGCATTTTTTTTCCAGTGCAAAAATATATATGAACCTCATATTACAAAACTCAAATGTTCCTACCTGGAATATTTATCTTGAAGATAGCTGGAAGAATTTTAGTAAAATACCAGCTTATTACTTGGAAAAGTATTACAAAATATGTGGTGGTACAAACATTGTGTTCAAAAGGCCATAGCTGGTTTACACAAAAGAAAAAAAAATTAACAAGAAGAGAATGGGAAAAATTAAAAAAAAACAAAACACCAAAACCAAACAAAAAAACAGACCCTAAAACCACACAAAAATACTCCAGCCAAACAAAAAAAAAAACAACCAAACGTTCAACAAACAAACATTCAGGAAAAAAAAAAAAAAAAAAAAAAAAAAAGTAAATGCTTAAACAGATAAACCAAAAAATATATGGAGAACTGCTGAATGTCAGTGGCAAGATGCCTTGCAAATAGAATTTGGGTGAGAAATTATACAATCAGATAGAGAACTGGTGAAATGTGGTGTCAGGAGGATGAGGAATTGAGTACCATTGTTGAAAGGAAGCTAGAAGATATGATACAAAATATGAAAGTGCAGAAATAAAGAAAAGCTAAAAACTATGCACAAAAATATTCACAGAAAGAAATATTCATAGCAAATAGAAGCACAAGCACTCTATTACTGATTTTTTTCCAGGACTCGGCATCATGTTGCTAGTATGAGTAACAAAGTCATCCCTTTCTTTGCCCTGTTAAATTCACTGTTAACACAGAAAGGTGTATTAAACAAAACCGATAGTCTGAACAATGTCATTTATACAACATTTCACCATTCAGACCAGCAGGATAAATTATGTCACATAATCACATTAACAAAACTCCAGGATGCTCAGAGGAATGCCACAAGGATTAATTTGTGATTAACTGATAAAACTTTAACTGTTTTGCACATGGAATTGCCTTCTGTCTACCAACAGGAAGCACATTTATAGAAATAATGTGCTACAAATAATTCACAGGTGTACACAAAATAGAAGGGTATGTTTGTTAAACTATTGTTATCCATTTGTAGAAGTGATGAAGATCAGATTTGTAAATCTGATGTTCTTTATTTGAGGCTGAAAGAGATAAGATGTTGAAGAAACAGGAATATTTCTTGGTTTGCAGGCTGACAGGCATCAGTACCAAACATCATTGCATAATCTGTTTTTACAGATCTAATAAAATTTTAATTATGCCTGCAGTGATTTCATGGTCCATGAGTTACATGTCTTCCAGTTTGCCAATACCTGAATGTGGGTCAAAATCAAGCATTGGGAATGTGAAAAAAACATGATGACAAGAATTGCAGAAGGCTGATCTCAGTAGCCTGGACATGATTTCCCGTGAGTTTGAGATATAATTTTTCTTGTCCATGCTAAAGGATGACAAGCAAATAGGCGGTGAAGGTAGTGTTTTGCCATTTGCATTCTGCAGACTCTCTGGGAGAAAATCTGAACATCGTTCTCCAGATTGGCAGAGCTAGGAGTTACAGCTCCAAAGCTGTGGTTTTTTTAGAGGGTTTTAATTCCCCTGGACATAGAGAAACTGTGTCTAGTTCTTCTCTGGCCAAGCAATCCTGACACTGCTTACTTACTATAGTTTCTGCAAAACCATGCTCCTTGAGTTTGTTCCTTATCACTGGAGGAAAGGAGTACCTACAGCAAATCTAGGCACCAAAGAATACACCATGAGTTTTTCAGGACTCCTGATGTGCTTTACAGAGGAAAGGATATGAAGACATTTGCTTTGCTTCTCAGGTTCTCCAATTTGACGGCCTCTGGTTGAATAGAATGGCTTGAGGAGAGAAGGATAGGGTAAAATAACAGGAAATCTGACAGATCTTACAGTGCTCTTTGACGGTGATAAAGTTCAACCCAAAGCTAGAGCTGGGAATGAGTCCTTAAGACCAAGGTAAATTACTGGATTCAGAAGAAGACGACTAGTATGACAGACAGTATTTCAGCAGGCTGCCAGTCAAAGTTTAACCCAGAATGTTCCAGGGAGTATTGCATTTCACTGCTATCTTTTTACTGGGCCTCCTAAGCCTCTGAAGCGAACAAGAAATCACTTCTCCTTACATTTTCAAACTCTAAGCCACTGGAACTGCAGAAGCAGGCATTTAGTTGAAGATAGTGCTTTATATCCTTGGATCCATGCTTATTTCAGCTGTAATTTGAGGACAGAATCATGTATAGATGCATTATGCTCATTTCCTTGCAGAATTTGAGCTGCATGCGAGCTCACATACAGTTTACACCAGCTGTTCAACACTATATGCTCCATAAAAATATATGCATACTCACAAAAACATATACAGCATTTTCCTGACACCCCCTCACCCGCAACCCAGCAATCTGTAGTGGCTTTAAAGCAGCTTTGCAGCAGCCTGCTACTGCTGCTTTGCTGCAGCAGCTGACAGCAATTGTAGACAGAGTGCAAACACAGAGGCTTGTCAGTACTGGTATTGTGCTAGTTTGAAGCAGGGTAGAATGTTTTGGTGAGAAGAACTAGATCATAGTCTGTGAAAGGAAAACAATGGTGATGTCTACTCCCCTCAGAGTCTTGCTGAAGAAGAAACAAATACATTAGATAACGCTTTTGCCATTTTGTTGCACGCTGCCTCGGGCTGCTGGCTGAGCAACATCTTACTCCCTAACCTCACCTTCCACTCACCTTTGCTTCTTAACCTCTTGGTTGAACCTCTGTTCTTCTTTAGGACTGGGGTAAGGTTGAGAGGGGCAAGGGGAAGGTGTTGGGGTGGTTGAGAGCCCCTCCTGGGGACGCAGGTTTCTGGGAGGGGAGTTGTGCTTCTGTATTACTTTTTACCTTGTATATTTCTGTATATAACTGTATATACTGTAAATATCTGCTTGTATATTGTGCTAGCTGTAAATAACTATCTTCATTTATATTCCCAGAGACAGCTGAGTCTAGTCTGGGTGATTTCTAAAGTGGGGGGGGGGGGGGGGGCAGGGGACACCCAAACCGTCACAGGTATTTAGTGTAATGCCTCAGTATAAAAGGTATGAGTCTGAGTTCCTGAGCCTCTTCAGCTGTCAACCTTCAAACATGAAAATGCAGATTTCAGTTTTAAGACCTAAGCACCCAGCTAGGAAATGTTACTGTATTGCATAACAAAATCTATATTTACTATATTTAGAAGAGTCAATGATTATGATGCATGGAGTAAAACAATTTATAAGTCACAGTCAACAAATATACTAACTATGATTTTGATTTTAAGACACAAGCACCAAACTGGAAGATTATATTATTCATATGCATAATAGATCAGCTTTTATGTTTAGGACTGTTGATGGGATTGTAATATGAGCACAGTATCACAGTATCACAGTATCACAGTATCACCAAGGTTGGAAGAGACCTCACAGATCATCAAGTCCAACCCTTTAACACAGTGCCCAAGGCTAGACCATGGCACCAAGTGCCACATCCAACCTTGCATTGAACTGCCCCAGGGACGACGACTCCACCACCCCCCCAGGCAGCCCATTCCAGTGCCCAATGACTCTCTCAGTGAAGAACTTTCTCCTCACCTCAAGCCGAAATTTCCCCTGGCGCAGCCTGAGGCTGTGTCCTCTTGTTCTGGAGCTGGCCACCTGAGAGAAGAGACCAACCTCCTCCTGGCCACAACCACCCTTCAGGTAGTTGTAGACAGCAATAAGGTCACCCCTGAGCCTCCTCTTCTCCAGGCTAAACAACCCCAGCTCCCTCAGCCTCTCCTTGTAGGGCTTGTGCTCGAGGCCTCTCACCAGCCTCGTCGCCCTTCTCTGGACATGCTCGAGCATCTCAGTGTCCTTCCTAAACTGGGGGGCCCAGAACTGAACGCAGTACTCAAGGTGTGGTCTGACCAGTGCAGAGTACAGGGGCAGAATGACCTCCCTGCTCCTGCTGACCACACTATTCCTGATGCAGGCCAGGATGCCACTGGCTCTCTTGGCCACATGGGCACACTGCTGGCTCATGTTCAGGCGGGTATCAATCAGTACCCCCAGATCCCTCTCTGTCTGGCTGCTCTCCAGCCACTCCGACCCCAGCCTGTATCTCTGCATGGGGTTGTTATGGCCAAAGTGCAGCACCCTGCACTTGGAGCTATTGAATGCCATCCCATTGGCCTCTGCCCATCTGTGCAGGTGGTCAAGGTCCCGCTGCAGAGCCCTTCTGCCCTCCAGCCCAGCCACATCTGCCCCCAGCTTAGTGTCATCTGCAAACTTGCTGATGACTGACTCAATGCCCTCATCCAGATCATCTATGAAGATGTTAAAGAGGATGGGGCCCAGCACTGATCCCTGAGGGACACCACTAGTGACTGGCCGCCAGCTGGATGTGGCACCATTCACCACCACTCTCTGGGTCCGGCCCTCCAGCCAGTTCCTAACCCAGCACAGAGTGTTACCATCCAAGCCACGGGCTGACAGCTTAGCCAGCAGTTTGCTGTGGGGGACAGTGTCAAAGGCCTTGCTGAAGTCCAGATAGGCCACATCCACAGGCCTCCCCACATCCACCAAGCGGGTCACCTGATCATAGAAGGAGATCAGGTTGGAGAGGCAGGATCTGCCTTTCCTAAACCCATGCTGGCTGGACCTGAGATCTTTGCTTCTGAACATATGCTTTGATCACATATAAACTCATCAATAGTGGTTTTTCTTTGGGGGTTCATTCTGAGCATTTTCTCTTTTTCCTTTACTTTTATCCTCTTACAGAGTGAATCCCATGTCCGTATAGTTCCAGCTCTTCTGTTCCTTGAGCACATTCTTAGCAAGTGTATTATCAAGTTAATAAGGTTGAACTTTGATCCTTTCTCTGAACAAATCAAGCCCTGTCCTCAATTTCCTCCCATTTTATATCGTCTCAAAAGCTTCAGAACTATGAATAAATTCATTACCTCTCATACATATCCTTATAGCATTTACACCATGAAATGTAGTGGCATTGACCAATGAATAGACTTTCTAGTTCTTTTCCACCTAGCTTTTCTTTCAGTAAAGAATAGGAGCAACATGTTATAGTCTCTCAGTGTAATGAGCATTTGTATGGATAATATTTATAAATTCTATTTTGATTTACACATTGCACAGATTGACATCACTATTCAGAAATTTATCTGACACAGAGGTTGTTCAGGTGACTGGTCTCTGTTTAATAAATGCCATGTAAAATAAAAAATCAAATGTATTTGGTTTTTAAGTTCAACTTATAAAATACCTAAATAATGCAGGACCTTTATTATAAGCATTAAGTAAATTTGCTTATGGTTTAAAAAAATAATTTCACAGAAGCTAGAAACTGCTCTTTTTCTTGAATAACATTGCCTACTTCAGATTGTTCATAAGGTTCTTTACTTGGAGACAACTTGGGATTAAATTAGTGGTATACTTCTTCATCTGGAAGATTTTCCCTTAAGCATCACTTCTAATATCAGCTGTCTCTATTTTATTTATACAAGCACTCTCTTACAAAGGATGAGGCAAATAAGAATTAACAAAAAAAAAAGGTAGATATTTCCATTCAAAGGAAACAAACATTCCAGTAGAGATTAAAAGAGACAAGTAGTGAAGAGAAAACAATAGAAAGTTAAGCTCTTAGTAAAATCTGAAAGTTGGTCTGAATACACAGTTAACAAAGATGCACAGCTTACAATAACAAAGATATGAAATATGCCTAAACATTTTGAAGGCAGCTCAAATCCTTGTATTTCAGGGATGGCCTTACTTATAATAAAGAGGTGAACCTAAGTAGATTTTTTTTTTGCAAAGTATGCCTTCTGTCACTGACTGCAGATGGGATTCTTTCAAATTCCTCTGTGGTACAGAGCAGCAAGAGCCGGTACACAAGACTAGATGGGCCACCAGCTGTCTTAACACAATAAAAGTACCTACTTTACTATGGATTTGAACTGGAGCAACACAGAGGGAATTAAATGAAGAACAGAAAATATTGTTTTGCAGAGAAAGAATGTAAATCTTTCAGGGGTTATTGCTGAAGGGCATTTTCCTTCCAAAACCAGAAAGAAAATAACTGTAGAAAATCCAAGGCTTCTAATTTCCACTGGGACACATGACATGGGAGCTGATGGTTTTCTCAAAAATGTCAGGATTACTGACATTTCCCACAGAGGTCTACAGAAGCTATGACTTCAGCCAGAAGCAAGACAGTGATCTAATGTTCACCAGTACACAAGAATAGCTGTACCGTATAGCTCAACAAGCTACCTCAGTTCCCTGGTGGCAACACCAGATGCCAAGAGGACTACAGAAATACAGTAAAAATAAAGTAAGTCCTTTTCAGAGTATTTTCCCATTGTCCAGTGTCATGACTTAGGACATTCCTGAGCCAAAATGTTAACTTTGTTAATGTTCTCATTGTGCATTTTCCCTGCATTAATTTGTCTAACTGCTTTATCCACACCATTATGTGGAAAGCTGTTCCACAGTTACCCAGCATGAAATTATATAGTCTTTTGTTTGTCTGGGACCTGACCTGTACAAGTTTTGCACCATATGTACGAGTCAGGAAAGGATTTTCTAATCCTCCTATGGGATTGAGAAACCATGAGACCATACTGACCCCGTACAGCAATCTATTTACTTAAACAGTCCCCCTTCCAAAAACACTACCTCCCAGGCATACTGACTTACCACAGCTTGGGAAGTGAAGTAGTTGAAATAAAAAGGCACAAAAGCACTTCAGAAGTTCTGGTTAATTTTAAGGAATGTATGGAATGAATAATAAAGAAATTACATAATACATCAAATAAACACCCATATAGACTGGTTTGTGTCAAGGGATATGAGAGAGGGACAGAATTAAGGCATAGTATTTTGCAGAATTTGGAATAAGCTGCACTATTCACATACTTGATTGTTCCTTTTCAAGGAGACCAGATCTACAGCAGCCAGCTTGTTCATGCATCTGATGTCAGGGTAATATTCACAGCAATAATTGACCTACCTGTCATGGCAGGCCTAAACAGGCATGAACATGTACTGGCTTGCCCAGACACGTTTTTCTGCTCTCCCTCTCTCTGTTTTTGGGGAGAATGAAACCACAGCAAAAAGAACCAAAGAACCTAGAGCCACTGAGTCTAAGGCCTCTGGCTTGCCCAGACTTGTTTTACTCCTGTTTACATCCTGTGGTAAACAAGGTGCATACACTTGGCTTGTGCCTGCCTCATGCAAGGCCTATGTTTTTCCCAAATTCATGCCTGCTTGCTTGCTGCTGCCTTTGTCCCTGCTTATCATATTCTATCCTTCTGGCAGTGATTCTGCCATTGCTTTCTGCAGCATTACGCTATGCTAACCTATAAACTAGCTCTGCCACAAAGTAACAAACCCTGATACCTTGGGCTTGAATTGCCTGGAAACTATCTGCTTTGAGTTTACCAGGAATAGGCTTTAAATGCCTCCACATGATAGGACTGCTTAACCAGTGTGACATCTGTGCCAAGACTGCACATTGCAAGACATCCTGCCTACGCTTGCCAAGACAATGAGCCCTGGAAGGGGCACACAGATCATCCAGAGAAATCAGAACCAGTCAGAGATTGTCTGCCTCCTTTCCCCAGCATCCTGTGGAGCCTGAGAAGAATCAGAAGCTTCGGTGGCTAACAAGACATCAACAGAACTCTCTGCAAGTGTTTTGGGTACAGTCTGAAGCTGTAGCTAGCCCCACAAGTTGGGGGATTAATATTTGTGAGTAAATACTTACAGCTTCATGTAATTCACCAATTGCTGTCTGCCATAAACAGAATGGAGCTTCTCAAGTCCATCTAGTGGGCAAGCAATGTATTGACCGCAATAACCTTCTTTTCCAGTTCAGTTGGGTTTGATGTTTGTATTTTTGCTAGCTATTTCTTAAACGTTCTAGATCCTATGTTATTCCTTTGTATAATATTTCCATGACTGTGCTAAGAACCAATTATTATTACCATTAGTGGTTGGCATGACAAGAGTTCTGAATGTCAAAATTGATGATCAATATTAATTTTGAAAAAAATACTATCTGACATCAATTAATTACTCCTCCATTACACCCTCTGATCTCTGAAGGCCAGCTAGAACACATAAGGATTCATGTCTTATCAAATTTGTCTTACCCAATTTTATTTGATCAGATCGTATCCATCATTAAATTCAGCAAGCATGTGGGTGGGCCTCCATTTAGAATGAGGCTTGTAGCTTAACAATGATATATGAAGATCCTCAAAATGACATCTAAAAGAATTCTCTAATTGAAGTATACTGGAAATCACTGGTAAGGGAGTAAGCACATTTTTTTTTCCCTATCATCTATCTGCATAGAATCAGAGTATAAGTACCAATCTTTACAATTCACATTTAATTTAAAATAGAATTATTTTGAGTCCACTTTTAATTCTGTGATTTTCATAACAAAGGAAAGAAACAGGGAAGTTAATCCTGAAATAGTTTGGAAGACTGTGATGGTTTGGGGGTTACCCCGGCCCCCCCCACACTATTGTATTTGCCCCAGCTAACTCAGACAGCCTCTGGGAATATAGATGAAGCAATTTATTTACAGCTAGCAGAAATTTACAAGCGAGCTATTTACAATATATACAGTTATATACAATTATATACAGAAATATACAAAGGATAAACAATACAAAAGCACAACTCCCCTCCCAGAAACCAAGGTCCCCAGGAAGGGCTTTCAAACCACCCCAACACCTCCCCCGGCCCTCTCAACCTTACCCCAGTTCTCAGGAAGAAGAGAGGTGTGGCCAAGAGGTTAGGGAGCAAGGTTAGTGGGAGCAAGGTTAATGAGATGTGACTAGGTCTGAAGGCAAAGGTAGAAGAGAAAGACAAAATGGAGAAAGTTTACTTCTTCTTCCCAGAGTTCTCAGCGTAACTGTGAGAGAAGGAGACACAATTGTTTTTCATTCCACTGCCCGTTATCTAGTTCTTTTACCAAAACATTCTAGCTTGCTTCAAACTAGCACAAGTCTGAAAGGCAGATGTACTGAAAATAAAAGAAAATAAAGCATGCTGTTACCAGGTTTTTGAATAGCCTTTTGGTCTTAGGATGTTAAGCATCTCAGAGATGGGAAGAAAGACAGTACTCATTCAACATCCTGGCAGATTGCAAGCTTATCTGAAACAAATAGAACAAGATTTAATAGTATGCAAGGGGGAAAAAATAAGTGGTTCTCTTTGAGTTATCTTCTATGACTTATAATTTGTTTAGCTTAACAACCTCTTTGAAACCATGGGATATGTATGTCAGGACTGTGGAGATTTCAAAGAAACATTTATGCCAAAAGCCAGTGTTAGACACCTGTGTCACTGTAGCTCACTTTTTGCCCTGCAGTCATTACAATATGCCACCTAAATGACTTTCTGTAATGCATTTGCTAAGAGATGGTAATTTGCTAAATGGAGTTCACTCCTTCTCCCCTACCTCAAGGACTGCCATCCCCAATCAGAGTATTCTTTTATGTTTATGGCTCTTACATGTCACTATATGCAGACCAGGAGTCTCAGGAATTAATTCAACATGAATGGAGCAAGAAGTCTCTTTGCATGAACATCCTATCATGGAAGGATTTAATTTTTCACAAGAAAAATCTATCAGAAACAGGACTGTCTTGGGTCCAAGGTCCATGCTTTCAGGGCAAATCTAGCCCTACTTGTTGCCCAACCCAAACATGAATATATGGATGGATTTCTGCACCCTTTCAAAATGACCTGAACTTCTGGAGAGACTAATTAATGTTTTTCTAGGATGGCATAAGCATGATAGAGTTTGAGATTAATGTTTGCTGGATTGCAACTGAATAATTAAACTTTCTGGACTTCATAATAGTTTCAGAGCTGAAACCCAGGAAGACAAAAATATCCTTGGATAGAAAATAATATGCACATCTTGAAAATCTCCAGCATTACTTTCAATAGTGTGGTGAAAGGCAGAAGAAGAACTGAAACCGTTTCTAGGCTTTGAATTATGTCTAAGGTAAACCAGAGAGAATGGTAACCACTGTAGTTACCATTAAATTTTTTGTGGTTATTTATGGTTTCAGAGTTAACAATAATCCAGCACTACATGCAAATCAGTGACCTCTTCCAAGAACAGAAGATGTATTTCTCTCATTAGCTGGTGGTAAACATGGTAAACAAAATTCACACACTAATTTAAATATAATACGTGAATGCTAATGACAATATTCTCATCTTCAGTTTGTGAGCTAGGGATTAAAAATATTCCTATGTTCTCATAAAAATGTGGAGACAAAAAGGCATCAGGAAATAAAATCAACTGGGATGCCTCATGTAAGATCATCACACTAAATACTTTAAGCCAAATAGACTACTGGCTTTCACTCCACTGCAGTTCATCACTTCTTCATTAGAAAAATTAATAAATGAGACAGAATTTAGGGCAGATGTCTCCATTTCTCTGGGCCTTAGGTATTACAGAAGTGTTCCACTGTAAAACAGGGCACATATCCTACTTCAAATCACCTCTAGGCCATGTTATTACAGCAATATCTTCTGATGCTTATTGGGCTGGAAAAACACTGCCACTTATTCAGAAACACAGACAAAGAAATCCTGCCTTACAACGTGAGAGCTTTCCTGGAGCACAATATGCATAATAAATTGTGGTTTATACACATTCTACTTTTGTTTTGGTATTAGTTTCAGACATATTAGAAGTTAAAACACTGTGTTCATTGCATTCACTACCTCTTTGCTGCAAGCTAATTTTATTACTGGATTTATACTGACAAAGGGACTTGTTAAATCTTTCACTCATAAAATAACATGACTTGCTGAGATCTACAATGAAGGGAAAAAACACTTCCTACAATTTATTTGGAGAATGCATAACTTTACGAAGTCTGTTACTGTGGACAAATGACTTGCTAAAACACATACAGACTAAAAATTACATGTATGGACAACATGAGTTTTGTTTTTTTTTTACGTGATCAAAGCCATTACGTGGTATACTGTCCACGAATATAACTCCACATTTTCAATTAACCTGATGGAGACAATGTGCAACCACACAGCATAAGACTGGACAGAGCACAAGCAACCAGTGTTACAGTGGGACAGGCCAATCAGTAAAGAAGCCAGCCATGGCAGAATTTTGATCCCATTCTTCTGTTGGTTTTGCACCTGATTTGCAAAAAGTTTGAAACATGTTTTTGTAATGGTGGTAATGCAGCTGTAGCTTTTCATGTATTTTCATAATACAGGGTGATATAAAACCACAGGAACTGAGAAACCCATCTTATTTTTTGAGTCCTCTACCTTCTGATTTTTGAAAGCCACCATCACCCTGTTACAGTGGCACTGGCTAAAAGGTTGCACTGGTGAAAATGACTACGGGCTTGCATGTTCTGCTGAGTTTACCAAGATATTTGTGCCACCTTACCTGTATATAAGCTACCTATGGTTACATTGGTGAAATCTTCTGAGAATTAACAATGAAACCAACAGTTTATATTCTGTTAATAAAAGCGTGGTGAAAGACAAAGAAGCTGTTGCTGAAATTGTAAAGGCTTTCTCTGTGGTTTTTCTTGACCCAATATCTACTCCAATTGTGCAAACTGATGTTGTAGGTGTTCCATATCCAGTATTTGGTACCTTAGGTGACTTATCTTTTAAATGTCAGGGACCATCAGTGAGGTCATCCACTTTCCTTTCATACCCAGCATAGAGAAAAAGGCATTTTTAAAGTGAAACATCTGATTTATGAGGGACAACTCTTTTGAGAAGATTAATCTTACTGTAAAATGTCTATTGATATCTCAGTGCAGAAAAAGTCTATACAGATTGTTGTTGGGTTTTGGGGTTTTTTTATAACTAGCTTAGCTATGGGCAGATAAATTGTCTTTATCTTACTGAGATGAATCTCATCTCTTTAGTCTAGACTATGTAAAAATACAAATAGAATCAATAGGAGTCATTATACTTCTACTCACCAGCTGTTGGGGTATGGAGGCTGGCAAGAGGCGAGATCGGGGTACTGACGACTCGAGACAGCAGCTTCTAGGCATCTGTGCATCAGTAGAATTTTATTAGGGTAGTGCAGTGTCTTATATAACGCTCAGAGGAGGTATTTCCAGCCAGCCTGGAGCTGGCAGAAGTGGACAGTACAGATTGGCCCCAAGTTATGTGTAAGGCAGAGATAGGTTACCTGTGGTAAACAACCTGTGAGTACCACCCAGGGGGGCTGTCGAGGGTCAGCCCCCTGGGGCTGTGTCCGCCCCAGGGGCCAGCAGATTCCACCCCCTGACAGCTGTGCGTGGGTTGCTCATAGTTCTCAGCCTAGGCCTCTGGGAATCAGTAAGACCCAAGGACACTTCCCATCACAGGGCCTGATGTTTACATTCCATACCTCGTTGCAGGAGAAAGCTTCCCACAACCAGCCATGTCCATTTTTCACGCTGAACAATCTTCGCCATAGGGATTGTAACACAAATAACACAGGATCTATTTCACAAAGTCATACTTTCTTGCCTGCTTCTAAGAGTTCCCAGAGTCAAAGATTTTGGCACCTTCTGCACTCGTAGCAGAGAGCCTGTGGGCCTGAAAACAGGCTTATTTATGCCTTGCCCTGCCTGGATATGTTTTTCTGCCTAAACCAGAGGTAAACATATTAAAGGGATAAAAGAGAGGGACAACCGACCTGGTGTCATAAAGTCTGGTCTGCCAAGCCCCCTGGTTGAAAACAGGTTGTGTAAGCCCACACACACCCAGCCCGTGTCTTCCTGATGTAGGTCCATGTGATCCCCATATTTGGGGAAAGTCCAGGCAAGTGTTTTTGCCTATTATGGCAAGGTTTGGCTGACTGCCAACCTGATTGGTCATTCTAATGGCCAAAGGGGCCATTAATCTCGGCCCACATTCAATAAATAGGGGTACACAGGTAAACAATGTGCTCAGGTACTCAGACCCCTGCATAGCCCAGATTCCGCAAACGATTGCCTGCCCGCATACCTTACTTGCAGAGCTCATTTAAGCCTGTCTGTATTTATATATGTGGGGTCTATAGTCTCCTATCCAGCTGTGCACATCTGCACACCACTGTGTTATCAGGACCAGATCCTGTATTGCCTGCCTTTACCTACGGAGTGCAGTCTCCCAGCAGCTGTGCACATCCTGCATGCCCAATGCCTTATCATTGCCTGGTAAGCACCGTTGCTGCTGAGTTAACCAGGAAGCAGACTCTGGATTGTCTTCACATGATAGGCCTGCTAGCCACATGAGAATCATGCTGAGACAGTACAATATCCTCCTCCTGCACCTGAGATCCTGCCTGCTAAGAATCCCTGGACAGAGCATGCAGAAGAAGCCAGCAGCACAAAGGCAGAGATTGCATCCTTTGCCAGGAGAACCAGGTCACAGACTGTCTATCCCCAGAAACTGGGAAGATTCATCCTTTCTCCTCAAGCCGGAAGGATTCCAGCCTCAAAGTCTACGGGCGAAGCTCCCCTGAAGTTTGGACACTAGGCATAGGCTGTGACATAGCTCCAGAGGGTGACCGATTAATAAGAGTTGAGAGTAAATGCTTTAATACATCTGTAAATATCTATTGCCTGCTCTGCTGAGCAAATAGCATATAGACCCCAAGTGGTATTTGCCACGGGGAAAAATCCTCTCTCTCTTTATAGTTTGAATGTTTGCTAGTTAATTAATAAGTTATCCTGTAGATATTTTATCCTAGAATGTTTTCATAAATGTATAAGAACATTTTAATATTAATATACTGTGGTTGGGGGTGGCAAGAGTCCAGAACATTGAGTTTAATAAATACATATTTTTATATATAATTATCTTGCCCCAATTAATTTCTCCCCTCCACCAAAATCATCATTGACAGCAGAATACCCCTCCGTGACACTCATTCAATGTACACCAGAAGTTTCACTGACAAAAAAACTCAGGATCTTTTCCTTAAAACAATTTTGATGTATTACAGATTCACAGAAAATGGAATGAAGAATGCAGTAAAGGGGATCTGATGCACCAGATCAGTGCATAAGAGCAGAGAATAAGCACACCCAGGATAAACTTCCATATTAGAGCCAGTTACACATGACTTCTTATGCTACAAAGGAACTAATTTATTGTATCACCATGCATGTAGTTTAGGATTGCCAGATTCTTTAGAGCACTGCCTCATCTTAAATGATAACAATAGAATTCAGAGACTGGATCTATATGGTCATTTTCTAATGATTCTTTTTGTTTTCCCTGCTGCTTTCCTGTAGTAAGGCAACAATTCTTTAAAGAAAAATGATTATATTATTTATGTTGAAGGATAATTAATATGGCAGGAAAAACAGGAAAGTATATATTACAAGTATTTTACATCTAAATATTCCAATAGACTTTGAATTTTAACACCCACCTTTTAATTGGTCTAGATAAAGACTTTCAAAACTTGAAAATAAACTTTGTGCAAAAGCACAATATAATTTACTTATTTTTGCTGCATTTGCACAGTGATCTAATAGAACCTTATATGTATGTAAAATCATAGGATCATAGGATGTTGGAGTTGGAAGAGACCCAAAGAGATCATTGGGTCCAATCCCCCTGCCAGAGCAGGACAATACTATCTAACAAAGATTACAGAGGAACACATCCAGATAGGCCTTGAAAGTCTCCAGAGAAGGAGACTCCACGACCTCCGTGGGGAGCCTGTTCCAGTGCTCTGGGACCCTTACAGTAAAGGCGCTCCCCCTTGTGTTGAGGCAGAACCTCTTTTGCTGCAACTTACACCTGTTGCTCCTTGTCCTGTCACAGGGAGCAAGTGAAAAAAGCCTGCCCCCCCACCTCTTGGCCAGCCTTCAGATACTTATAAACATTTATCAAATCCCCTCTAAATCTTCCTTTCACCAGACTAAAAAGCCCCAGGTCCCTCAGCCTCTCCTCATAAGCCAGGCCCTTCTGTTCCCTAATCATCGTCGTAGCCCTCCGCTGGACCCTCTCCAGCAGATCCCTGTCCCTCTTAAGCTGGGGAGCCCAAAACTGAACACAGTATTCAAGATAAGGTCTCAGCAGGGCAGAGTAGAGGGGAAGGAGAATCTCGATCTGCTGGACGCATTCTTCCTAATACACCCCAGGATCCCATTGGCCTTCTTGACCACCAGGGCACATTGCTGTGCCATGGTTAATGGTTATTATTTCTTAAAGGTTAGAGCAGTTTATTGGTTACTGATTCTGATGTGCAATCTTTTTTTTCATTTGTTTTGTAATTTATTTTTTTTTAATTCACATCAGCACTGGGAGCAATTATTATAACATTTCATTTTTCTAGACACTTAAATACATACATTTGAAGACACATTAATGGTTTTCTTCCTTCTACAAAATTATTCTGAAGGTTTTGCAGTATAATAGCCATTCACTCGATGAAGTAATTAGTCATAAATTGTCTGTCATAAATAAATAATATCATCATTGCTTTCCTATTATTATTACTTTCATAGGAGCAAGAGGATCATGGGTGCAATGAAATGAGAAAATCTGCAGTGTATTACTCTGAAATGGAAGTCCTCAAGGCTTCTGAGAAAAAGACACAAGACAGGATACTAATTAGAGAATATATAGTCCTGAGGTAATGAAAGGCAAATTACTTAGGTGTGCTGTAGAAAAATTGCCGATGCCAACCATAAAGAAGGCCTTAAAGGAATTTGGGATGGTATGCATCCATGTCAACTGCATAAAAGTTAGAGTCAGAGACTGCCTTCTATGTTAAATGTTGAAACACATTGAGTTCATCCACACAGGTAGATCACAGGCTCACAAGGTGTTAGGGGTTGGAAGGGACCTCTGGAGAACATAGAATCCAACACCCCTGACAGAACAGGACCATAATCTAGTGCAGGAATCACACAAGAATGCATCCATGGGTCTTGAAAGTCTCTGGAATAGGAGACTCCACAACCTCTCAGGCAAGCCCATTCCAGTGCCCTACAACCTTTGAAATAAAACAAGTCCTTCCTTGTGTTGAGGGTAGAACTTCTGTGCTGTAGTCTGTGTCCATTGCCCATTTTCCTATCACAGGGCACAAGTGAGAAGAGCTGTCCATTCCTTCTTGACACTCAGCCCTCACATATTTATAAACATTTATTAAACTAGTGAACTTATCTTCAGAGAAGGACTTCACAGCAGAGCATGAAGATGAGATTCAACTCAATCTACCAGTATTTCCCTAAGACAAAATTGTACTGAACAATTGCCATGATAAACAATTTGGCATGCAACATTCTTGATTTTTACTGTCAGGCCCACATATGTGTTACTACGGCAAATTCAATTCTCTCACTTAAGGTTAACACAATTACAGCTGAGCAATAAGGACTCTATTCGAAGCAAGCACTGCTAACAAATTCAGAAAGCTTGGCACTGTTAGAATACAATGAAGACAACCTAAAATGGTAAACATACTTCCACCCTCTCAGTTAAATATGTATTTCTGTTCTGCATTGTCCATAGTCAGTTTTACTATGCACGTGCAATGTGATTTTGCGTATAGAAAAGAATACTCGGGAGCTATGAATCTAGTAATAACTCTAGCAAACTGCCTTCTTCTGCAAAGTCCTCATGTGACTCATCACACTGAATCCAAGGAGACTGCTCTATAAGGACTAATCTACCAATTCTGTGGCTTCACAATTTGTTGTATCACTTTTATAATCTACGCAGCAACTGCATTACTCAGTGAGCTCTTTAATAGTCACATGAATTCTATGGTTTTGATTTACATTTACTGAAGTGTTGGATTTATTCAGGAGGGTAGTCATCATGGCTCTCTATGGGTTTACAAAAACTGTAATTTCTTCAAAATGGGTATTTCATACATTTCATTGACAAGAGGTAAAACTGTGGAGTATGATAGTGTGTGAGTTTTCTCTGGAGACTTCAAATATAGTGTGTGAAACTGCAAAGGACAAAAAAGGGAACTCAGAAAGTTACTTATTTTGGTATCAGGTCTGAAATCACTGCAGCCAGTTCAAGAGTCATCTTGTATTTAGCAACTCTTATTTTTTTTTTAAACATTTTAAAATGAGAAAAATCTTGGCCAAAGAAATGAGTGCACAGATAAACACAGAGAGGCTCCTGTACTTGAATTAAATGTGATTAGTTGGAATTATAATCATGTTTCCACTGCATTGGAGAAGACAGTGTGGGAGATATTTTTCATATGTTGAGAAAAGGAAAAATCTTGATGATTTTATGTAAGTTGGAAAGAAAGACAAGGAAAGCCTGCTGGTAGCTCACAGCGCATCAAACAGAGAAAGAATTAGTTTTATTGCATTCCTCACTTCCTTTTTAAAGTAATTCTATCTAGAAATCTGTACGAAGAGGCATACTGTGTTCTGGTTGTGCCTATGACACAAGTAGTCACATTTCACAGTGCAGGAAAAAATGCCCTCAAGTTATCAGATTTTTAAAAAAATATTTCTGGGTTTTGCATTAATTCATGCTTTTGCTCCTTTCTTTATGTAGCTCCACAGCAACTGTGATGGTTTGGTTTTCCATAGTTTACCTGTAACGTTTCTTCAGCAGAAACACCTCTATCAAATCTTTCCTTTCTGACAGCAGTACCATGATGTGACCCATACACAAAAATCAACATTTTAAAGCCCTTGCTTCATTATTTTGCCTTGTTTCTCCTTCCTGATTGAGTGAGAAGGGCAAAGATCAGGGAGCCTAGTGGCATAAGATTATAAGCAGACCCCAGACAGCAGCAGTGAGGATGTTGCTGAAGGATAAATATTTATGATTTCTTATCCTGGAACCTATTATTTCAAAGTATAAAATACACATCATAATAATGCTCAGGGTTTAGCAAAACCCACAAAGCAAGAAAAGCACTTAACCTGTGTAGGGGGAGGCTTGTGTGAAGGTAATTGAAAGAGAATTTTGACCATGTTTTTGATACTGTGACTTAAGTGTAAATTGGAGGGCCACACTGTGTCTACTGGTGTTGCATATATAGTAAGAATAGACCTGGGTGGATGTAGATAAGAATATAATCTATCCCATGATTCATTTCCTGGTGAAAACCATAGAGAAAACAAGTTTTATGCTTTCATCAGTACCATCTTGGATTTTAATTAAGAATAGTACAGTTTGGAATATTTTTTTTTTTAAGCTGAATTTTTGTTTTCACATCTGATGTATTTAGATTACAAGGATTTATTCGTGGCAAAATGTTCCATTTCCATCCCCAAATAATTTGTTGTCTAAATGCAGCAGGTCAAAGTTGGTCATATTTCTTAGCAACACCTGGAGCACTTCTTGATATTGCAGTGCTCTGAGGACTGCATGTTTATTATAGCCCTTATTCTGAATTTCCAGAGTATTACCACACTTATTGTGGTGCCAGCTCGACACCATGGGACTACCTTGTAGACACTATTGAGTGGGATCTAAAAAATTATGCCTCTAACAAATATTTAGGAAATATGTGAAAATAACAAGAGCAAATATTTTCCCTGGATCTCAAAGGCATATTGCAGTTTTTAACCTGAGCCTTAGTTTTAAGCTATTTTGTGGTCTTAATTCTTGCCTTCGGTATAGGAAGTGATGATGAACTGAAAGCCATGGGGGCTTCTCAGGGGAGAATATAGAAAAATTTGGTCCCAGAGGCTTAATTTTGAACTTCAGCAGTCCTGCCCATTGGATATGACTAGTGAAAGAGGGATTCACGTTGAATTTAACAAGTGTTTTTTCATGAGATAAAACTTTGGAATTATACACCAGTAGAATATTATTGTATATTTATATCTTTACTGATGACCTGGATGAGGGGATCGAGTCCACCATCAGTACGTTTGCAGATGATATTGAGTTTGGAGCATGTGTCTATCTGTTGAGGGCAGGAGGGCTCTCAGAGGGACCTGGACAAGCTGAGTAGATTGGATGCAGTCCAACATGTGCTAGTTTGAAGCAGGGTAGAATGTTTGGTGAGAAAAAAAAAAAAGATGATAGGCTATGAAAGGAAAACAATGATGTTGTCTCCTTCCTTCAGAGTCTCGCTGAAGAAGAAATGTAAACACTAGACAAAACTTTTGCCATTTTTGCTTCACTTTCGGGGTGGGCTCTGACTGAGCTGCATCCTCCTTAACCTCACCTGCCACTAACCTTGCTTCTAAACGTCTTGGCTGAACCCTCTATTCTTCCTTAGGACTGGGATAAGGTTGAGGAGTGGGGCAGGGGGAAGGTGCAGGGGTGGTGAGAGCCTCTCCTGGGGACTCAGGTTTCTGGGAGGGGAGTTGCGTTTCTGTACTTGTTTTTTACATTGTATATACCTGCTTTTATATTGTGCTAGCTGTAAACTAAATAGCCTTCATTTATATTCCCAGAGCCCTACTGAGTTAGCTGGGGACCTTCTAAAGTGTGTGTGTGGGGGTAACGCCAAACCCACACATATTTTTAATTGGCTTCACCCCAACGTGGGGCAAATTCATTTGAGTGACTATTAACCTCCTGGGAATCAGAATGAAGCTAATAAAGCAGCTATTTTACTTGGTGGGGGCTATTGTGTGGCCTGTTTTCTATTTTCTTGTTGTACAATTGGTTCAAAGACCAAATTGGTTATTTCTGCTTCATGCAGTTTTTAGAAGGTCAAAGCTAAACTTACAAGCATTTTATGCGTCCAGGGGTGATTTCATTTCAGGTATGATGGCTTTAATGTCACTGAAAATCTTACCAGTAAACATTACAGGGGTATTTGCCAATAATATCACATCCAATCCAAAATACTGCTTTAACTACAGCCCTCATGAGGGTAATTCATCCAGAACTGAGATGCCAGACATTTGTTCAGGATTATGTTCTTGTAAGACCATGTTGTTACTTTAAGTGTCAATTTACGTCTTTTAGTTCTGATTTTCATATTCATTCTGGCATTATATGTAAAAAAATTAGATGCAGTGCCTTTAAAAACTAGGAAAATTTCTGTTTCAAAGAAAACAGATCATTATCTCAAAAACAGTGTACCAGTGGAAACCAAAACAAAGGAACAGTTTCGCAGCAACCAAACCAAAACACAGATAATTCGGGAATACAACCTTCTCCCAGCCAGTCTCTGCACCTCCCTCTTCAGATTCTGGAAAAACTGCCAATGTTCCTGACAACAAAGTTAACGCATCAGATTTGGCAGACATCCCAGGAGTACAAGCTCAAAGTCAGAATGTTCCTAATAACAATGATAACAATAATAAACACCAGCTCAGACAGTTCAAATCCCCAGCCAGCAGACCAGAACCCTGTTAATTCTAAGGCAGATCTGAACTCACAGACTCCAGGTCAGACCCCCAAGGATTCAAACCCTCCAGTAGACATGTCAAAGTCTGTTGCTGTGCAGGCCTTTTTGGCACCTGCTAACGCAAAAGCCAAGACAGAGCTTTTGATGAAGTGTGATTCAAAGGAGGATGTAAGAGGGGGACTTCTGGTGAGCAAGAGGAGGAAGAGGACTCATTTAGTCTGCGAGACCTGGCAAACATGCTGAGATCCCAATAATCAAATGAGAAGAGCGCTGTGAGGTTGGCTGCCAAGAAAGAGGATGGTTCCAATGAGTTTAAGAATGCTATGAGGAAGGTTCTGTTAGGCCAGGGACAACCAGGAGGAAGAGGAGGACAATGACATCCAGGGCTCCAACGATCCACCCAGAGAGGTGAGGGAAATTAGAGAGGAATACTCAAGGGAATCGGTGAGCCAATCCTAAGCTGGCTAGTGAGATGCCATAGTGTTGGTGCTAATGCCCTGCAGGTAGGAGACAGTCTTGCCAAGCAGCTGGGGACCACTCATAAGGAGAGTGGAGTGGACAAATACCTAGCAAGTCCTCTTGGTAAGGTTAGCTTGTGGGACACACATTCTGTTGGCTGTGGCTATGAGATATCCTTCCCGAGATGATTTGCCATGGGCTGCCAAGAAGTGGCAGCTTTCTGAGGAGTTTGCTGTGAAGGAAGTGCTCTATGGAGATCATGGCACACATGACCCTGATGACATTCCTCTTGGAAGAGGTCTCATGAAGAAGCTGATTAGCTTGCTTCATCCTATGCTAACATCTTGGCCAGCAAGTATTCTCAAGGAGTGACATTGGAAGGTCTTTCACTGTTGGTGAGTTCACTGACCAGCACGGCAGGCAGAGGACAGCTTGTCACATTCTGGCCTAGTCTCTGCACTACAAACTATGACACAAAGATTAAAGATACCATGAAAGAACTGAAGGAGGACCTTAAAACCTCAATTTCCAATCTGGTAAAGGATACCATTCCTGCATATCTGAATGGGTGCATGTTTCTGCAGCCAGGAACAGACGCCCACCTCCTGCAAGGCAATTCCAGCCCGGAGGAGACAAATTCCACTAGACATCAGCAATCACATGCGTCACTGTGGATACTTCTGCGTAACACATACGGTGAAAAACATGAACAAATGGGATGGTCAACCTACTTCAGCTCTTTCAAAGAGCGTCAGGGGATCTGCAGAGTGGCAGAAACAGAGGCAATAATGCCAGAAAAGTAGCTGCCACTCTTCAGCTCCTGAGAGCAACTGCATTATTCCAACAATTGCAGTTTCTCTCACACAACACCAATCATCTGTGTACACCCACATGGATGTTCAGCATTAGGGGTGCCCTGCCTCCAGCCAGGAGGAGGAAAGGGATAGTGGAGAGAACCGAATCTATTGGAATGTATTCATTAGGTGGCCTGGCAGTTCAAGAGTTCGGGAAATACAGGGCTTTAGTTGACACAGCTGCTCAAAGTACTTTACTGCCACTCAAATTGCAAAGGGACAGAGTCCATATCTATTTTTGGAATCACTGGTGGATCTCAAGAGTTCACTAAGATACAGGCTGAAATCAGTTTAGATGGTAAAGAATGGAAGAACATACTATTGTAACTGGTCCTGATGTGCCCTTACATTCTGGGAATTCGCTTTTTGAGACAAGGTTGTTTCAAAGATCCTAAGGGTCACAAATGGGCTTTTGGAATAGCATCTGTAGAGACTGAGGATGGCAAATAGACATTGTCTGTTAGACTGAACTTTCTGATGAATCTGCAGTTGTGGGACATCATGACATAGAGGACCTGAAAGTGCCAATTGCAACTCAAACTGTTCACCATAGGCAGTACAGAACTAACAGTGACTCTTTGCTGCCCATTCATCAGCTGATTTGACAACTGGACAGTCAGACTCTCATCGAAAAAGCTCATTCACCTTTCAACAGTCCCATCTGGCCTATGCGTAAACCTTACGGCAATTGGAGATTCACAGTGGATTTTTGTGCCCTCAACAAGGTGACTCCACCCATGAGCGCAGCTGTGCCCGACATGCTGGAACTCCAGTACGAGCTGGAATCGAAGAAGGCTAAATGGTATGCTACCATAGACATTGCTAACGCTTTCTTCTCTATTCCCATAGCAAAGGAGTGCAGGCCTCAGTTTGCGTTCACCTGGAGAGGAATCCAGTACCAGTTCAACCGTTTGTCCTCAGGGGTGGAAACACAGCTCAACAATCTGTCACTTAGTCATCCACAATGCACTGGGAAAGATAAAGCTCCAGAGCACATCCAATTCATCGACGACATCATTGTGTGGGGCCAAACTGCTGAGGAAGTCATTGAGAAAGGTAATAAAATCATTGACATTCTGTTGCAAGCAGGTTTTACCATTAAGAGTGACAAGGTCAAAGGACCTGCCAGAGAAATTCAGTTTCTGGCAATGCAGTGGCAGGATGGTCGCTGTCACATTCCTCAGGATGTGATCAACAAAGTCTCCACCATGGCAGTTCCCACCAATAAGGAAGAGACTCTCTTTCTTAGGTGCAGTGTGATTTTGGAGGCTACACATTCCTGGTTTCAGTCAGATTGTCAAACCTCTGCACGAGGTGACTCGTAAGAGAAACAATTTTGAGTGGGGACCTGAGCAACAAGCAGCCTTTAATCAGATCAAACGAGAAGTAGTCCATGCAGTGGGCTTGGGACCTGTGAGATCTGGTCCAGACATTAAGAACATTCTGTATACGGCTGCCAGTGACAATGGTCCAACTTGGAGTGTTTGGCAGAGAGCTCCAAACGAGACACGTGGTCGTCCACTTCGTTTCTGGGGACGTAGCTACAGAGGGTCAGAGCAAATTACACTCAACTAGAGAAAGAGATACTAGCAGCCTATGAGGAGTGAAAGCAGCTTCTGAAGTGATTGGAACTGAGTCACAATTGCTTTTAGCTCCTAGACTGCCAGTTCTTAACTGGATCTTCAAGGGCAAAGGTTCAGTACCTCATCATGCTAAGATGCAACCTGGTCTAAATGGATGGCTTTGATAACCAACTGAGCACGAATGGGTAATCTTTGACCTGACCTGGTCTGGTGGAGGTGATCACCAACTGGCTGGAAGGCACAGACTGTTCCAAACCTCCAGAGGAGAAAAAACTCGTGCTGATGGAAGCTCCTCCTATGGTGATCTCTCTGATCAGGAAAAAGAACTATGCTTTGTTCACAGATGGTTCCTGTCGTCTTGTTGGGAACAAGAGAATTGGAAGTCAGCGGTTTGGAGTCCCTACCTGGAGAGTTACCGAAAGGCGAGATGGCGAAGGAGAATCCAGTCAGTTCGCTGAGGTAAAAGCTGTTCAACTTGCTCTTGATGTGGCTGAACGTGAAAATTGGCCTATCCTTTACCCTCTACACCGACTCATGGATGGTAGCCAATGCTCTGTGGGGTTGCTAAAGGACTGGAAGAAGAATGGTTGCAGAGGAAAGGAAAGCCTATTTGGTGTGCTGATCTATGGCAGGACATTGATGCACGTCTGGAGAGAATCCAGTGAAGGTGCGGCACATAGATGCACTTATGCCTAGACAGAGCTACTGAGGAACATCACCACAACCAGAAGGCAGACCAAGCTGCTAAGATTTCTCAAGCTTATGCCACTACCCTTTGATCTTGACCTTGATTGGAAACACCGAGGTGAATGCTGTCTTAGCTCGGTGGGCCCATGACTCATCTGGCCATCAAGGCAGAGATGCAACATACCTGATGGGCTCACAATAGGTCAATTAACTTAGTCCTGGACACTATCACCCAAGTCATCTATGACTGTGACATTTGTGCTGCTATTTAAGCAGGCTAAGCGAATCAAGCCCTTATGGTATGGTGAGAGATGGTCAAAGTACAAGTATGGTGAAGCCTGGCAGATTGACTACATCACTTTACCTCGATCTCGTTCTGGCAAGCAGTATGTGGTAACGATGGTAGAGGCCAGCACCGGATGGCTGGAAACCTACCCAGGTTCCACATACTACTGCACTTAACCCATTCTTGGCTTGGAGAGACCAGATCATGTGGAGACATGGAACTCAGAGAGAATCGAGTCAGACAATGGCACTCATTTCAAGAACAATTTCAAGAACATTTAGTGAAAAAACTGGGCCAAAGAGCACGGTATTGAGTGGATCTATCACATTACCTCACTATGCACCAGCTTCTGGGAAGATGAGTGCTACAACGGTTTGCTGAAACCAGCCCATAAAAGCCATGGGGGTGGGACTCTGAAAAACTGGGACAAACAGTTAGCACAAGCTGCTTGGTTGGTAAATAGTAGAGGTTCAGTAAAACAGAGCAGGACCTGCACATCAGACTTGGTCCAGACAGTAGACAGTGATAAGTTCCTGTTGTACGTGAAAAGAATCTGTTAGGGAAAACTGTTTGGGTATTTTCTCCTTCGGCGAAGGGAAACCTGTCCAAGGGGTGGTGTTTGCCTGAAGGTCCTGTGTATACCTCTGGGTAATGCAGGAGAATGGTGAAATCCAGTGTATTCCACAGAGAAATATAACCTTAGCTGAGAGAGTCTAAATTCGGAGTGCATATGCAACCTGTTAGGAGTTTTCTGTTCTAGGTACCATCGGCGTCCTACAGTGAATCTACAGTACGTGAGCAACAGAACCCAACGTCACCTGGGAGTCCCTGTTCTTGTCTCACCTGTCAGGAGACATGCTGTTCTGAGCTTTTGAATCATCTACATCTGAGATAGCTGGAATGAAGTGTGAACTGATCTTGTAATATTCATTAGTGTAAACATTGGTTTAGATTAGATCAGATAATTCTCATGCAATACTCTGAGCGAAGTAGACAGGGTGGATTGTGCTAGTTTGAAGGCAGGGTAGAATGTTTTGTAAGAAAAATTTGTAAATTGGCTATGAAAGGAAAAATTGGTGATGTCTCCTTCCCTCACAGTCTCGCTGAGAGGTATGGGAACAAGAAAGTAAACACTTAGATAACACTTTTCGCCATCTTCTCGCTCTGCTTCTGGCTTCAGACTGACCTACATCTCTCTAACCCCTCAACTGCCACTAACCTTGCTCCTTAACTCTTGGCTGAACCTCTTTTTTCTTCCTAGGATTTGGGGTAAGGTTGAGGGGGCCGGGGGAAGGTGCAGGGGTGGTTGAGAGCCCCTCTGGGAACTCAGGTTTCTGGGAGGGGAGCTGTGCTTCTGTATTACTTTTTACTTTGTATATTTCGCAGTATCACAGTATCGCAGTATCACAGTATCATCAGGGTTGAAGAGACCTCACCAGATCATCAAGGTCCCAACCCTTTACCAACAGAGCTCAAGGCTAGACCACGGCACCAAGTGCCACGTCCACCTTGCAATTGAACAGCCCCAGGGATGGCCGACTCCACCACCTCCCTAGGCAACCCATTCAGTGTCCAATGACTCTCTCAGTGAAGAACTTTCTCCTCACCTCAAGCCGAAATTTCCCCTGGTGCAGCCTGAGGCTGTGTCCTCTTGTTCTGGTGCGGCCACCTGAGAGAAGAGAGCAACTTCCCGCTGGCCACAACCACCCTTCAGGTAGTTGTAGACAGCAATAAGGTCACCCCTGAGCCTCCTCTTCTCCAGGCTAAACACCCCAGCTTCCCTCAGTCTCTCCTTGTAAGGGGCTTTGTGCTCGAGCCTCCTCACCAGCCCTCGTCACCCTTCTCTGGATATGCTCAAGCATCTCGATGTCCCTTCTAACTGGGGGGCCCCGAACTGAACACAGTACTCAAGGTGTGGTCTAACCAGTGCAGAGTACAGGGGCAGAATGGACCTCCCCTGCTCCTGCTGACCACACCATTCCTGATGCAGGCCCAGAATGTCACTGGCTCTCTTGGCCACCTGAGCACACTGCTGGCTCATGTTCAGGTGGGGTATCAATCAGCACCCCCAGATCCCCTCTGTTTGGCTGCTCTCCAGCCACTCCGACCCCAGCCTTGTATCTCTCCATTGGGGTTGTTGTGGCCACAGTGCAGCACCCTGCACTTGGAGCTATTGAATGCATCCATTGGACTCTGCACATCTGTCCAGGTGGTCAAGGTCCCCGCTGCAGAGCCCTTTCTGCCCTCCAACCCAGTCACATCTGCCCCCAGCTTTGTGTCATCTGCAAACTTGCTGATGACTGACTCGATGCCATCATCCAGATCAACTGTTGCCCTAACCCGGGCACCAGGAATGGAGCAGACTGCCCTGTGAGATGGGTCGGTACGACAGATTGGGTCCCTCGTCCCCCTCAAGACAGAATCCCCAACAACTATAACCCTTCTTTTTTTTCTTGTTTTTTGTGGAGCTAGTCAACACAGTTTGGTGGGGGACTGCTCAACCTAGGCATCATGACAGTTGGATGCTCCTCAGTGATCTCATCCTCTGTGCCCTCTGCATGCCGGGCCTCATAGCTTGTTGTTGCAAGGGCAGAGGAAGAGGAGGAGAGTGCCGGGGTGGATTTCCCTTACTGCCCCTGACAGGGTTCTGTACCCATCCCTCCCTGTTTCCAGGGGCAGCTTCCTTAGCAGGGGGGATCTGCAGAGCCTGCACCCACAGATCCAGCTCCCTTTCATTCTCCCTTATTGACCTGATCCCTGGACACTTTGTCCTTCAGCTTGGCACTTCATCTTTCAATTCTGCACCAAGGTGAGAAGGAAGTTCACCTGCTCACACCTGGTGCAATTGTTCCTCCCCTTCCCCTTCTGCAGCAAGTAGAGGCTCCAGCACTCCCTGCATCCAGTAGCCTGGACTCCTGTGCTTTCCTGGGTCAAGTCAGTCTGTGTGCACACCACTTTTCCTGCCCTTCGTAGCACGAGTGACAGGCTAGTGCACAGTGATATTGACAGTCAGGAAAAAAAAAAAAAAAAAAAAAAAAAAAAAAAAAAAAAAAAGCTCCCAGCCGCAGGCAGCTAGCTCTCTCCCTTTCTCCCTTTCGGCTTGGCAGCAAAATGGCGGCCAACCGCGGCACGTGGTCGGGGTTTTAAATCTCCCGCGGCTGACATCACCAGCCCCCATCACAGCCTCGCTCTCTCTCGCGAGACAACAGCCCTGCCGTCCCCCTCTGCTTACCTTATCGTGTCTCAGAACCACGGAGAGCAGCAGAATGGAGCAGAAAAAAACGATTCCCAGCCAGCACTACCCGCAGTGCCTGTCTCCCTCTCGGGGGCTCGGCCAGCCAAATGGCTATTGTAAATAGCTGCTTGTATATTGTTGCTAGCTGTAAATAATAGCTTCATTTACATTCCCAGGAGTCGGCCTGAGGTTTAGCTGGGGTTCTTTCTCCAGTGTGTGGGGGGCGGGGAACAGCCAAACCACCAGAATCAGAAGCCATTGTTAACATTACTGACCATAAAATACTGCAGTCCATGCTCATGAAACCCATCCCTGTCATGCTACTGATACTACTTGATGCTACTTTGCATCAAGTCTGGAATGCTGAAGTATCATACAAAGGGAAAGACATATAATCGTAGAATCAAACCACTTTAGAAAAGACTTTCAAGTTCATCCAGTCCTACCCTTTCACCCAGCCTAGCCAATCACTAGACATGGCACTAAATGCCCTCATTTAGTCTTTCTTGAACATCTCCAGGGATGTGACTCCACCACCTCCCTGGGCAGCCCATTCCAATGGCAAATCACTCTCTCTGGGAAGAACTTCCTCCTAACATCCAGTCTGTACCTCCCCTGGCACAACTTGAGACTGTGTCCCCTTGTTCTGTTGTTGGTTGCCTGGAAGAAGTAACATTAATTAGCAACATCATCTCTGGAGTCATAGGAAACCGAACAGCAAGCTGAGAGTTCTTTGTGTAGAAACAGCAGATAAGGATGATGTGATTTTGAACTCAGTAATAACTCAGTAACCTATGTCATATGGCCAAAGTAATGTGAAAGTGACTGTGATGTTTTAGAAGAAAGGTTTCTAATACAACAGTGAACTTCATATTTGTCTCATTCTACAAGGCATTGCTAAAGCCTTGCCTACAATAGATAGAACTTTTCGGATGTCCTACATTAAAGAAAGATGACGTCAAACCAGAAGAGACATGAAGAAAGTGTATAGAACTCAATTTCCATTCTTTGCAAGAATAATCCGAGTAAGAATGCCAAACAGAACTCTGAGAAGGCAATTTATTGCTGTCTTATAAACACATGAGGAAAGTAAATATTTTTTTTCAAATAAGCTAAGGGATAAGCACAAGTCAGAAGTGAGATTTATGTCTAGAATGTTCCCACTAACACACTTAAGGAAATTAGGTTCCTGGCAGTCAGAGAAAAAAATAAACCTGTCTTTTACTAAACTCTTTCAACATCTTCCTCATCTTACTGTAGGAGACAACATGGAATTATGCAATAGGTGCTAAATTATCTCTACTTGAAAGTCAGAGGAGACCAAAAGGATTTGTGTTGGATTTTTTTTTCCCCAAAATATCAGTATTACCAAAGAAAGATTCTAAATAAAAATACTCCATAGTCATAATAAATGTGATGATTTTGGAAAGAAATGTAATTAAATTTTCATACCTCTTCCTTCTCTGTTGTTTTCCCGAGTGTTTTTGCTTTAATGAGAAGCCTAACATTTTTATTCATTATTGATCAAACCTCCTAGATATGAGATCTGTTCACAAGCACAGTCATAAAATTCTGTAGTTTGCAATTTATTTCATTCTCTTGTTCTTGTCCAGCAGAATTAGCATTCCATGATCATGTAATCCAAAGGCAAGGCACACTCTTCATCTGAGTTTTGGATCGCATAGGTAGTTGGATGTATACTTAAAAAATCAGTGCTGATATTGCTTGTGTGAGAGGATGAGGAAAAGAATTAACCACATGAAACAGATCACTTTCATGATGCTTAATCAATTACTATTGTTCTGAAATATTATGAAGATGAAACTATAAAAGCAACTATTCCAAATGGCCAAGTTTGATATTTAATGATTAAATGAGAGATTGGTAACTATCTAGAGTATGTCTGTGTTTCATCACTCTTTAAAATAAGCCTTGTAAATTCCACTTACAGAATCATAACCTAACAATATTTGATAAAAAAAAATGTATTTCATCTTCAGACTGTCAGACCTCAATCTGCAGCATCAAACAGTACCACAAACTTCACCTAAATTGTCAATTGCACAACAAACCATGATTGATTCCTTAATTTCCATTTGAATAGAACTACAAATGGCCACATTTACAACCTTTTTGGCACTGCCCCTCATTTTGGCTCCACGGAGACTAATAAATATCATTTTATGGCCATTACCAATAACATAGATTGTTTACAATTTACTTAATCTCAACAATTTATATTTACATGATCAGGTTAGAGAATAAATTTATCTAAAATGTAATGTTTACTTTTTTCCAGTAGTTCCATCTCCCGAGCCGTATGTGGATCACACAAAATAACAAGAGAAGATGATCTAGTATTAACTGTGAGGGCCTTCAAAATAGACCTTACCTAGCAATGTGTTTGGGAACATCTGTAAGCTCATCTGAATCATTTTGAGGATACACTGCCTGAAGCCTGCCTTCAACTAATTCATCAAGCCTGTTATTTTCTCATGAAAAATAAACACATGTTTTATCAGCAAGATAAATCAATCCCAAGCAAGTATGCCACAAAATTTTTACCTGTCCACTCAAATCACAGTATATTACCAAAGCTAAGAGTAGTGGCCTGTCAAGGAGCACAGCCTGGCAATGCTGGGACAGCTGAATCCAGATGCATGTTTTCAGCTTTTTGATTCAATGACTGTATCTTGCACTCTCCCAGGTACTACCAAGTAAAGACTTGTACAGCTTTGTGTTAAAGAAGACAGTGCTGTGCTGTGCTCTGTTATCACTATCAAGGCAAGGCTTTACAGATTTCCCACCATGTAGTTGTATGGAGGATAAATTTATTTCTAAATAATCATGAGGTGACCAGAGGTAAAAAAAAAAGATAACCAGAGGGGAAAAAATCCAACTTTTTAAAAAACTAAGGGAAATCACCAGCGCTCTCTCTAGCTCACCAATGCAAGAAAGAAGCAAATGTGCAGATTTACATGATGTTTTCACAGCCCTGCTCATCTCCTTGTGTAGAACCCTTTCCCTTCCTGGCCAGCCTGCCCTGCTGATAGTAAGGGAGAGAAGGATAGCAATGGAGAATAAAACAACAGCAAAAATATTGGAATCGTGTATTAGTTTAATAATCCTGTGAAAGCTAGCATCTTTTCAGTCTCTGTGGACAGACAGAATTTGGTTTAGGTTCTCATTTTTATGACTTCTTTTAAAGCATCTCTTGCATCCTGAGTAGATTTCCCAAACATTTGTTTTGTGTAAATTCATTGCTACAGATGAGAAGCTGGTTTTTGTGTGTTGACATAAGTGCATATAAAGTTTGAAGTATCAGTACAGAGCATATGGCTTTATCTCTTCAGTTTTGCTTGATGTTATTTAGCTCTTCTGAAGTGCTGGACCTTGGCAGGTTTGTCACTTAAGTACACAATGGTACTTTCAACTTCTCTGCTTTTAGCATATTAATTTTAGTGGCAATTGTAAAATACTATAATTCAAATGAAAATTTGACTTTATTGCTTAGAACAAACAGAATTTGCCTCATATGAAAAACAATGATGTTAACAATTCTTCAAGTGTCTAGTTTTACTTTTTTTAATGATCCAAACAGTAACATTGTTACAGTTAGAGACTTGAGTTAGGAAGTTTTGTGCAGGGCAACATACTTCTTAGGTGATATACTATAAACTGTCATCTTTGTGCTTCAGAACTTCATATTATTCTATCCTTTCCTAGTTTTAAAGCCTAACTGTGAGTATTGGCACCATGGACTGACTGTTTTTTGTAATGTGTGGCAGCATGTCATATGCAGAGAGTGATGTATAACCAGACCTTGAAATCTGGCCAGGGTCCCATATGAGAACTTCAACAACTGGGTTATACTGCAACCAATACTTCTTATCTGTGACAAACACTGTTGTCCAGTTTTGTTCCCCTAAGAGATTCTCAGAAATAAATCTTAAAATCATAGGACGGGTCAGGCTGAAGGAACCTTGAAAATTATCTAGTTCCAGTCTTCCTGCAATGGGCAGGTAGATTAGACCAAGTAAATTACATAAAATGTATAAACATATATGACAATCCAAGCCTTAAGTACGTGTGGATTTAAAACTCTCCGGAGAAACTAGATCTGTTCTGCCCTATGATATGGGTGGTGTGAAGAGGCAGACCTCAGTGCAGAGAAAGTGTCAGTGTAGGCAGCCAATTTCTTGATAGTGTTACAGCACAGAGAGACAACAGACAGCAGAAGTGAGCCTGCCCAGGCTGGTTAGGGCTGTGTGCTCATCAGTTACTTGGACAGGCACTATTTCCATGAGCACAGATGAAACAGGGCCAAGTGTTAATGGACCTGACTGGACACCTTCTGCTTCTAGCCTTTGACCATCCAGCAGGGCAAATGCACACAGAGGTTAAAAATCAAATCTGTCATGTGACTGATTTTTGGAAAGGTCTTTTGTGTTGAAGTGAGCAGCACTTTCTTTCTGATGTTCATTGACCTTTGTGGAGATCTGAGATGCAGAGGACCCATTCCTTGTTCCAGCAGCTCTGGAGGCAGGAGAAGTATGTCACTTCTCAAAGCAACCCATGAGTTGGGCTCTTTTCTCCTTTGATTAATACTATTGAGGATTACATCAAAGGAAGATCTTTCCGTGTCTCCAGGACAGTTGCTTTCCTTGGTTTTGCTGCACACAGACTTTGAGCTTGTACTGCACTGGTGTATGATTCCCATACTGTCCCATATCTCCATGTATTTCATTTGAGGCAGCAACCTGAACCACTCAGTGTATTTTTGCACCAAATAGATTCTCTAAACAATATTATTTTGGGGATCAAGTCTGGGGACTCCAGCCCTCCATAAATTTACTTTCTGCTTCCCACTTGTTGGTAAGGACTGCAGTCCTGCTTGCCTCAGGGATCTTTAAGCTGCAGCCTCACCATTTGCTACACCAGTGGGACAGACATATGGCTGACATCTGCAGGCAGCCAGTATGGGGGATGGTGAGAGGAGGGTGATAGCGCTCCTTTCTGCTGTCCTGTGGACCAAGTAGCTGCAAAGAGTAATAGAAATAGGATGTAATCCAGATATGAAAAGGAAACATTAATGTACAACAATATTTTTTTGAGCTACACCTTACAGAAAGTATGAAAAAGCATCCCTTCACTTAATAGCCCTAGTGAAAGTATATAGAACACATACTACTGTATTTTGGACACACATCAAACACAAGCCTTGCTTGTCCCATTATTGTCACTCTGAATGTGATATGAAAAGTCAGTGGAAATGAGCTTTTTCTGCTTCCAGGGTAATTTCTGTCTTGGTAGTTGGATTCTCTGTGTCTTCATCAAACAGTAAAACTTCTGAAGTGGCCAGACAACTCACATCTCATCACACATCAGAACATCTGAACATGGTGAGAGTTCCCACTGGGCCTACCTACCTCTAATTTAAATCAGAGAAGCTCTTTCTTGTTTACCCACAATTTATACAGTAACCTGTGCAACAAAGCCAGAAAGTCCCAGAGGGCAGTGCTCTCTGTCCTGTCAGTTTGGATGCGTTCGCAGAGTAAGTCTCTCAGTCCAAGTCTCTGAAATTTTACAGCTACACTCAACCCCCAAGGCAAAAAAAATCCAACCAAAACCAACACCACCACCCCCCATACCCCTCCCCCCCAAAAAAAATCAAATTAAAACAAAAAATACCCCTGGAAATCTCATTTTGCTGTGACAAAAGAACATCCTTTTGTCTTGTACAGGATTTTCAGTGACATCATGCAGACACATTAGATTTTGGATGTGCCTTCCTCTGGCCAGCACCAGAAAAGTCTCTTTACAGGAAAATGACTAATGCTAGGAGGTGCACTTGTGTACCAGAAGAAAGAATCAGAATGGTCTCTACTGTCTCACTTCTGCACTTTTGCAGATTGACAATCTAACTGACTCGTAAGATGTCACAAATAATACTCACTGTGGAGTTTTAGATCCTCATTTCCCAAAATAATTTTGTGATGAGTGATGTGGTAATAATGAAGACAGAAAGGAAAAACAGTCATGATGTGGCTATAAGCAGCACAGCTTCTCTCCTATTGTTTCATGCATATGGTTTGGAGATGAAAAGCCCAGGGAAGTGGTTCTGGCCTCATCACTGGAGATACTCAAGGTGAGGCTTGACAAGGCTCTGAACAATCTGACCCAGTTGAGGATGTCCCTGCTTACTGCAAGTGTTTTGGACTAGATGACCTTTAGAGGTCCCTTTCAACCCAAATCATTCTATGATTTTATGTACCCCTGAGATGAAACATTTTTGACACAGAAAAAATCCCATGTGCAACTTACTGGTTCATGATTGCTTTTAATTTTTATTACTATTTTTTTTCAAAACAGCATCTTTCATTTAGAAATTCTTCAATAACTTGGTCCATTTTCTCCATATATTTGTAGCCAAAGAAATGTATTTGAAGGAACGGTGTCATTACCATTCATTTTTATCCAGTAGGTTAGGCAGTTATCCACCACATGAGAGACCAGGGATCAAGCCTTTCTGCCTGAAGGGATCTGAACTCACATCTGCCACATGCCAGTAAAGTACTATCAGCCTGTTAGAGCTGCTGTGTGCAATGTAGGCTATTTAAAATTCATTGAACCATCATGTGAAGAAGTGAATTATTTCACTACCTAGCTTGATCTGCTGAGCAGTCTCATAGGATGTAGGACAATTTCATTCCAGACTCTGCTCCAGTGAATATTCTAATACTAGCATGAAACAGCATATGACCAACGTGACAGAGGAAGGACACCTCGCTGTAGGATGTTAGTATTTATACCAGCATGGTATGGATTTAGGAAAGCTTTCTGAGATGTATTGGTTCAGGTCTGCTCAAGTAAAATACAGAAATAAATACAAGCCTTTGGCCTTCCTTAGGATTTTGCTAACCCCTAGGAATAAGATAAAAGAAGATCAATGACTAAGCTATAACTAATTCTAGGTTTTAATTTCATTGCTTGTCCTAAAGTGTCCAAAAATCAAATATCTGTTCAGGTTCAATGTAATACTACAGTCAACACAGGACTATTTTTCACTGTGGTGCTTGTTTGTTTGTTTATTTGTTTTCTGGTTTGGCAAAGACAAAACAAACCAAAATATAACATTTCTTTGAACTAAATTAATTTTAATTTGTTTTGTTTTTCAGCTGGTGAAGAAAAATTAACTACTCAGAGATCTTTATTTGCATCCATATTGTGCTAGTTTGAAGCAAGCTGGAATGTTTTGGTAAAAGAACTAGATAACTGGCAGTGAAATGAAAACAATTGATGTCAACTTCTCTCACAGTCTCTGCTGAGAGCTCTGGGAAGAAGAAAGTAAACTTTCTCCCATTTTCTCTCACTCTTGCTTTGCCTTAGACCGAGTACACATACTCATTAACCCTGCTCCAACTATCCTGCTCCCTAACCTCTTGGCTGCACCTCTTTTCTTCCTGAGAACTGGGGTAAGGTTGAGTGGGCGGGGTAGGTGTTGGGGTGGTTTGAGAGCCCCTCCTGGGGACTCAGGTTTCTGGAGGGGAGTTGTGCTTTTTATTATTGTTTATCCTTTGTATATTTCTGTATATACTGTATAGGTACTGTATATATTGTAAATAGCTGCAATTGTAAATTCTGCTAGCTGTAAATAAATTGCTTCATCTATATTCCCATGGGTCCGGTCTGAGGTAGCTGGGGCAAATACAAAGTGTGGGAGGGGCGGGGTAACCCCCAAACCATCACACATTTTAAGGGGAAACAGTTGTTTGCAATGTATTCAATTGTCACCTAAAACCTTTATCAAGCCTTTTATGTCCATTTGTTGAAGTCTGAATAATTGCATTTAGGATGACTGAAAGCTTTTTATGTGATTTTAATTATTGAGATGCCAATCATCCTCTGTTCTCTGCAGCTTTTACTGTGCAAGTTCTACTTAGTGCCCATTTCCTTCATTTTCTTGCTTGGATAAAGGAAAACTGGACAGTTTAAGTTTTTCCTTGTGGATTGTTGCATAGTTGATTTTTTAAATTAGTCTAATATAAAAAAGAAGTTCAGATTCTGGAGAGTTTATCCCCCTTGCCATATAGTCATTTACAGCTGAGGATGTCAACAAGAAAAGGATGAGAATGCTGGAAGTACTCTCTGGCAAAGTGCTATGCACTGCCCAATTCTAAAGCAATTGTATCTTGAAAAGTGAAAAAAAAAAAAAAAGATATTTTTCTTTCAGTTCTACTATTCAAACCAACCAAACTCATTTCTGCATCATATCCTTGATGCCATCCATTCTGTCTCACTGCTATTCTGCAACCACTTTCACAAATACATAATTGAATTCAGCACGACCACTCTTGCTTGAATTCCAAACTTTAGTAATCCTTGGCTAAACCAGGATCCCTTTGTAGTATTATCTCTCTGTCATGAAATAACAAATCCAAATATTTTGTCTAAGTGGATTTCTGATGGATATTTGACATGTTCATTTTAATAAAATCATACAGCATTTGGACCTACCAACCAATTAATTTAACCTGAGTGAGCTTCACTGTTTCTGCTGTAGTTAATGAGGGAGGGAGAGTAGTACTTCAAAAGAAACACTTTTCATTTGGACACTTTCTCTTGGCTATGATTATAAAGAGGATTTAGGTGATTTGCTTTAAATAACTAATATTATTTGAGCTGAATTCAATGTGACATTTAAATGAATTAAGCCTATCTCTAATCAGTATTAGGGTTTGGAACTCAATTTTTTTTGAGGGGGATGGGGGCTCATGATCTGGCCAGGTTTTTAATTCGATGTGTTCATGAAAATATTTCACTAGTACCTGGCGTGGCTGTATTTAAATTAACAACATGCTGCACAAAACACTTTATTTTATGCAGAATAACAATTGAAACAATGGCAAATGCCATAACTTCTTACTCAGTAGATTACCTCTGCAGTAATGAATGAATAAATGATAGAATGAGCTCAAGGCTGTTTGATTATTCTATACTGAGAAATCTCTATTGGCAATTTCATGTCATGTACGTAAGTCAGGTCTTTACAAAATAAACAAATAAAATCCATCAAAGACAAAAATAGATCAAAGGTCACTTTGGCGTAGGAATCTCAGTTACATATAATCACCCTAGCTTCATCTCACTATAGAACATACTTTGACTAGAAGGACACTGTAAAGACCTATTAAAAGTTTTGTGGAGCTTAGAAGTGTTACAGAAGTCAGCCCTGGCATGAACCACAATCACTAAGATTCATTCCTTGTAAATGCTATTTTCTCTTTTCAATGAATGACTACTTAAAAACCCTTTCACAGCAGAAGTAGCAGTTACCAAGGTTCATTTCTTGTGAGCAGCAGAACAGAAAAATATTGTAAGGAATTGAGATAAATGTGCAGAATACTATTCTGTAGGTGCTGCTCTGTCTGTATTAATGGACAATTCTTTTGAGGATATTATATATACTTTGCTGGCATATAGTTTTTCATTTGTACTTTTACTAGTTGTAACTTCACCATTCTTCTAGTTTCATTTCACTGACTCTTCACTTCCAACTGAGCAAGAGAAGGATAAAGAGAAAAGACAGCTCAACGAAAAAAAAAAAGTCAGCCTGTGAGAAAGTTCAGGAACATAAACTGATTCAAACTGTCACTATGATTAATATTTTTGGCCTCCCCTCTCATCTTTTACTCATCAAGACCCCTTTTGCCTGAAGTCTTGGAACCAGCAAGCCCAACAACTTACTCTTGGTTCTAAGTTATCTCCAAGTCTTTTATCATTTTGCTCCAACTATCTGAAGTTTTGTATTGATTTAATCCGTTTTTACACTCTCCACCCACAAGCCACTTAGGCTAGTTTGTTCTCTAGCACCATTCACCTGAGAGAGAAAGATCACTTAGGTTAACCACTTGCATACCAAAGAACTCAGCTCAGTCTGCTGTTTATGAACAAAACCTATACCACCCTTCTCTTTTTTTGCAGAAAGAGAACCCTTAAAGTTTCACCCTTTTTGTTATCAGCCAAAATACACTCAAGGCTAAATGCAAAGCTGAAGAGAGATTTTAGGGGCTTGAATATAAACTCCATGTTTTTTTATCTAATTACTCTAATTCTGCTTTGGTAATTGAGGAAGATGGTAGAGAAAAATATTTTGGTCAAGTATAAGTGATATGCAGATCTGGCCTACAGATACAACATAAATTAGGTTTCTGAAAAACAAATGCAGAGTTCAGGTCTGCCCTCAGAAAAGTACACAACGGTGTAATAGCTTGACTGAAGGAATTTTTCCTAACACAAATTTTGGTTGATTGCAACATTGCAATGATATATCAGACCTTGGACCTCAAGGATATAGAAGTTCATTGCATTCCAAGTAGGAGAATGGTAACATGCCATCTTAAGGATTTACTTTTTAATTTATTGCTTTTCATTATTTCAAGTTATTTCAACATTTAAAGTGTGAAACTCACTGATTTGCTGCTATGTCCTCCCTTTTTAAATTCATCAGCTATTTTGTCCTAATGTAATTCTGATCAAATGTGCTACAGCACAGCTTAAAGTGTGGTGATAAAATAATTTTGTTTATTTGCATCCATAATTACCAGGCTAGGAATTAATCTAATTCAACCTATAGGTAGACAGAAACATTCATCAGTATTCAGTATTACTACCAATCACTGCAGTATTTATAGGGGACTAGGAAAAAAAACAGAACATGCATAATGGACAGAAATAATGATAAAACCAAACTTCTCTCACTTCTATGTGCTTCATACAATTCGGTTTTGCTTTGTCTCTGAGGGATTTTCTCCTTGACAAACCCAAAGTCTAAATTAGTTGTAGCACCAATCATCAAACATCCATATATCTGACAGACTGTTATAAAATTCATATAGTTTATTTGCTTGCTAGGGTAGCTAAAAAGCAGGTTTTTTGTCTGGAAGGGATTATCTACAGGTGTTCACTCTGACGCCAAAAGTACATGTGATTCCCATGAGTTATCCCATTGCTTAAAAATGGCTGTATCAAAAGCTGTGCATCGAAATCTGAGTGCTAAGCACTAGTCAGATTATTCTGGCTGGAAAACGCACTTCACATTTTCTGACTAACGTACAATTCATGAATAGTTAAAGTAATAATCCTTTGTACATTTGCAAGCATTTAGCACCCACCAGACAGAAGAGAAAACTCTTTCCATTACAATGACATGCAGTGAAAACTGTTTCCATTACAACGGTATGCAGTTTGCACTCTCATTTAAGTAGCTGAAATTACCACCCACTCAGTTTTCCTGTTCACATAAATAATAATCCTGCTATCTATCTCATCTATTTAGCATTACAGCGTTAAGGGAGACGAAGGCAGATGAAAACTTCGAGGAAAAACTGTCGTTGTAAGGAAAAAAGAAGAAAGGCCAAATTGTCTTCAAGACAACTAAAAAGTGTTTATTATACTAAAAGCCTTTGAGCTGCTTTTACTTTGCATGCTGTCATGCAAGAAGATGAGGCAATAGCAGGTAGTCTTATGCAGTAGGGTTAAAAAAAGTAGATCGAGCCACTTGTGCCTGAATGATTATTGACACATTATCTATCTATAGGCCTAAAATAGTCCAATATTGCAGGTACATGCTGCTACCCCTTTGCTTTCTCCTCAGAGGATATTTACATGGTGAGGACAGGGAAGGGTGGGAAACACAACTTCATAATTACAAATACAATACATATATATACCAGATTAAAATTGCATAAATATGTTAGTAAGTCAGCCTGAAGACAGCAAAGGTACACATGAATGAACACCAGCTGCAGGTTAAATGACAAAGAAATTCAGGTGACAAGGATATCTCAAGAGCTTCAAAGCCAGAATGCTCATCCAGACATTCCCACATGAGCATTTAGCATGTTAAAATAATGTGTCTTTTAGCTGAAATGAGAAGGCTTTGAGGTCTACTTTTCCTTCCATGTTCATACAGTTTAAATCCCAGTCATTCTCAGGCAAACCAAATCTGGCAGAGTGCCATCACCTTTTCTTGCTTCTTTAATATGATTCTGAAGGATCTTCCTGAAAGTTTATTTTCTGTTGCTTAGATTATAAGTTTATTACTACATCCCAAATCCAGTGTTTATGTTGCTGACTCATAGAGAATCGTTCCCTAATGTTATGCCTCTTTCTGTTACATTTCAATCATCAACTGTCTTAATAGGCACAGACTTTTTAAACCACATAATTTTGTTTAACATCTGTATCAATCATCTGAACAAGACAACCGAGTGTACTCTTCTTTAGTTTGCAGATGACAAGTACAAGAAGTTGGGTAGAAGTGTTGATCTGCTTGAGGGTAGGAAGACTTTGCAGAGAGATCTAGACAGGCTGGATCAACAGGCCAAGGCCAATTGTATGAGATTCAGCAAGGTTATGTGCCAGCTCCTGCACCTGGGTCACGACCCCATGCAATGCTACAGGCTTAGGGAAGAGGCATACCTTAGGGTAAGGTTGAGAGGCGGAGGAGAAGGTGGAAGGGTGGTTGGGAGCCCCTTCTGGGGACTCAGGTTTCTGGGAGGGGAGTTGTGTTTCTATTTTACCTTTTACCTTGTATATTTCTGTATATAACTGTATATACTGTAAATATCTGCTTGTATATTGTGCTAAGCTGTAAATAATAAGCTTCATTCAATTTCCAGAGCCGGCTGAAAATAATAAGCTTCATTCAATTTCCAGAGCCGGCTGAATCTAGTCTGGGTGATTTCCAAAGTGGTGGGGGGGGGGGGGGGGGGGGGGGGAGGGGGGCAGAGAACACCCAAACCATCATATTGGTGTAAAGTAAAATGCTGTTCATCTAACACATCAGCAGAGCACAGGCTGCACACTCCTTGGTGTCTTTACATTTACTTCCCTCTAGTGTTAAATGCGAGCAGCTTAACCTGCTGCCTGGAGCAATTAGCTTGCCTTGCACTGTTGCACTGGGAATTACACTTCTACAGTGACACAACACAAAAATAAATTGTGCCTTAAGTACCACAGAAAAAAACTCGGATTCTATCATTTTGCACAGATATTGCAAGTCAAGAGAAGAAACACAAAGTGAAGGAAAATTTTGATTCAGAATTGTGGTTTTTTGCTTAAATTCTGTCAGCTGTTTGTGCACTTTATATTGGACCTTAATTTCAATCCTCACCTAATACATCACTGCTGATATTTGGAGTACTCCTAAAGTTGAATATCTATGTGTCTGGAGATCAAGAAAGGACGTATTAACAAGTAATGTCCCTTCAGCATAACAACATTGGCGAGCCAAAGTTAGAGGACATATTTTGTCTTGATTCTAGTCCTGATCAAAGAGGTCACTGAGTTGTTAAGACATGTGCTGGTTTAAAATCTGAAACACTGTATACTTAGACACAGTTAGTATGACTATCTAGTTAGACATCAGATAGTCCTGCTAACCTACAAACATGAAGTAAAAAATCTTGCTAACAAAAGAATGAAATTTACAGAAATTTTAATATCCTAAAGAGAGCTTAAAAAGGATCCAGCTGAAAACAGCAGAACATTCTGCTGAAAGAGCAAAATTAATTCAACAAGAACACCAAAACGCTGTCAAAATAAGAAAAGAGAACACCTCTGTGCTGAATCAGCAAGTGTATAGTTTGACTGGTCATTTTGTGAAGCCATCTCTACTTGTGAAACGTATTTCAATTAATTAAAATTATAAGGGTGTTACCTCATCTACTGTAAACCCTATCCTTATGCAGCTTGTTCCATATTTTTGTGTGAAAATATAAAACTTTTAGTCAAGCCTTTAAAAAAGTGACCATGATACAATTTAAACAATATTAGAAGGCTCCTGAAGTTTCCAGTATTCTCCAGCTTTTTTATTGCTAATCTTTTCATTCCTATTTGGATTCCCTATCAGCTTGCATCTCTGTAGACAAACCAATAAATACAAAAATACTACTATTCTGATTAGTTAATCCTTGCTCCACCTACCTCATATAGCTGTAAACAGCCAAAGATGACCAAAAATCACAAGAAAAATTGCTTCATTATTCACAGGGCTGTGTTACAATATAGTCAGGAACCTGGACACAACAGCTGCTTAATCACAGAAAAGTCTTCTGGGCTTCATTTAATTAATAAGCCTCTATCCCCACAATTCTTCTTCCATGGATGCACTTGTTGCAGCTTTACAACTTTGGGAATTCTTATACCATTACAGGGGTTCAGTTGAATCTGCTGATGTGTATTCGTTACCATGCTGTGTTTATTACCATGCTTTCATCATGCCAGCTTCAAAATGAAAGTGTTGGCTGGAGCAAAGTATCCTGGGACCTGGAGTTCATATTGTAACATGAGAGGCTTCCTGATCCAGTTGCTGCTTCTGGTTTCCAGTTTTGGGGTGTTGGTGTTTTTCACTGGGCTGTGCGCTGCATGCTTGTTGGGAGGAGGACCATTTTATCTCTGGCTTCTGCTTTTGCTAAGGTAACTGTACAGTGCGTATCTCATTAAACTATTTATCTCTGCACAGATCTTTTTTTGTTACTTTCCCTCCCATCTGTGTGTGGTGCAGGAGGCTTGCTTGCTAGAGTGGGCTTTGCTATCCCAGAATGGTCCATACACGCAACATTTATTTGGTTCACAGTTCAAATCTGGGAATAAAACATACAAGATCAGGTCCTAAGTTTAGATTATTTGCCATGTGAAAAGCTGAAACAAAAAACAACTAGATCTGGATCTTCTGAAGAAAGACTGGACAACATTCCTTGGACAGCTAATTTGTTGGAAAAAATCTCAGAGAAACTGAAGCTACTAGGATTGAATTAGCACGTAGTTTTGGCCATAAAAAATGAGGGAAGGGAGTAAAAATATTTCTTATCAAGAATTCCTGAGTTAAATGTGTTGGCATCAACATGCATCAAGATTTGAATTCATTAAGAATAAACTGAAAAAAATGAAACCTTCTTGTCTTCCTGTCAGGGCTTTTCTTTCGATCACAAAGTCAAAAAGTAATCCAGAGCTGTAACCACAGAACTCCTGTTTCTCACTTTCTCCTTCTTATGTGATCCTCTAGACGTCCTCATTAATTGGTACCTCCAAAATGATAAATCTTTAGTTTTCATGTGACATATAAAAGACAAAATTCCCTTTACATCTGCAGTTACAGAAAGCTGTGTAGAGGATGAAGGCAGAGATAGAAAGACTCATAGCATATTTATTTTTACTTTTATATACATATTTAATGTGAAATTGGAAAGAAACTCTCTGACTAAGGGATATAGTGGTATCAACTGGTGGAAAATGGAGAAGTTTCCTTCTCAGCCACTTTCATGAATGCTGCCTAAAAATTGGCTGCTGTCATTTCATAGTTCTCTCTCCTTATGCAAATTGTGCAGCCCTTTCGCTCTTGAGTAATTGTCTTCAGAAAGGCATCACTTAGCATAAAACACTCAACACAACAACTAAAAGCAAAACCTAGTGACATGCTATGCATACCAATTAATTGTCTGACAAAAAAACTCCCATTGTTAATTCTCCCTACAGATTTGAAATCTCTAATTTTAAGAAATTTAGCATTTAAAAGAAAACAAAAAAAGTAGGATTCATCTGTCCTAAGAGAACTCCTCTAGCTCTACACATCCAAGATTCGCTAATCATTCTTGTAGTCAATAAAATGAAAGAGCTTTCAACAGAGTTTTTCACACGTCCAGTCCTCCTTACAAGAGCTAGGACAAATTGACTGATGGAGCTTAATAATTTATCTCAAATTGTAACAGATTAAAGCACTGTGCCTGTTTCTCCCCAACACAGAAGTGAGGGAAAAGTAACACACAAAATCTCTGTCTTGAGATATAGAATTGAGAGAAGAATTTTATGTAATTCAGATAAACTAATGCACAATTACCTTAGCCTGTTTGCAGAAAAAGCACAGCAGAAAGCAGCAGCAAGCAGAAAGCCAGCAAGCTAAATCCCTACATTACTTCCCCTCAAGCCACATCCCAGTGGGGGAAAAAAAAAATCAATACTCAAACCCCTGGAACCCCAAGCAGCAATCAGAACAGGAAGCCTCTCATCTTGCAGTCTGAACTTCAAGCCCCATGATACTCTGATCTGCCAGACTTTCATTTCGAAGCTAGCATCATAGCAGCATGGTATGAATATCAGAAAATTCAACTTAAACCCATGACATTACTGAATGTAAAAGGACCCCATGGCTGAGAAACTCAAGCATACATCAGCTGGGTGATTCATTTAAAGCAATGACAATAGCTCTTCTAGCCAGATGAGAGAGTTCCCAGAAAGAATACTCTCTTTTTGAGAGTATTCTTCCTTGGGAGGCACCAATGAGTTTTTGTAAGTGGTCAGTCCAGCTTGGGAGTTATACCACAACAGACCTCATAAGCCTCAATTAATAGATAATTAATAAAGTCAATGCATTCTTTATTGTTGTGTTTGTTTATTTGTTGTTTTATGGCTACAGATAAATTCTGGTATGTATGAGGGGAGGTAGGTATGAGGGGAAGGGGACAAACTGGGGGAATGAATTACTATTGTTTTAGCAATTTAAAATTCCAGTTTGAATAGGAGAAAATATAGCAAAGTTTTTTTTTCCACAATAGTGTGCTTGTGACTTGATTTGGAACACTTACAGTATAGATTTTCTTTTCTTTTTGTCCAAATCAACGTGCAGAGAGCATTGTCCTGTTAATACCGTTTACTATTCAGTCATTGCAGATCTTCTTTTCCAGTTAACCATCAACTTTTGTTTTCACTGCTATTGCCTGAGCTTTATGCAAAGCATATTGAATTTGTGAAATGCTGCACTTAATTGGGATAATCAAAACACCCAAATGTTTCATGTATCTCAGTAAAGCTGATTGTTTTTCTTTTAATTGAATTCAAGAGAGGTTCAGAGAAGCTAGATGTCAGTCTGTTTTCATCAGACCTGTTCAGATCATGTCTACAGTTGCATTTTTCTGAAGACATTAGTATGCTAAAAGTAAGGGATGTTTCTGGGTAACAGGGTATAAAAGTAGGTCAGCATACAAAGACATCCTCTCGGTGACAGTTTTATGACTTCAAGCAATAGAGCATCCCAGGCTACTTGTGGTTTGAATTCTGATATGGAATTCACATCATGTAAAGATGTGAAATGAATATATGATCCTTCAATACTGGAAAGTAAGGAGTTCTCTTCATTTAATTCTGTTGAGGGAAATTTCGGTTCTAGGTGATATCTTTCCTAAAAGTTCAAAGTTAGTGGAATCATGGAATAGTCTTATTCCTTCTGTCCTTTAAGGGAAATTTCTTGCACTTTTATGTTGTACCGAATGGTGCTACAACATCAAAGAGTTGAAAATTACAAGATTAGCAATCTCTGCAAAAACTGACAGAAGTATAACATCTGGGCAATCAATGAGTAAGTTAATATTCATTATGTAGGTGTTGGGAAAAGAAATCACAGTATCACAGTATCATCAGGGTTGGAAGAGGACCTCACAGATCATCAGTCAAACCCTTTACCACAATTCTTCAAGGCTAGACCATGGCACCAAGTGCCACGTCCAATCTTGCATTGAACAGCCCCGGTGATGGTGACTCCACCACCTCCCCGAGCAGCCCATTCCAGTGTCCAATGACTCTCTCAGTGAAGAACTTTCTCCTCACCTCCAGCCTAAATTTCCCCTGGCATAGCTTGAGGCTGTGTCCTCTCGTTCTGGTGCTGGCCACCTGAGAGAATGTGATGGTTTGGGCATTAATCCACCCCCCCCACTTTTGAATTTACCCCAGCTAACTCAGACGGCCTCTGGGAATATAAATGAAGCTATTTATTTTACAGCAGCAAATATCCAAGCAGATATTTACAATATATACAGTTATATACAGAAATATACAAAGGATAAACAATACAGAAGCACAACTCCCCTCCCAGAAACCTGAGTCCCCAGGAGGGGCTCTCAAACCACCCCAACACCTCCCCTTGCCCTCTCAACCTTACCCCAGTTCTCAGAAACAAGAGAGGTGCAGCCAAGAGGTTAGGGAGCAATGTTAGTGGCAGTAGGGTTAATGAGATGTGACTAGGTCTGAAGGCAAAGGCAGAATGAAAAAACAAAATGGAGAATGTTTTACTTCTTCTTCCCAGAGTTCTCAGTGTGACTGTGAGAGAAGGAGACACAATTGTTTTCATTTCACTGCCCGTTATCAAGTTCTTTTACCAAAACATTCTAGCTTGCTTCAAACTAGCACAGAGAAGAGAGCAACTTCCTCCTGGCCACAACCTCCCTTCAGGTAGTTGTAGACAGCAATAAGGTCACCCCTGAGCCTCCTCTTCTCCAGGCTAAACAATCCCAGCTCCCTCAGTCTCTCCTCGTAGGGCCTGTGCTCAAGGCCTCTCACCAGCCTCGTCGCCCTTGTCTGGATACGCTCAAGCTTCTCAGTGTCCTTCCTAAACTGAGGGGCCCCAGAACTGAACACAGTACTCAAGGTGTGGTCTAACCAGTGCAGAGTACAGGGGCAGAATGACCTCCCTGCTCCTGCTGACCACACTATTCCTGATGCAGGCCAGGATGCCACTGGCTCTCTTGGCCACATGAGCACACTGCTGGCTCATGTTCAGGCGGGTATCAATCAGCACCCCCAGATCCCTCTCTGTCTGGCTGCTCTCCAGCCACTCCGACCCCAGCCTGTATCTCTGCATGGGGTTGTTATGGCCAAAGTGCAGCACCCTGCACTTGGAGCTATTGAATGCCATCCCATTGGCCTCTGCCCATCTGTGCAGGCGGTCAAGGTCCCACTGCAGAGCCCTTCTGCCCTCCAGCCCAGCCACATCTGCCCCCAGCTTAGTGTCATCTGTAAACTTGCTGATGACTGACTCAATGCCCTCATCCAGATCATCTATGAAGATGTTAAAGAGGATGGGGCCCAGCACTGATCCCTGAGGACACCACTAGTGACTGGCTGCAGCTGGATGTGGCACCATTCACAACCACTCTCTGGGCTCATCCCTCCAGTCAGTTCCTAACCCCAGCACAGAATGTTGCCATCCAAGCCATGGGCTGACAGCTTAGCCAGCAGTTTGCTGTGGGGGACAGTGTCAAAGGCCTTGCCTGAAGTCCAGATAGACCACATCCACAGGCCTCCCCACATCTCCCAAGCGGGGTCACCTGATCATAGAAGGAGATCAGGTTGCGAGAGGCAGGATCTGCCCTTCCTAAACCCATGCTGGCTGGACCTGAGCCCTTTGCCAATCCCCCAAGGTGCGCAGTTATTGCCCCCAAGATAACCTGCTCCATCAGTTTCCCTGGCACTGAGGTCAGGCTGATGGGTCTGTAGTTCCCAGTGTTCCTCCATCTGACCCTTCTGTGGATGGGGATCACGTTGGCCATTTTCCAGTCTCCTGGGACCTCTCCGGTGAGCCAGGACTGCTGGAAAATGATGGAGAGCAGCTTGGCCAACTCAGCTGCCAGCTCTCTCAGCACCCTGGGATGGATCCCATCTGGACCCATGGACTTATGGGTGTCCAGATGGCTCAGCAGGCCCTGAATTAATTTCTCATGAATTTCCAGGGCAACACACCGCTCCCTGACCCCATCCCCCAGTTCAAGAGGCAACTTGCCCTGAACTTCTCCCTCCTTACTGTTGAAAGCTGAGGTGAAGAAGGCATTCAGGACCTCAGCCTTTTCTTCATCATCAGTTATAATGTTCCCCTCCTGGTCCAGTAAGGAGTGGAGGCTCTTCTTGCCCTTATTTTTAGCATTGATAATTTATAAAAGTACTTTTATTATCCTTCACAGAGGTGCCAGCCTAAGTTCTAGCTGGGCCTTAGCCTCTCTATTTTCTCTCTGCATAATCTGGCTACCTCCTTAAACACGTCAGGAGAAGCCTTCCCCTCCTTCCAAAGGTGATACACCCTCTTTTTTTCCCCCAATTCCTTCAGGAGCTGTTTGCTCATCCAGGCTGGTCGCCTTCCCCGCCAGCTCATCTTTCGGCACATGGGAACTGCCAGTTCCTGAGCCTTCAAGAGCTCCTGTTTAAAGTAGGTCCAACCATCCTGGACCCCTTTGTTCTTGTGTTCCTAGCTGTTGAGTCTGTTCCTAATGCCTGCCATGGCTTCAATAATACAAATTCTTCAAAGCTGGGGTTGGTGGATGTCATGGAGGGTAGCAGAAGCCCTTAGCAGGCCTCCCTGCTGTAAAAGTTGCAGTGTCTCACATTAATGCCAAGAGCATCGTAAAACCAAAACAGTCCTTCAGCCCCATGAGAAAGTCTCTCCCTAGTCGAGATAAAAGGTAAACAATGGCCACTGTTTTGGTTAGGGGAACGGCAGTTCTCATGCCCGCTCGACACCTGGTGTGGGCGAGCTTGGGGTGGTCTTAGGAATTGTTTTGGTAAGAATTGTCCAATTGTATAGGTTAATTGTAATTTGTGCCAATCTGTAAGAATAACGTAAAATAGCCTGGACTGGAGGGTTACACCTCTTTTGAACATTATAAAAATGGTGTGCCTTCCTGGATCGGGGCGCTTGCTGGCTTGAGCTTGCTGGTACCTGCTCCTACCGCTCGCATCGCTAGCCCTGCCTGCCTGCCGCGCTCCTGCCGCGGTCCCTCATGTTCCTGATCGGCCCCTGCCCGATGAAGGGGCCCGCAGAGGCCTGAAACCTGCTTGGGTCCGATCCTGACGAACAAAGGGGACACCGCCCAAAACCTTCGAACTTTGCTGAACTGAACTACAAACAGTGAGTAAATTGGAGAAAGAACTCTTTACCTAAAGACTGAGTAATTTTAAAGACTCAAAAGAACTCTAAAGAAATCACAGACTCTCCTTTATCTGCTATTTTCTGAACTGTTATTTTACAACTTCAATCCAAAAGAACTCACGTGGGGAATTTAGTTCGGGAGGGGGATCTCCGTGTTTGAGCAATAAATCACTTGATAATCCACAAGTGAGTCTCCACGTATTTTCCCCGCAACCTCCCAAACTACCTTCCGTGACAGTGGAGAACAAATGGTTAAACAGAACAACTTATTCATTAAAGATTGTTGAGTTTTACCTCAGCTTTCTTTTTCTGTTTGCTACAGGTTTGTAATTCCATCTCTTCTTAGCACCTATGGCTTATTTGGAAGCATTACTATGGGACCATATTTTGAATATCTTTACTGAAAATATTAATTTTAACTATACATTATGCTATCCAAGCCTATTGGTTTTGTTTTTGTTTTCTGCCTGTGATCAAACTTTTTTTCATGGTGAATAATGAATGAAAGGCCCAAGTCCAAGATTTTAATCACTAGCAAAAAAAAAAAAAAAAAAAAGACAGAAATATTTTCAGATATTCTCAGACACTTGCATACAATAGGCACAGTGACATATATGCATGATGGATGGACCACAAGAAGCTACAAACTTAGGGAAGCACAATGTATTATGAGAAAACTGCAGTTTCAGCTGCTTGGTAGAGAAGTCATGTTTCTTGATATTTTTTAGGGACTGTTACTCTGTTTGGTGATTTCACCTACCTTCTGGAACTTTTTGCATCCAAGAATACGATGAATAAAGATATCAGTGGTAGAATACCATTCTTCTTCGTTCAAAACTCTAATTAATAGGAAGTTTTCTTGCACAGTAGAAGAAAGCTGAGACCTTGAAAAAAAAAAGCTGGGTTTATTTCTATAATTATTCTTTACATTTTATTCATTATCTGTAATACAGTAAGTTCTCAAGGCTTGAAATATAACTTGATTCTGTGTCTGTGCTAGGCATAACACAGATACAGAAGACAATCATTTCACTGTAAAAGCTTACAATATAAAGAGGAATGCAACTGTAAAAAAAACAAACCAAACCAAAAACAAAACTCACCAAAATATGATACAATCAGGCTTAGCAAAATGAAGCAACAAAGACTCTTAAGAGCCCAGGCAGCATGAAGTCATGGAGACATTAACTTTTTGGTCCCTTCTGTGATCTGTTGAACAAGTAGCAGTTTTGATTCAGAATTCCTACTTTAGGAAAAAATGTCAGTACTCCTCCTTCCCTCCTCCCCGCCTCCCCTCTCCACGCCTCCCACCCCCCCCCACCCCCCCCCCCCCGCCAAAATCTTGAGTGCCTACAGGCTTTTTGAGAAATTTAAAAAAAAAAAAAAAGTAAACTGTAGGTACAGTAATAACGTGATAGTTTATTTCAAATGAAAGGTACAACAACTAACGTCTCAGCTAAGGCACTCTGCCCAGTGTGGGTTGCACTATTCCTAGGCACAGGAAAGCCACCACTTAGAACAACTCCAATGACAAGCAGTCAGAGTGAAAAATAGCTTGGGAAAAAAACTTTGGTGAAAGCTGATTGCTTACATTGACACTGAACAAATTTGCACTGCCAAGACACAATAAACTAATTTGTGAATTGCACATCAGCTAACATAACACTGTCTCACATAATCAAACAATCTGCTCCTATTGAGAAAATACAGTAGCAAAATGAATGCACAGAACATGAAACAATTAAGGCAGGAAGCTGTTTCTTTCAAAAAGATAAGAAATAGGCAAAACACTATGTTACAAAATCCTAGTGGCTCTACTTACTTGCCCAAGGAATGCAGTAACAGGCTCTGGAGACAAAAATCCAGAATAAACTTTCACCAAAAAAATGTATTTAAGGTGGGGGTTGGTCCCTTCTCCCAGGCACTCAGTGCCATGGTCTAGTTGACTGGCTAGGGCTGGGTGATAGGTTGGACTCGATGATCTTGGAGGTCTCTTCCAACCTGGTTGATTCTATGATTCTATGATTCTAAAAGAACATCTCAACCAGCAACAGAACAAGGGGACACAGTTTCAAGTTGTGCCAGGGGAGGTCTAGGCTGAATGTTAGGAGGAAGTTCTTGACAGAGAGAGTGATTTGCCATTGGAATGGGCTGCCCAGGGACATGGTGGAGTCACCATCCATGGAGGTGTTCAAGAAAAGACTGGATGAGGCACTTAGTGCCATGGTCTAGTTAATTGGCTAGGGCTGGGTGATAGGTGGACTTGATGACCTTGGAAGTCTCTTCCAACTTGGTTGATTCTATGATTCTATTTGAAGATCTATGATTCTATTTAACTGTGACACTAAAAGAGGTGAAAGTGGAAGATAGATTAAAAAGCAAAGGCTAAGAGGAAACAGGTTGCCTTGCATGTTGTACGTTGATGAGAACATATTCTAGCAAAGTGAAAGTCTATGAACTCCAAATCTATTTTTCCTGTAAAATTGTGTTTATCTTATGCTGAATCAACAGCAATAACTCAATAGCATAAATTCAGCAAATAAATTAATTAGATTGCTAGTGAAGTTAAGTTTCTTTTGAAAATGGAAGGAAGTGGTCAATAGGAGCAGGGTCTAAACAGCCTAACATGGTCAGTACCATCTGAAAGCTGTAATATGTCTTGCCTGAACTTTTTGCTGAGAATGCTCTTGTGTGGAAATTATCTTGGTCACTTAATATTCCCACTGTCGTGCTGTGAGAGTCTAAATCCTCTCTCTAATTCATCAACAAAGATAAAGATTGCATCATCTCTCCTTAATCAACAAAGATAAAGATTGCCTTTGTTACTTCTGGGACTCAGACTCCGGGCTTGGCCTAAAGCTCAGGGATGCAAATCAACAGACAACACCTTCGAAACTCCTGGACCTCAGCCTGGCTGGAATGCTCAGGAGGCCTACATCTTATCTCAGCTACCCCCAAGGGAAAAGGTTTATGTGTATTCAGGGTATGGACAGGTGCAGCCAGGGAGGGGGTGGAGGCCCTCTCCCTGGTGGCGCCGGACCCCTGCGAATGCATGAGAATACACAGGAAGTTTTCCTGGGGAGCTGCAGCTGGACTCTGAGCAGAAAACTGTATAAAAGGCAAGAGAAATGTCTACCAAAGTGTGGCACTCCCACCAGGCCACCAATGGCACCTCTACCAGACCACCAAGGGCGGACCACCACCAGACCACCAGAGTTGCACACCACCCAAAGAAACTCTGACAAACTCCACAGAAGATCATCCCTGGGCCACACACCCATCATTTTCTCCCCCCTCCATCTGAAGGTAACATGATCACATCTTTTTTTTCCTTCCCTGCTCCTTCTTCTCTTCTCCATCGTTCTCTTTATCTCTCTCTCTCTCCCCCTTCTCCCCTCTCTCCCTCTGTTTTGCCCAGCCTTATCCTTTAATAAATTGTTTCGTGGTGATATCTGGTCTCATTTGCACCTTAATTTTACAACACAGAAATCCATAAGAACTGGTCTTGCTCCTCTGGACAGAGATACTGTTCATCTCTCTTCTCTGGACCTTGACACATGCCCAATAGCAGAGTCCACAGTATCTCACTCTTCTGAGAGATTACTTTAATCTGTTCTTTAAAATCCTCAACAAACAGTGATTTCACAGCCTCCTTTTACAGTCTATTCAATTCTTAACTATTCTGCCTAGGATTTTGTTCGGTATCTATCCTGAGGTTTTTTTGCTCCAGTTGAAGGTTGTCAGTCCTTGCCCTATTTTCAGTGTTTGCTTTCCCTTTCCAATACCTTTAAATACTTCCAGACTGTTGGAGAAATTCTTGCTAGCAGAGGACACAGGAATGATAAACATGAGCAACCCGTGCTGGGAGCATCCTTGAATCCATCTTAGGAGTAAGATACCAGGCACAGGGTAGCACCCCCCACATGCAGCTGCAGGGGGTGGAGTGGCAGCTGCAGGTGGGCAGAGTTTAGCCAGCTCTAGAGGCTGACCCTCAGATTGTTATGGTATACTGACCTCTCCATGCCTTACATGTAGCCCTGTATCTTCTGTTTGTAACCAATCTTAAGTTGAGCACGCCTCTTGCTAGAATGCATATAAGTCTCTGTATCACAGAAATAAAGCAAACTATGACCATCTAACCATATTGTTGAACAAAGAGTCATTTTACCCAGGTGCCTCACCGGTTAATGCCAATACCAGACTTCAGTTAGTCCTACCCCCCTTGTTAAAACAAATCTAAGTCTTTCATTCTATGCCCACAGGGTTTTCTTTTTTCTGTTGGTTTGTGGTTTTGTTTTTTCTTTCTTTGTTTGTTTTTTTTCCTTATGATTTCCTCTGAAATTTGACTACTTTTTCCATGTTCATCGTGGATCCACATGGACATGGTATTGAAGCTGTTGTTTGCTACTGACATAAACAAATAATAAATTAAATCTATAACTGCTTGTTGCAGAGAGGAAATTAATTGGTGCGAGATGGTATTTTCTGAAATTAATATTGTTTATTATTTTTGCTTTCAGACTCTCACCACCCCTGAGCACTATTTTAATACTATTTAGTTCTTACACAGTTATGGAAACATTCTATGGATAGTATCTAGATCTAGTAATAACCAGCAAAATATATAAACATTAATTGAACTGGAAGAGAAGGTTCCCCCACGGTCAAATGCTGCTTGCAGTCAATATGCTGCTGCCAGTAGATGGGCTCAAGCTACTTTCTGCTCTATGGCAGAAGACACTAGAGAATTACAAAGATGCATCTTAAGCATTTACTCACAATTATTATACCCTTGCAGGGGCTAGCCACAGTCCAGACAGTGCCAAATGCTTTCAGGGGACTCTGTCTTGTTGTACATTGAGACTTGAATCTTGCAGCTTCTGGGGAAAGGAACAATCTTGACCTTGTCTCCTGCTTCTTCTGGACGATCTGTATATATGTCAAGACTTCTAAGCAGGAGCTTCAGGTGCAGAAGGCAGATGTCGTGCAGTCTCAGCATGATGTCATACTGGCCACACAGGATGATCACGTGCAGGTATCCAGGGTCTGTTCCTGGTAACTCGTGGCAGTGGAGTTCTACCAGGCAAGCAATAGGCAGTGTGCAATAGCAGCACAGCTGGGCACAGCAGAGAGAGCAGGCAAAGAGTAGGGAAGCAAAGCAGAGAATGCAGAAGACATTGTTCACCCTGCGTATCTCCTTTTATCATGTGGGCCCGAGATTAATTGCCCTTTGGACACAAGAATAGGACAACTAGGATGGCAGTTAGCCAAACCATACCATACTAGGCAAAGCCACAGGGTCGCTTTTCCCCAATTTGGAAAAAAGCACAGGCCTTGAATAGGCAGCACAAGCTAAGTGTGTGTACCTCACACCACAGGACCTGGGCAGGGTCCCATGCTTGCCTCTCTGGTGGAGCAGGAGAACATGCCTAGCAAGGCAGGACACTTATAAGCCTATTTTGGGCCTATCAGGCCTACCACAACACTGCTTCCTATTTATATAGATTGATAAAATTCCTTTTTTTATCTTTCTTTTTTTTTTTTTTTTTAGGAGGAGTCTTAATCTTTTCTTATCTGACATTGGACCATTCTTTATTCCTACACATCTAATCTTTTCCACTCCCCCCCCACCCGTTGCACAGCCTTCCCTACTTTTTAAGACCCTTTTAAAAAAATTGTTGAGATAAATTTTGAATGCTTGAACTCTCATCCTGTTGCCCTTCACAGCCTAAAGTTATCTGCATATTTAATAGTAAGCTCTCCAGTTCCAATATCAAGACTTTAAGGAAATACTAAATGGATGCAGGTGAGAAGTCCATGCAACTCTCTTCAGTGTGAAAACTCCCAGTCTGATATTAACTCCTCCTCCTGCAGGAAAGAGCAGGAACAACATGGCTCCACAGTTTGCAATGACCACCTGCTAAAGCAGGACTTGGAAAATTCATTAAGTGAAATCTGCACTTTGAGGGTTAACCTAAATGTTTTTAAGTACTTTGTACTAGCGTCAGTGGCCTATGATGTAACTTCATGTTCCTTGGTATATGTGCCTAGCCTGATTGCACAGAGAACAAAGGTAGGAAGGATTGAAGTGTTGCAAGGCCAGCAACAGCCCACCATCCTGACTGGCCTTAGTTTCTGGGAACACTGTAAGAGCTGTCAATACACAGTGCCTCTCAAGTCAGCAGTGTAAGTCCAGAGGGCTGTCTACAGCCCAGATAGGATTCCAGTCTGTGCAGCACCAACTTTTCCTCCAGAGATGGAGACAACCAGAGGAACGTCACAGGCTTTGTTTCATGTAATTGCTCTGCATTTAATGGAGTTGGTTTGCTTCCAGATGCTTTCCAGTATAGGACCTTATTGGCTAAATAACAAATAAACATGAAACATAATGGTGAATAATATTAGTACAGTTATGCAGCACCAATTAATGTGAACACAGGATCTGCAACCACATGGTTTAATGCTGGCTGCAGACCCAGGCACACTCTGTGTAGGTATCTGCAGGTAATTCCCCTCCTTAACTACCAATATAAAGTACTGTAAGACATGTGTGAAAGTACTTCCCATGTCCAAATAGATTACTGGTGGCTAGATTAAGGTTAAAACTCCTGCTGACCAATTGCCTTAATTTAATACTGTTAGGAGATCCATTTATAGTTTTAAAACTCTTTTTATGATGGCAAAGTAATTACATCCATTTGGCAGCTTTCTATTTAATTTTAAACAGCTTTAACAGAATGCCTACAGTTGAAAACAATTCTTGTCAATGCTGCAGAAACTGGCTTATTTTAACTGCTTTTTTGTTTTTTTTGATGATTGGTTTTGTTTTGCATTTTCATTTGAAAGGAGGCAATTTGAAAAATTACTATGCATTGAAAACAGCTTTTGTCACGGCTAAACTGAATCACTTGAACTGTTGTTTACATGTGCTATAAAGTTTTATTCATTGAAAAAAGGACTTTTTCTTGCAACTGAATTTTCATTGTAACTTTTAGGTTTTGTTTAGAGTTAAATGGTTAGTTTATTGTCCTAGATTATGCATTCCTAGTTGGGCAGTAAACGAGAACAGAAATTTAAAAATAAAATTAATCTCCACCCAAAGCTGCTCAGGGTAAAAATCATTAACATTATTCTAAAGGGACATTTTTTGAAGGTGAAGAGTCACTAACACTGTTTTCATCATTTTCTATCTCTAAGTCAAGCTTCCCTGGGCACTTTGAAGCCATTTCCATTAGATGGCCCTTATATGCCAGGATGACTGTAGCTACAGCAATTAATCCCAGACAAGATAGCAAATACACACTGCTTATTAGTGACTAGCTAGTCCATGAGAAAACACAGCCCAGCAGTACTGACACCAGTTGTGTCATTGATGTCTTGTATTTTCACCAATTAATTCAAATGGTCATCAAAAATGTCAGCTTGCCAGTTTTGGTAAGTAGAATCTTATTTAACCTGCTCAGATTTTTCAGTCTGGTTTGAGGATTGGTGGAGAGCTCACCCAGGATGAATGGTTTGTTCTCTGACTGCTTACATGGTCTCCTGACAGAAGGAATTGGCTTGAGACAGTTACCAATAGGGCTACCACACATGAGCTTGTCTTCATCAGGAGTAGACATCTGTCTAATGAATAGTTATTTTGATTGACCTCAAGGCTGGACTTGAATTGATAATTCACAAAGTGAAAAGTCTTAATACAGAGAAGGACTGCAGCAGTTGTCTGACCTTTTAAAATACCAACTTGCCTCTACAGCAATGCAGACTGATATACTTAGTTCAGTGAAGAACTTGGGATTTCAAGTGGATTTCAACATCCTTGCCACTCTCTACAGTGAGGACCATCTTTACGTGTTCTGGAAGACAAAGCAGTGAGCTGCTTTTCCTCTGACTCCATATATCTGGAAAACATAGTTTTGAACATGCACCATCTGACAGGTCAAACTTTGGTCTACTGTTGCACTCCGGAACACTTCTTGTCCAGTTTTGATTCCCAGACACAGAGGGAAATATTTTTCAATTCCCAGCTATTACACTGTTGTCCTCCCGAACTCATCTTGAAAACCACTCCATAACTCATGGCAAACTCCATGAGACAGTTGCCAACCCTGAAGATGTCCCAGACAAACTAAGATATAATAGAGTTGAGAGCATGCTTTGACCTTTGTTGACCAAATCAAGACGCCAACTCAGGAAAATGCTGGATTCAAGGGTGGTGAAATCTCCTCTCTGTCTCTCTCCCCCCCTCTGTCTGTTTTTCTCAATTTTCTTCATTCGTTTTTCTTTTTGATAGACATTGCTAGGTTGTCTACAGTAGTGATAAAAATTATTCTGCCCCTAAATGCTTTAGTTACATCTGTTGATAGTCTGTTACAAAACAAACCCACAAACACAATAAATTGTTTTTATATTGTTCTCAGGGTTATTATCACAACTCTACAAACTGTTGTGGTCATTGTTGAGCAGGGATAGTCCTCATTGCCACTGAGTGGGATGAGGCATTGGACTTTTGTATAGTTCCTCAGACTCATCATTGTGACTCCTGTGTGTGTTGCAATCCTGCCAAGCAGGGGATAGCGCACTCAGGAGCTTACAAAGATTCACTTGTATCAAGTAGGACAAGACAACTCTGGGCATGATGTGAACCCCACCCAGCACACACATGCTCTAGCTCCTCTGCTTCTGGTTGACAATTTCTTCGTTCATTTATTGCAGATGCACATGCTGTTTCACTGATTTTCTGATCACACACACATTCTTTTCTCTTGTATTATCGGTACAGCCTGTGGCGGGGTACTGTCAAAGCGCTTTGCCCTCATCTTCTTGAGGCTGCTGTCTCGGAGTTTGCTGCAAATTAAGCACAGATCTCTGCTTGTTTTCTTCAATGCTCTGGTATGAATGATTCTCTTGTGCTAATGCAGCAGAACTGTGACAGAGACAGAAGAATCTGGCGTTTACTCAACAGCAGTAGTAGTAAATTGCTATTACTCCAGACAGTTTTACATTTGTTAAATGCCTATTATCTGCTTTGCTATCAAAATCCCAAATATTTTTCATCTTGATTCCAAGGACTTCTTTGGCCTTCTTTTACTGTTTGGTTTTTGAGGCTGGTTTTTTTTTCCTGTATCTTTGCAGCTGTGGCAGCAGAAAAGCCATATGCCATCTCTTCCCTTCAGTTTAAAGAAACTATAGTTTTTTTCCCCTGTGTCTCCTCACTGTGTAGGCAGACATGTATGCTTAATTTTAACAAAAGAATGACTTACTTTGCATGTTTTGGCATTTTCCAGTGAGCCAGACTGATATAAGTTGCTAATGAAAAAACAAAATCATCTTTGTTTACTACCACATCAGAACTCAAGCTGTATTATACATGAAAAAAAAAAAGTTCTCTTCATAGCCACTTACTGAAGCCATCCTACACCAAGCAGTGAAGCTAGTTGGTGCAGTAAACTAGTCCATTAATTCGGAATCCCTTAAAATGTTTTGAAGTTGTAGGCTTCTTCCTAATTTGCTGGAAAGCTGGTGCAGTTTTGGGAAGCCTTCCCAATATATCACTAATCTGCTGTTCATTACAGGGCTTCAAGTAGCCCATCTGCATGTCTGGAGCATACAAACTCACAGTGCATACACTTCAACATGTACTGGCCAAAGCCAGAGGCTGATTAATCTTACATCTTATGTTAGGTCACTGGGGAATGATAATCCAGTTTTTAAGATTCCAAAATGTGAAAGGTGACAATATCTACTACCAGAATAAAAGACAATCTTGTAAATATTTTGCTAAAAAGGAAATTGTCTTCAGCCATCCTTCAGAAGATGGAGTACACCAGGCATAGTCATATAGACATAACATTGTTTCAGAGATTGATTTATTTTTTTAGTGCCCTAATAGGCAGACAGGGAGGCTAGAATTCCCCTATCTTTTCCCCTAATCCCAAATTACCAAGCACAGAGTTTCTGAGGAAGCTTTCTAATGCACTTATCTTTTGCCTGGAAGTTTTTATAGCAAAAATGTTCTGAACTGCTCTGGTCACTGGTATCCCACTATTTGAGCTTATTAAATGGGGAAGCTTACTACCACTTTCAGATGAGCAATATCATCACTGAAACTCAAAAAATACCCTAGCCACCCTGGTGCTAGGCATCAGCTCTTCTGTGTCATGCCCTCCATTCCTGACCAAGCACTTGCAAAAGCTACCAGGGCTACTCTATTCATATTTAGTAACTTGCATTTCTGTTTGATCCTATCTAGCTGAAGGCAGGGCAAGACAGCTTTGGTAGCATTGGAGGATAATCTGCAGCTGTCTGCAGATACTGTGCAGACAACTCTTCTCCATTCTCATGGACTTCTGCACTTGTAACACTATCATCATGAGAATACCTAACAAGTCCAGGCTCCATAGGCAGTTCCCAGTTCAGTGTGCAAAACAATTCTCTAAAAGTAGTATGTGTTCCTGTAAGCAGAGACTGAACCATGAACTTCTTTCCTACAAGGGTCACAGAGCACTGGAACGGTCTCCTCAGAGGGGCTGTGGAGTCTCCTTCTTTGGAGACTTTCAAGACCCATCTGGATGCGTTCCTCTGTGACCTGACCTAGGTCAGGTCTTTCTCTGGCAGGGGGGGGTTGGACTCGATGATCTCTTTGGGTCCCTTTCAACCCCTAACATTCTGTGATCTTGTGATCCTGTAAACCTTGAACAACTGGGTGAATGCAGGTGTCCTTGACACAAGACATTTTTTGAATACTGAGTTTCATAGTCTAATTGTCATGGAGGACCTGTAGGCCCAAAAGCAGGCTTGTTTATGCCTATGCATGCCTGGACATGTCTTTCTGCCAAGACTCCTGGTTGTAAACAGGTTGTGTAAGCCCCACACACCCAGCTCATGTCTCCCTGTGGTAAATCCATGTGATCCCCATATTTGGGAAAGTCCAGGCAAGTGCCTTTTGCCTATAATGGTAAGGTTTGGCTAACTGCCAACCTGATTGGTCATTCTAGTGGCCAAAGAGACCATTAATCTCGGCCTACATTCAATAAATAGGGGTGCACAGGTAAACAGCATGCTCAGCTCAGACCCCATTGCAGTGCTCAGCCCAGCTCTGACTCACCTGCACGGCTCAGACACGAGCTCTGACCCTCACTTGCAGTTTACCTGCCTGTGTACCTTAGATGCAGAGCTCATTTAAGCCTGCACATATATATATATATATATATATATATAAGAAGCCTATAGCTTCCTAAGCCAGCTGTGCATATCTACACGCTATTGCTATCAGGACCACAACATCCTGCATTGCATTTACCTACGGAGCTCAGACTCCCAACAGCTGAGCACACTTTGCATGCCCACTGCCCATCATTCCCTGGTAAAAGCCGTTGCCGCTGAGATAACCAGGAAGCAGATTCTGGATTGTCTGCACACACCCCCAGCCCATTAGCCGTGAAGAACCGTGTCCGAGACAGCATGATATTCTCCTGCTCCTGGAATCCTGCCAGCTGATAATTCCTGGACACAGCATCCAAAAGAAACCAGCAGCACCAAAGGCAGAGATTGTCCCTCGCCAGGAGAACAAAGGTTAGAGAAAACCTATTTCCCCACAAGTTGGGAAGATTTATCCTTTCCCCTCAAGCCGGGAGGAATCCAGTCTCACAGTCCACAGGCAGAGACCCTGGAGAATTGGACATTAGGCACAGGCCGTGACACAGCCCTGGAGGGTGATTAATAATTGATAAGAATAGTGAATAAAAGCTTTGATACCTCTGTAATATAAGTTGCCTCTGCCGTAGAGCAGAAAGACTTTCAGCCTGCTCTGCTGGACAAATAGCATAAAGATCCCAAATGGCATTAAGCCACAGGGAAAACCCCTCTCTCTGTTTATAGTTTGACTGTTTTCTAGTTAAATAACAAATTCCTGTACATATTTTATCCTAAATTGTTTTCATAACCATGTACCAAACTTTAATATTGATATACAGTGGTTGGGGGTGAGGAGTGTTCAGAATATTGAACTTAATAAATATATTTTTAATATAAAATTATATCACCCCAATTAATTTCTCCCCTATGCAAAAATAGGCGTAGGTACCAAGAACTCCCCTCTGCAACACTAATGCTGTAAGAGTATTGCTTTCTCTTGTATGATTAGATCTGCTTTGGATGAGAACATCAAGGGCTATTTTCTGAGATGCTGTGGTTATATATAAATATCTTCAAATCTTTAGTGAAGTGATGGTTAAGTTTTTGCAGCAGGTGCAATCTTGCCAATGAAGCATGGAGCCCTTGTCAGACTCATGAAGCTGCATTTCAAAATCAGCAGATAGATGAGAAGTGGGAAATGAAAGACTTTCATTATTGAATGGTTTGTCTGAGTATTTACATTTGCAGCATCTATATTTGAAAGCCATTTTAGTCAAACAGGTAATCCAAGAATATCCTGGCAAATTCAGGTAAGGACTGAACAGCCCAAAGTAAAGGGGCAAAGAAGTTGCAGGAATAGATGTCCTCTCCGTGTCCTTGTCATAGCCTCTTTCAATGGTAAATGCTTTTACATCTGCATGAGTGGATTTTAATTAAATGTACTCATAAATAGAATACTGAGATGCCACATCTTGTTGCAAATACAATCTGTCAGCAAACAGCATCTGGAAAAGATGGTGCTCTGTCAGCTAAAGCAGATAAAGGAAGTCTGAGCTCATTCCCCTGTGAAGATGACAGGAGTGCCACCTCTGCTGACTGAAGACAATCCACATGGTCCTTTACTTCTCCAAGCTATGCTGAAGGACAGAATCTCTGATCTTAGAACTAGGCTGACTGGATTTTCAGTAATAAATTTCTGATACTGTTATCTGAAAACTCCCCAAGAGACGGTCCATCTGTCAGCATCCATCAGCTGTGGTAGGAAGCTTACCTTCCATTCATTATTTGCTAAAAATATTTTCAAGGGGAATAAAAGAAGGTGCAGACATATGCCAACAACAACAAAAAAAAATAATATGGGCATTTGTTGTGGGCCAACTTGCATTTTAGCATCCTGGGCACCTGTTAAAGAATAGCATCACTGTGAATATTAAATTGAACAAATTGAAGGATGGCACACAAGAAGGATGGGGTGTATGGCAAGACCATCACTGACTGCCATACTGTGCACACAGCCACCTACCATGTATGATGAGGGAGTTTTAAACCATGCTAAAAGCAGAACTGTTTTGAGTTTGTTGGGGGATTTTAAAATATTTTTACATTCACTAATACTTATTTGACTGATTACTTTAATCTCCAAAATGTAATACCAACTACTGCAGGTCATTGTAATGGGAGGTACTACAGTGTGAGATAGGATTTTCCAAAATGAATAGTTTATTAATTTTGATATTTGGGAGTCTTGCTACCAGCCACAATTTTTATAATAGGTTCTTTGCAAGTCATGAAAACATTAAACAGATGAGAACAGAGTCTAGAACACTTAAGAAATAACTAGCAATAATATAACAAACATTAAACCATTAGAACTGGAAAGAGGTTCTTGTAGTCGATTATGTTGCTTACCCATTAGAGGGACTCGAGAAACTGCTTTCTGCTTAAGACAGAAGGCATTTGAATTCAATTACCGAGTTTTACAGAGGACTTTGACTATTTATTTATAAAAATTATATCTCCAGACACATGGGGCTAACTACAATTTCCAGACAGTACCCAAACACTTGCAGTGTTTGCAGTCTGTTGGTGTCTTCTAGATCTTCCCAGGTTCTAATGAAGTGCCGGGAGAGAGGCGGACAATCTCTGACCTGATCCTGGTTCCTCTTGGACAATCTGTGTCCCTTCCAGGGCTGCCAGTATAGGCAGGAGACTTGAAGGTGTGCAGTCTTGGCATGATGTCACGCTGGCTAAAAGCGAGCCTATCACATGAGGCACTTAAAGCCTTTTCCTGCCAAACTTGAAGCAAAGCCAGTTTCCAGGTAGACAAACCCAAAGCATTAGGGCTTGTTATTATGTAGCAGAACCAGCTCATAGCTTAGCAGAGCATAGCAGGATGCAACAGAATAAAGCAGAAGCAATGGCACAAGCACTTAAGGCAGAGCACAGATTAAGATAAGCATGTTGTGTTTACCTGCTCATCTCCTTTTTATCATTACAGCCTGAGATTAATGGGTCTTTGGCCCACAGATCAGCCAATTGGAATGGCAGTTAGCCAACTTAACCATATTAGGTAAGTCAAGGCTTGTTTTTACCCTTT